>NC_041381.1:395950752-396017361 GCF_002162155.2 Triticum dicoccoides
ACACTGAAGCGCACCATCGGATGGAGCGGTGATGCCGGGGCTGGTGAAGCACCTGTGCAACGCATGAAGATGGGCATAGAGGTTGTGGTCGCCGCCGCCGAGGTCTCGCACGGGCAGAAGCGCGACCTTGACTTTGTCGCCACCATCGTGTCTCCCCAGCTGGAGCCGGAGGTCCACATCTACTCCGGCAATGCCTCCGACTCCGACGGAAAATTGGTTATCCCCCCCCCCACCTTTTTTCTTGTTTCTGGAAAAGAAATCATATGGTTATGTTCTCCCAGTCCATTGAATCAGAGAAAGATTCGTTAGATCTGCGTAGTGTATTGATTGTTTGAATGGTATATGTCTATGGTTAGTGAATAATTATTTGTTCTGTACAAATGAATTTTTTTTGCTAATAATCTGACTAGGGTTAGCGTTCGTGCTAATAATACGTAGCCAGATCTTGAGAAATTTGGTTTTGATTGTCCTACAAATATTTGTGCCATTTTTTCCCCTCCATATCTTTAGAATTGATTTTGAATGTTCTACATATATGTTTCTGTCAACTTTTTTCTTCCAGATCTTGAGATTTGATTTTGAATGTTCTACATATATGTTCCTGCCAATTTTTCCCTCCCAGATTCGTATGTAAATCGATGAGGCTCCGGCCAGCGGCGCCGTCGGTTGTTAATCCTGCACCCAGCAGCGCGGGCAGAAGCGGCCATGGCCCCTGGATCCGAGGAACCCATAGAATCTTGGGTGGACCGCATTAGCAATATCTCATATGCCATCCTTGGGGATATCAACTCCCTTATACCCACCAAGGATGGTTGCTGCACACAGGTCCTCGCATCTTCGTGCCGCACTTTGTGGCACGTCGCGCCTCTTAATCTCGACTGTCGCCAGCTATCTGCCATTCATGATTTTGAACTCCATGGAGCCATCATATCCTCCCACCAGGGCTCCCTTTAACGCCTCTACATCCCAGCATGCTGCCTGCTGCACATAACCTGCATGGTGGATGCCTGGCTGACATCCCATCAATTCAAAAAACTCCAGCAGCTTGAGTTCTACCATTACTATGAAAATAGCTTCCCGCCAAGTGTTGTAGTTGTGCCCTCACTACCGATGTCCATCTCATGGTTTTCCTCATCTCTCCACACTGCCACCTTGGCCCGGTGCCATCTAGCAAACAATGCAGTACAAATGGCTCGACTCCCACTGCTAAAAAAACTTGACCTCGTGTTGGTTGATCTGTCGGAGGCCTCACTGCACAGCATCATCCACTCCATATGTCCTGTCCTGGAGCACTGATACGTATCCAACGTATCTATAATTTTTGATTGTTCCATGTTGTCATATTATCATTCTTGGATGTTTTACAATCATTTTATAGCAACTTTATATCATGTTTGGGACTAACCTATTGACATAGTGCCCAGTACAAGTTGCTTGTTTTTTTTACTTCACAGAATATCAATACTAAACGGAGTCCAAATGCAGCAAGACTTTTTGGAGAATTTTCCTAGACCAGAAGACACCAATTGGTCCAAAGAAGTACCAGAGGGGGGTCCGAGGGGAGCACAACCCACCTGGGCACGCCTGGGGGCCCAGGCACGCCCTGGTGGGTTGTGCCCACCTCGGTCGCCTCCCACACCGCATCTTTTCTCTGTAAAGACCCCAAAAATACAAAAACCCTAGGGGAGTCAACGAAACACAATTCCAGCCATCGCAAGTTCCAGAACAACCAGATCCAATCTAGACACAATCACAGAGGGGTTCATCATCCTCATTGGCGCATCTCCGATGATGCGTGAGTAGTTCATTGTAGACCTACAGGTCCGTAGGTAGTAACAAGATGGCTTCTTCTCTCTTTTTCATTCTCAATACGATGGTCTCTTGAAGATCTATTTGATGGAACTCTTTTTCGGTGTGTTTGTTGGGATCCGATGAACTTTGAGTTTAGGATCAGATCTTTTTATCCATGAAAGTTATTTGAGTTTCTTTCATCTCTTATATGCATGATTACTTATAGCCTCATATTTCTTCTTCAGATCTTTGGTTTAGTTAGGCTGACTAGAACGATTTTTCTTGTCATGGGAAGAGGTGCTTTGTGATGGGTTCGGTCGTGTGGTGTACTTTCCCAGTGATAGAAGGGGCAGCAAGACACGTATTGATTGTTGCCATTGAGGATAACAAGATGGGGTCTATTCCTACATGAATAGATCTTGTCTACATCATGTCATCGTTCTTATTGCATTACTCCATTTCTCCGTGAACTTAATACACTAGATGCATGTTGGATAGCGGTTGATGTGTTGAGTAATAGTAGTAGATGCAGGCAGGAGTCTGTCTACTAATCTTGGACGTGATGCCTATATAATGATCATTGCCTGGATATCGTCATAATTATTTGAGGTTCTATCAATTGCCCAACAATAATTTGTTAACCCATCGTATGCTATTTTCTCGAGAGAAGCCACTAGTGAAATCTACGGCCTCCGGGTCTATTTTCTCATCATATATTTTCAAATCTATATTGCTATTTCCCTTTTTATTTATTTGCATCTTCTATTTTCAGATCTATATTACCAAAAACCCAAAAATACCTCGTTGAATTTATTTGCTTCATTTTATTTGCATCTACCAATCTATCACTTTACCAATCTTTTACCCAAGAGGGATTGACAACCCCTCTTTCGCGTCGGGTTGCAAGTATTTGTTCTTTGTGTGTAGGTACCGTTTACATAGTGTTGCTTGGTTCTCCTAATGGTTAGATAACCTTGGTTTCATAACTGAGGGGTCTACCTACCTTAGTTGTACCGCATCATCCCTTACTCTTTGGGGAAAATACTGATGCAGATACAAGATATCAAAAAGGGAGGATCAAAGATCTAGCACCGTTGTCGGGGAGACATCATCAACATCTATCAGGTTCCGAATCACAAATCTCATCTCCTTGCAATTTACATTATTTGCCATTTGCCTCTCATTTTCATCTCCCTCACTTCACAGAAATCTGCCGTTTTATTCGCCCTCTTCTTTGTTACCTTTTTCTAGTCAGATCTCTTATTTGCTTAAACTCGTCACCATGAGTGACTTTGGTATGGAAGAAACAAATGATGGCCTAACTCCTAAAATTGGACGATCTGGCAATCTGGATGCCAAAACTTTTGTTTTGGGGCAAGGGAACATTATGGGAAAAGAACAAATCCAAGAATTATTCAATTGTGTTGGAAATTTGACTCTTGATGATGCTCCTATACTAAAAAGGACTAAATTGTATGCGGAAGCTATTTCAGCACTAGTTCTGAAACTTGAAAATAGATTTATTCGTACACATCCTACCTTGAAAATTTTGTTTTATGAGGTACCATCTATAAAATATCCTAGAGCTAAAAAGATAGCTACCCAAGTTCTTATGAATGAATTTGATTACAATATGGGAAGCTAGGGAAATCTTTGATTTTTACGGTATGAGCCATGAAAAAATGGTAATAAATGAGATCCTTTATAATAGTGATTACATGTTGAGACATTTGCTTGGAAATAATCAAAAAAATTATGAGAATCTTAAAAAGGAAATCCCCATTTTAGATATAATTCAACAAGTTTTCAATGACGTTAATCATCAATACACTTGGATTGTTGTTGGAAATCAAAGGGGATGCGTAGATGGGCAACTTTATAATCCTAAGATTTCTATGGATAATGTGTTTCAAGTTATTTTTGGAAAACCTCCTGACAAGAACACACCTACGGGGGATAAAACCAAAGATAACAATACTTGAAACCATGCATTATGCCTAGCTTGGGGCATAAAATGATAGCGCATGTTGGGAGGCAACCCAATGAATAAATTTTATTTTTGCCTTTTTCTTTCCGTTCTTGAGTGTTTGCACAGTTATGATACTGTTATGATTGTGTTTCTAAGTTTTAATTAGTTTTTCTACCAAGCTAAGCCTTTGGGATCATGTTGGGTGATAGTTGATTTGATCTTGTTGAAAAACAGAAACTTTTTCTCTAATTAAAATAATTTTCATAAATCATAGAAAGGTTATTTTGCTCTGAATTGTTTACACAAGATTGATATACAAATTTCCCACATTGTCCTAATTTTTCAGAATTTTTGGAGTTACATAAGTATACGACGTTTTCATATTGCTACAGACTGTTTTGTTATTGACAGATTCTGTTTTCTTTGTGTTGTGTGCTTATTTTGATGAATCTATGGACTTTATCGGGTGGTATAAGCCAGAGAAAAGTTGGAATACAGTAGATATAATGCAAAAATAAAATATGAATGGGTTTGCAACAGTACTTAGAGTGGTAATTTGCTTCGTTATACTAACAGATCTCACAAAGGTTTTGTTGTTTTGTGTGATTGAAGTTTTCAAGTTTTGGGTCAGATCGCGATGGATGAAAGAGTAAGGAGAAGCAAGAGCCTAAGCTTGGGGATGCCCCATGGCACCCCAAGATTATATTCAAGGATGAACAAGCAACTAAGCTTGGGGATGCCACCCTGGCACCCCAAGATAATATTCAAGGATGAAGAAGCAACTAAGCTTGGGGATGCCCCGGGCGGCATCCCCTCTTTCTTCTAACGACCATCCATATTTTACTTGGAGCTATATTTTTATTCGTCACATATCATGAGTTTTGCTTGGAGCGCCTTGTATTATATGAGTCTTTGTTAGTTTTGATTTTTAGTTTATCACAAGTATCCTTGCTGGACACACATATTTGAGAGAGCCAAAATTGTGTTATGATTTGTTAGAATTGATCTTTATGCTTCACTTAAAAAAATTGAGCTATGGAATTGCTCTAGTGCTTCGGTTTTATCTTTTTTAGCACAGTGTGTTTAATAATTTGAAGAAATGCTCTCATTCTTCACTTAGATTTATTTGAGGGTTAGTAATTTTGAAGAAATTCTCTGATGCTTCACTTATATTATTTTAAGAGATGAAAATCTTTATGCTCATGTTCTTCACTTAAATTTGTTTGAGCTTGTCAAAAAGCAATTGCAACTTATGAAATTAGTCCCAAAGTGATAGATATTCAAGAGGGACATAATAAAAACTTTCATGAAGATAATTGGACAAAATAAACTTGATTCTTAGTAATAGTTTTGAGATATGATGATAGTGATACGTGAGTCATGTTGATGAGTAATTATGCTTTAGTAAGAATACTTGTGTTAAGGTTTGTGATTCCCTATGCAAGCAAGAAAGTCAATAGTTATGCAACAAAATTACATCCTACTTGTGGTGTGATATGCCTCCAACGTATCTACTTTTCCAAACACTTTTGCCCTTGTTTTGGACTCTAACTTTCATGATTTGAATGGAACTAACCTGGACTGACGTTGTTTTCAGCAGAACTGCCATGGTGTTATTTTTGTGCAGAAATAAAAGTTCTCGGAATGACCTGAAAATACACGGAGCAACCTTTTGGAATTAATACAAAATACTGGCGAAATAATCAGCATCAGGGGGGGCCACACCCTATTCACGAGGGTGCAGGGTGCCCCCCTCCTAGGGCGCGCCCCCTGCCTCGTGGGGCCCCTGGGACTCCACCGACCTCAACCCCAACTCCATATATACACTTTTGGGGAGAAAAAAATCAGGGAGAAGGATTCATCGTGTTTTACGATACGGAGCCGCCGCCAAGCCCTAATCTTCCTCGGGAGGGATGATTTGGAGTCTGTTCGGGGCTCCGGAGAGGGGAATCTGTCGCCATCGTCATCATCAACCATCCTCCATCACCAATTTCATGATGCTCACCGCCGTGCGTGAGTAATCCCATCGTAGGCTTGCTGGACGGTGATGGGTTGGATGAGATTTACCATGTAATTGAGTTAGTTTGTTAGGGTTTGATCCCTAGTATCCATTATGTTCTAAGATTGATGTTGTTATGACTTTGCTATGCTTAATGCTTGTCACTAGGGCCTGAGTGCCATGATTTCAGATCTAAACCTATTATGTTTTCATTAATATATATGAGTTCTTGATCCTATCTTGCAAGTCAATAGTCACCTACTATGTGTTATGATCCGGCAACCCTAAAGTGACAATAATCGGGACCACTCCCTGTGATGACCGTAGTTTGAGGAGTTCATGTATTCACTAAGTGCTAATGCTTTGGTTCGGTACTCTATTAAAAGGAGGCCTTAATATCCCTTAGTTTCCAATAGGACCCCGTTGTACGGGAGGGTAGGACAAAAGATGCCATGCAAGTTCTTTTCCATAAGCACGTATGACTATATTTGGAATACATGTCTACACTACATTGATGAACTGGAGCTAGTTCTGTGTCACCCTATGTTATAACTATTGCATGAGGAATCGCATCTGACATAATTATCCATCACCGATCCATTGCCTACGAGCTTTTCACATATTGATCTTTGCTTAGTTACTTCTCCGTTGCCACTATTACAATTACTACAAAACTGCTACTGTTACTTTTGCCACCGTTATTGTTACTTCCATACTACTTTGCTACTAAATACTTTGCTGCAAATATTAAGTCTTTCAGGTGTGGTTGAATTGACAACTCAGCTGCTAATACTTGAGAATATTATTTGGCTCCCTTTGTGTCGAATCAATAAATTTGGGTTGAATACTCTACCCTCGAAAACTGTTGCGATCCCCTATACTTGTGGGTTATCAAGACTATTTTCTGCCGCCATTGCCGGGAGCATAGCTCTATTCTTTGAGTCACTTGGGATTTATATTTTCCGATCACTATGAGGAACTTGAAATATGAAAGAACCAAGATTTTTCCCTCAACTACGTGGGGAGGTAAGGAACTACCATCTAGCTTTGCACTTGATTCACCTTCTGTTTTGAGTAAACTTGCGACACCTGCACCCACTATTGATTCTGATATGTCGCATGTTATTGATGATGCCACTTCTTCTATGCATGATGCTTATCATGAAACTACTTCTATGCTTGATAATACTGTGCCATTAGGTGAATTTCTTGATGAACAACTTGCTAGGGTTAGAGAGAATGAAATTATTGAAACTGATAATATTGATGAAAGTGATGATGAAGATTCTCCCCCTAGATATGATTGCCTGATGTACCTAAGGGTTATGTTATGGATGAAGAAACTGCTAGAGACCCTTTTTCTTGCAAAGATAGATATGATCTTAAGAAACTATTAGCTAAGCTGAAAGAAAAGTCTTTGAATGCTAGAATGAAATATGACCTGCTTTTGCTACTTCACCTATCTATATTTCTGATAAGGATTATGATTTCTCTGTCAATCGTGAGTTAATTAATTTGGTTGAATCTAATCCTTTCTATGGCTATGAATCTGAAACGTTTGTGGCGCATCTTACTAAATTGAATGATATAGCCACCCTATTTACTCTGGAGGAAAAAAATTGTTATTACTATATCCTTAAGTTATTTCTGTTCTCATTAAAGGGTGATGCTAAGATATGGTTTAATTCTCTTGCTCTTGGTTGTGTGCGTAGTCCCCAGGATATGATTTATTACTTCTCTGCTAAATATTTCCCCGCTCATAAAAAAATGCTGCCCTAAGGGAAATATATAATTTTGTACAAATTGAAGAAGAAAGTCTCCCACAAGCTTGGGGGAGGCTTCTCCAATTGCTTAACGCTTTTCCTGATCATCCTCTCAAGAAAAATGTAATACTTAATATCTTTTATAATGGACTAACCGATGATTCCAGAGACCACCTGGATAGTTGCGCTGGTTGTGTTTTTAGGGAAAGAACTATTGAGCAAGCTGAACTGCTATTGAATAATATATTGAGTAATGATAATGATTGGACACTTCCTGAACCAACTCCAAAGCCAACTCCAAAGAAAATGGTATTCTATTTCTTAGTCTTGAAGATATGCAAGAGGCAAAGAAATCTATGAAAGAAAAAGGTATTAAAGCTGAAGATGTTAAGAATTTACCACCTATTGAACAAATACATGTTCTTGACAACCCAACACAGGTAGTAAAGGTAAATTCTCTCTATAGATTTGGTGAAGGTGATATCCCTCGTTATAAGTCTGCTAGCCAATGCTTGGATGAGTTTGATAATTTTATTGTTAAACAAGAAAACTTCAATGCTTATGCTGGTAGACAATTGAAACGTAATGCTTATATGATTGAACATTTGAGTGAATATATGTCTAGAGTTAAAGGTGACCTTAAACTTATTAGTAAACATGCATTCATGGTTACCACTCATGTAGAACAAGTGCTTAAAGCACAAGATGATTTGCTCAATGAATTAAATAATAAGAAAAATGATAATGTTGTTAGAGTTATGACTAGAGGTGGTAGAATGACTCGGGAACCTTTGTATCCTGAGGGCCATCCTAAGAGAGTTGAGCAAGATTCTTAGAGAACTAATGTTGATGCACCTAGTCCTTCTAAGAAAAAAAAGGAAAAATGATAGGACTTTGCATGCTTCTAGTGAACCTGTTATAGACATGCCTGAGAATCTCAATGATATTTCTATTTCTGATGCTGAAACACAATATGGTAACGAACATGAACCTAGTGATAATGTTAATGATGATGTTCATGTTGATGATCAACCTAGAAATAAAAATGATGTAGAAATTGAACCTGCTGTTGATCTTGATAACCCACAATCAAAGAATCAACATTATGATAAGAGAGACTTTGTTGCTAGGAAGCATGGTAAAGAAAGAGAACCATGGGTTCAGAAACCCATGCCTTTTCCTCCTAAGCCATCCAAGAAAAAGGATGATGACGATTTTGAGCGCTTTGCTAAAATGATCAGACCTATCTTTTTGCATATGCGTTTGACTGATATGCTTAAAATGAACCCTTATGCTAAGTACATGAAAGATATTGTTACAAATAAAAGAAAGATACGGGAAGCTGAAATTTCCACCATGCTTACTAATTATACCTTTAAGGGTGGAATACCAAAGAAATTAGGAGATCCAGGAGTACCAACTATACCATGCTCCATTAAAAGAAACTATGTTAAAACTACTTTATGTGATCTTGGAGCCAGTGTTAGTGTTATGCCTCTCTCTTTATATCATAGACTTGACTTGAATAAGTTGACACCTACTGAAATCTCTTTGCAAATGGCCGATAAATCAACCGCTATACCTATTAGTATTTGTGAGGATGTGCCTGTTGTGGTTGCAAACATTACTATTTTAACGGACTTTGTTATTCTTGACATTCCCAAGGACGACAGTATGTCGATCATCCTTGGTAGAGCTTTTCTAAATACTGCAGGGGCTGTTATTGATTGAAACAAAGGCAATGTCACTTTTCGTGTTAATGGTAATGAGCATACGGTACACTTTCCGAGGAAACAACCTCAACTCCACAGTATCAATTCTATTGGAAAAATTTCAAAGATTACTAGTTTTGAATTTCCTCTTCCTACTGTCAAAAAGAAATATGATATTCTTATTGTTGGGGACATGCATATCCCCGTTGAGGTAACCTAGTGTTATTCAACAATTCTCCGTTTTATGTTATTCGGAAGAAGTTTGTTAACAAGACTTGATCAACCTTGTTAGTGGATTCCTTTTGATGAGCTTCAGATGGATGAAGTTAGAAAACACAACTCTCTGTACCCTTTAGATTAAATAAAGAAAAAATAGTATTTTTCTGTTTGTTTTCTGAGTTATCCATGCAATAAAAAATACCCCGAAAATAAAAGTTCTCCAAATGCCCTCAAAATGAAGTATGATTTTTTGTAGAATATTTAAGAATTTTTGGCACTCAGAATACACCAGGGGGGCCCACCATTTGGCCACGAGGGCACAGTGCGCTCCCTGCCTCGTGGGCCCCACGTGGACCCCCTCCACTTATTCCAGCACCCACTCACTTCGTCTTCCTCCAGAAAAAATCCTCCCATAACTCAAACCCGTGTTCTAGCTCATCTTGGTGCCATTTTCGATCTCCTTGCTCAAAGCTCCATTCACAAAACTGTTTTGGGGGATTGATCTTCAGTATGTGACTCCTCCAATGGTCCAATTAGTTTTTGTTATAGTGCTTTATTTATTGCAAATTTTTGCTGCTGAGGTGACCTTGCTATTGAGCTTGCATGTCAAATTTATATGGTCCAAAATAGTTTTAATGCATGATATAACCTCTAGGCACTTGTGGAAGTAGTTGCTACCAATCTTGTTGAGTTTGGTGCACTTTTATTGTGAGTCACTAAGAATTTCAGAAATTTTTCAGAGAAAATGATGAAGAGATTGTTTAGGGGCTCTTTGAGCTGAGGCTCAAAGGATAAGCAGAATGAGGAGAACAAAAATCCCAAGTATAATCTTCCTCGCACCGCGGAAGTCTGATTGTGCGAATGGCCTTGTGATGCGTTCTTGAGGGCAGTCGGAATTCACGATGACTTTTATTACTTGGTCGAGAATGCAGGCCTCACCGACTTCCTCCATGACCAGCGCAAATAGTATCTCCTATTCACTAATAGTTTCGTGCAAAAATTTTATTTCCATCCTAAGAAATCACCACCTTCAGTGGAGTTTCACTTATATGATGAGGTTAAGGAGATGTCACTCTATGATTTCTGTCGGGTTTGCAAGATACCCTTTGTGGGCAGTATTGAGGAACCACATCGTAGTGATGTGGAGGAGTTTATTGATAGAATTGCTATAGGGGAAACAAGGAAAGTTTCCGATGCAAGAATTACTAGTATACATTTTCATGTTCTACGTTACTTTGCGATATTTGCTAGTAGATGCTTAATTGGCCGCGGGAACAGTGGAAATCTTAGTGCTCCTGATCTTGTTATTTTGCGACATGCTTTATTTCGTGATACAACCTTCAGTTTAGGCGCTATTGTTGCTAAACGGTTAAGTCTGAACCATACAAAGGGCCCTATCTTCGGAAGCATCTCTGCCTCATGCCTTGCTGAACATTTTGAGATACCTATTATGCATCATGAGAAAGAGGAGAAGTTGTTGCCCACTATTTTTCTATACTATAAGAGTATGGTAGCACATGAGTTTATTGTTAAAAATAATAAGAAGATGCTTAAGTATAATTTGATATTTGATAAGACTCGCTGTGAGACTAATATCTTGCCTGCACCCTCTTTGTTTAACATACTTTCAGGCATGTACCTCATCTTGCCCGAGGCCATTTATACATACTGGAGGCTGACACAAGCCCTAGAGCCTGAGCCTAGGCTACCACTTGACCCATATCGACAGTCTGTTTATCAGTGGGATCCGGAGGAGATCGCTAACTAGTGGCACCCTGAGGACCCTCCTTAGTACACCGAAGAGAGTAGCTTCGAGCAATGGCCATAGACCAACTCAGACCAAAAGCCTAGTTTCTCACCGACATTACATTCATGTTCACACACTCATGCTAGTTGTCGGTGCTCATACTTTTTCATAGTACTGTCCATGCTAGTTTATTTCCTTTTCTTGCTTTCTTCTTGTGTGTTTGAAAAAACTTAAGAAAAACCAAAAAAATTAGTTGTAGCTTTTAGCTAGTTTACTTTCCATGCTTGTAGTAGTAATTAAAAGAAAACCCAAAAAGATTTCTCGTTCTTCTTTTTGCTTGTTGGGAGCTTTCCCGTGTAAATAGTTTTATTTATTTTCTTTTCTTTGGGGCTCGAGAGGAGAAGACCGCGATGAAAATGTTGAACGGCTCATATGCATTATTATTGATCTAACCAAGAGCCCATATTACCTTGTATTCTCCTTTGTATTAAATGCTTGCAGATTCCAGCTTAGTCCAATGCACGTGCACTATTATTTATCCACACCGTTCGCTCATGCGAGTGAAAGGCAATAATGCCGATATATGATGGATTGATTGAGATGAGAGAAGCTGGTATGAACTCGACCTATCTTGTTTTTGTAAATATGATTAGTCCACCATTTCCAATTCAGTCTATTATGGATGAAACATGTTTGCAATGACAATTAGAGATTATAGTTGCTCATGCCATGATTAATTAGCTAGTAGTTCATAATGGTTTACCTTGTGTGCCAACATGCTATTAAGATGGTTGTGATGTGGTATGATAGGGTGGTATCTTCCTTTGAATGATTCGAGTGGCTTGACTTGGCACATGTTCACGCATGTAGTTGAAACAAAATCAACATAGCCTCCATGATATTTATGTTCATGGTGATTTATATCCTACTCACGCTTGCACCCATTATTGATTAATCTTAATGCATGTTCACGACTGTTGTTGCTCTCTAGTTGGTCACTTCCCAGTCTCTTTCTAGCCTTCACTTGTACTAAGCGGGAATACTGCTTGTGCACCCACTTCCATAAACCCCAAAGTTATGCCATATGATTCCACCATACCTTCCTATATATGCAGTATCTACCTGCCGTTGCAAGTAAATTTGCATGTGCCAAACTCTAAACCTTCAAATGAAATTCTGTTTTGTATGCTCGAATAGCTCATGTATCAACTAGGGTTGTCTATATCTTCCATGCTAGGTGGGTTATTCTCACGATGAGTGGACTCCGCTCATCATTCACGAGAAAATGGCCGGTAACCGGGATGCCCAGTCCCATGCTCAAATCAAATCAAAATAAATGCAAACAAAACTCCCCTAGTACTTTTGTTAGTTGGACGGCACCCGTTGTTTCAGACAAGCCATGGATTGATGTTTGTTGGTGGTTGGGGAGTATAAACTTACCATTCTGTTTGGGAACCGCCTATAATGTGTGTAGCATGGAAGATATGGAGATCTCTTGGTTGTTATGTTGACAATGAAAGTATACCGCTCAAAATATTATTTATCTTTGTTTCAAAACTCGAGCTCTGGCACCTCTGCAAATCCCTGGTTCCCTCTACGAAGGGCCTATCTATTTACTTTTATGTTGAGTCATCATCCTCTTATTAAAAAGCACCAGTTGGAGAGAACCTATGTCATTTGCATGCATTGCTATTAATTTGCATTGAGTATGACTGTGGCTGGGTCTCTTTTACCATGAATTACAATGTCTAGTCAGTCCTTGATCTTCAGGGGTGCTCTGCATTTATGTTTTGCGGTCTTAGAAAGGGCTAGCGAGATACCATCTTGTTATATCATATTATGATTGTTTTGAGAAAGTGTTGTCATCTGAGATTTATTATTATTGCTTGCTAGTTGATTATGCCATTGATATGAGTAAACATGAGACCTAAAAGTTATTGTGAATATGGTTAGTTCATAATCTTTGCTGAAAACTTGAATGCTGGCTTTACATATTTGCAACAACAAGATCAAACAGAGTTTGTAGAAGTTTTCTTTATCACTTTCAGTTTCTCAACTGAATTGCTTGAGGACAAGCAAAGGTTTAAGCTTGGGGGAGTTGATACGTCTCCAACGTATCTACTTTTTCAAACACTTTTTCCCTTGTTTTGGACTCTCACTTGCATGGTTTGAATGGAACTAACCCGGACTCGCGATGTTTTCAGCAGAACTGTCATGGTGTTATTTTTGTGCAGAAATAAAAGTTCTCGAAATGACGTGAAAATCCACGGAGCAAATTTTTAGAATTAATAAAAAATGCTGGCAAAAGAATCAGCATCAGGGGGCCCACACCCTGTCCACGAGGGTGCAGGGCGCCCCCTAGGGCATGCCCCCTGCCTCGTGGGCCCCCTGGGACTCCACCGACCTCAACCCCAACTCCATATATTCACTTTCGGGGAGAAAAAATCAGGGAGAAGGATTCATCATGTTTTATGATTCAGAACCGCCACCAAGCCCTAATATTCCTTGGGAGGGCCGATCTGGAGTCCGTTCGGGGCTCTGGAGAGGGGAATTCGTCGCCATCGTCATCATCAACCATCCTCCATCACCAATTTTATGATGCTCACCGCTGTGCGTGAGTAATCCCATCATAGGCTTGTTGGACGGTGATGGGTTGGATGAGATTTACCATGTAATTGAGTTAGTTGTGTTAGGGTTTGATCCCTAGTATCCATTATATTCTAAGATTGATATTGCTATGACTTTTCTATGCTTAATGCTTATCACTAGGGCCCGAGTGCCATGATTTCATCTCTGAACCTATGATGTTTTCATGAATATATGTGAATTCTTGATCCTATCTTGCAAGTCAAGAGTCACCTACTATGTGTTATGATCCGGCAACCCTGAAGTGACAATAATCGGGACCACTCCCGGTGATGACCGTAGTTTGAGGAGTTCATGTATTCACTAAGTGCTAATGCTTTTGTCCGGTACTCTATTAAAAGGAGGCCTTAATATCCCTTAATTTCCAATAGGACCCCGCTTGCACGGGAGGGAAGGACAAAAGATGTCATGCAAGTTCTTTTCCATAAGCACGTATGACTATATTTGGAATACATGCCTACATTACATTGATGAACTGGAGCTAGTTCTGTGTAACCCTATGTTATAATTGTTGCATGAGGAATCGCATCTGACATAATTATCCATCATTGATCCATTGCCTACGAGCTTTTCACATATTGATCTTTGCTTAGTTACTTCTCCGTTGCCATTGTTACGATTACTACAAAACTGCTACTGTTACTTTTGCCACCGTTACGGTTACTTCCATACTACTTTGCTACTAAATACTTTGCTATAAATATTAAGTCTTTCAGGTGTGGTTGAATTGACAACTCATATGCTAATACTTGAGAATATTCTTTGGCTCCCTTGTGTCGAATCAATAAATTTGGGTTGAATACTCTACCCTCGAAAACTGTTGCGATCCCCTATACTTGTGGGTTATCAATATTATAGACCTATTCTGCACAGCTCCAAAAGTCCTGAAACTCCATGAAAGTCATTTTGGGAATTAATAAAAAATATTGAGCGAAAGAAGTACCGGAGGGGGCCCACACCCTGGCCACAAGGGTGGGGGCGCGCCCTACCCCCTAGGCGCGCCCCCTGCCTCGTGGGCCACCTGGTAGCCCTCCGGTTCCCATCTTCTGCTATATGAAGTCTTTTACCCTGGAAAAAATCACAAGCAAGCTTATGGGACAAAACTCCACCGCCACGAGGCGGTACCTTGGCAGAACTAATCTAGGGCTCCAGCGGAGCTGTTCTGCTGGGCAAACTTCCCTCCGGGAGGGGGAAATCATCACCAACGATCCTCTCATCGGGAGGGGGTCAATCTCCATCAACATCTTCACCAGCACCATATCCTCTCAAACCCTAGTTCATCTCGGTGTTAGTTATGATTAATGCTCGCTTATGTGATTTTTATTTCTTGTTTGGTTGCTTTTGTGTTAGTTATGCTTAATGCTCACTTATGTGATTTTTCGTTTATTATTTGGTTGCTTCCCAATCTTTTTTCTAGCGTCCACTTGTACTAAGTAGAAATACTACTTGTGCATCCAAAATCCTTAAACCCAATTTTGCCACATGACTCCATGATACCTACCTATATGTGATATTCTTGTGCCATTCTAAGCAAATTTGTATGTGCCATCTCTAAATTTTCAAAATAGTTTCCATTTTGTGTGCTCGTACCGCTCATGAAGCGGCAGGGGGTGGCCAATGTTTTCCATGCTAGATGTGTTATTCTAAAGATGAGTGTTTATTCACTTGTCATCGCACCATAGTACGACAAAGGTATTAGGGATGCCCAGTCCCGAAATGAAAAATGAATTTACTTTATGTTGTCAAATAATAAATTCCTTGGATAGTGTTAGTATGGAGGGCACCCGTGGGTATGGCTAGCCATGATTGTGAAAGAATGGTGGAAAAAGAAATAAACTTTATTTTCTATTTTGGAACCGCCTATGATATATCTAGCATGGAAAGTGTTGGGAATTACTCGGTCATTTTCGTTGACGGGA
The DNA here is from genome assembly GCF_002162155.2 of Triticum dicoccoides. Taxonomy (NCBI): domain Eukaryota; kingdom Viridiplantae; phylum Streptophyta; class Magnoliopsida; order Poales; family Poaceae; genus Triticum; species Triticum dicoccoides. The sequence goes on from NC_041381.1 coordinate 395,966,518, forward strand.
AAAGTATGCCTCTCAAAATATTTTTATCTCTCAATTTTTCGCTTTGAGCTCTGGCACCTCTACAAATCCATATTTGCCTCTGCAAAGGGCATTTCTATTTACTTTACGCAATTTTTATTTTATTTTGAGTCTCCATGTTCTCTTATAAAGCACCAACTAAGGGGCACTCTGATCGTACTTGAGCATTGGATGTAGCTAATATGCGAGTGTGTTTCATGAATGGATCAATGATTGAGCATGATGGGCTAGGGATAACTTGCTTTAGTGTTGATATTTTGAAAGACATGGTTGCTTGTTGATATGCTTGAGTATTGAAATCTTCATGTCAAAACTAGACTATTGCTTTGAACCATACAAAAGAAAAGAATGTGATGAACATGATAGGCAACATTCCACATCAAAAAAAATTATCATTTACCTACTCGAGGACGAGCAGGAGTTAAGCTTGGGGATGCTGATACATCTCCAACGTATCTATAATTTTTTTTATTGTTCCATGTTATTATATTATCATTCTTGGATGTTTTACAATCATTTTATAGCAACTTCATATCACTTTTTGGGACTAACCTATTGACATAGTGCCCAGTGCCAGTTGTTGTTTTTTGCTTGTTTTTTACTTCACAGAATATCAGTACCAATTGGAGTCCAAATGCAGCAAAACTTTTTGGAGAATTTTTCTGGACCAGAAGTCACCTGTTGGGCCAAAGAAGTACCAGAGGGGGGCTCTGAGGGGTGCACAACCCACCTGGGTGCGCCCCTAGGCACGCCGTGGTGGGTTGTGCCCACCTCGGCGCCTCCCATGCCACCTATTTACTCTATAAATACCCCAAAAATCTAAAAACCCTAGGGGAGTCGATGAAACACAATTCCATCCGCAGAAAGTTCCAGAACCACCAGATTCAATCTAGACTCCATCACGGAGGGGTTCATCATCCTCATTGCTGCCTCTCCGATGATGCGTGAGTAGTTCATTGTAGACCTACGGGTCCGTAGGCTGTAGCTAGATGACTTCTTCTCTCTTTTTGATTCTCAATACAATGGTCTCTTGGAGATCTATTTGATGTAACTCTTTTTGCGGTGTGTTTGTTGGGATCTGATGAACTTTGAGTTTATGATCAGATCTTTTTATCCATGAAAGTTATTTGAGTTTCTTTGATCTCTTATATGCATGATTATTTATAGCCTCATATTTATTCTTCGAATATTTGGTTTAGTTAGGTCGACTAGATCGATTTTTCTTGCCATGGGAAGAGGTGCTTTGTGATGGGTTCGGTCGTGCGGTGTTCTTTTCCAGTGATAGAAGGGGCAGCAATACACGTATTGATCATTTCCATTAAGGATAACAAGATGGGGTCTATTCCTACATGAGTAGATCTTGTCTGCATCATGTCATCGTTCTTATTGCATTACTCCATTTCTCCGTGAACTTAATACACTAGATGCATGCTGGATAGCGGTCGATGTGTGGAATAATAGTAGTAGATGCAGGCAGGAGTTGGTCTACTAATATTGGAGATGCCTATATAATGATCATTACCTAGGTATCGTCATAATTATTTGAGGTTCTATCAATTGACCAACAGTAATTTGTTTACCCATTGTATGCTATTTTCTTGAGAGAAGCCACTAGTGAAATCTACGCCCCCCGGGTCTATTTTCTCATCATATATTTTCAGATCTATATTGCTATTTGCCTTATTGTTTATTTGCATCTTTTATTTTCGGATCTATATTACCAAAAACCCAAAAATACCTCGTTGAATTTTATTTGCCTTTATTTTATTTGCATCTACCAATCTATCACTTTACCAATCTTTTACCCGAGAGGGATTGACAACCCCTCTTTCGCGTCGGGTTGCAAGTATTTGTTCTTTGTGTGCAGGTACCGTTTACATAGTGTTGCTTGGTTCTACTACCGGTTAGATAGCCTTGGTTTCATAACTGAGGGGTCTACCTACCTTAGCTGTACTGCATCATCTCTTACTCTTTGGGGAAATACTGATGCGGATACAAGACATCAAAAAGGAAGGATCAAGCACTTGTTGCTTGTTTTTTGGAAAAGAAATATGTATCCATCGTCTCCAAATAAAGTCGCCTCGCCTTGTAAGCATTGGAATTTGTTTCAGAGGACATGAGATCATCATCAAAGATGCCCATTCACTTCAAAGGTTGCTCCTTGATTATCGTTATGCACCTTCACAGACTGTGGTGTATGCGCCTAAACTGGAGACCTTGGGTGTAATTCCTGATCCGTTTAATGGTTACAAGATGGTGGTTGGATCCACACTTATTTAGGTACCGTATATTATCATCACCACTTTTGTAATCATAAGCTGCATTTTTCATTTGTGCGCATAAGTTTTATATCGTCTTGGAGTACACTTTTGGTACTAATATTATGTTCTATGCTCAATGTAGAGTTTTTCCATGGATAGCCTATCAATGGTGCTATATTCAGTTAAGACCTTACCTATCATTATGTGGTGTTTTGATCTGAACACGATTATTGGCTTGTTGCAATGCTTTGCATGTCTGGAGAATTTTTATATAGAGGTGACGATTTCACGTACATTGGAAGCCCATATATAATGTACTAGAATTAACTGTTCCGGTGTCGCTCTTTCGACATACTCTTTTTTTAGACATTAACTATTTTCAATCTTCATGTTTATTTAGGCAAAAGCATATGGACAAAAAGGTATAACCAGTCGGTGGCATAAGAAGCACCGGGATGTTCTTAGTTCTCATGACATATCCGATGCGAGCAAGAGGGTTATCAATCCCCTAGTACTTGTTAATTGCAAGGATCATATCTGATAGTAGGAGATATATTAATTGCAAAGTAAAAAAATCAGCAAAGTATTTAGGGTTTTAGTAATATGATTTAAATGGACCCGGGGGCCATGGCTTTTACTAGAGTCATCCCCCTCATAATGATACGATGGGCGAACAAATTACTATTAGGTAATTGATAGAATAGAGCATAGGTATGATGTTATTCATGGCATGATTGATACATAGGCGTTGCGTCTATGGCAAGTAGACCGAAATGATTTTGCATCTACTGCTATTACTCCACTTCGAGAGCGCTACTATGCTTGCCTCTCTAGGTATTAAGTTCATAACAAACAGAGTAAGGCATTAAGTATGATGACATAATGTAGAGAAAACAAGATTAATTAATATGACCAAACCCCGTCATTTTATCCTTAGTGGCAACAACACAAATATGTGCCTCGTTACCCCTTCTGTCACGAAGTGAGGACACCACAAGATTGAACATACTACTATGCACCACTTCCACTGAAGATCTAATCATTAACTTGGCCAAAGATAACTCATATATCATTCTACCTACCCGTTTGACTGCGGGTGATAGACTGACGCATAGTCAAGCTTTATGCCCATCTTTGCACACCATGATTTGACCTCTTTGGCCGTGAAGTTTGTCCCATTGTCCATTATGGTACTGCGGGGGATACTATAACGATGTACTACCCCAGAGATGAACTCAATTACTGGGACTGCTCCAGCCAAGGTGACTGGTTTTGCTTCTATCCACTTGGTAAACTTGTCTACCATGACAAGTAGATACTTATTTTTTCGTGACCCTCCCTTAAGGGGACCAACCATATCGAGCCCCCAGACCGCGAAAGGACAAGTGATTGAAATAGTCCGGAGAGGCTATAGGGGGCATGTGGCTTTGTTTGGCGAACACCTGATAGCCGGGCAATGTTGTACTAGCATTGTAGCATCGGCCCCTGTTGTCGGTCAGTAAAAACCAGCTCGGAACGCCTTGCTGACCAAGGTTCTAGCAGTGGCGTGATGTTCGCTCATGCCAATGCGCATTTCACTAAGCAGCGATCTCCCTTCCTCTTTAGGTATACATCGTTGGACGACGCCAGTGGTTCTTTGCTTATAGAGCTCACCCTCGTGGACTTTGTAAGCTTTAGACTGCCTTATAATCTGGAGTGTGTCGGTTTGGTCTTCGGGGAGCTCTTTGCAGGGTAGGTATGCGAGGAGTGGCTCAGTCCAGGATGCAATGACTATCATAACCTCATGCGTTGAAGCTGTTTCTAGGATGGTTGATCCTCCAATTATATATTGTTCCATTTCATCCTTCGGTGGGGCAGATTGCCCTACATCGCTTGACTCCAACGCTTCTTTGTCGTCCTGCCAGACTACAGATGGATTGAAGAGCCGTTTGAGGAAGGTGTTTTCAGGGACCTTATCTCATTTGGCGCCCATTAGGGCGAGGATATCGGCGGCCTGGTTCCTATCATGGGGGGTATGGTGAAATTCAAGCCCCTCGAACCTGGCTGAGATTTTTAGGACTGCATTCCTGTAAGCTGTCATTTTGGGTCCTTTGCATCAAACTCACCATTTACCTAGGAGATGGCGAGGTTGGAATCTCCTCGGACATTGAGGCGTTTAATGCCCACCGAGACTACTATTTGGAGCCCGTGTAGGAGGGCTTCGTATTCGGCTGCATTATTGGAGTCAGTGTACATGATATGTAACACGTATCGAATGTTTTCGCCTGTTGGCGACATGAGCACTACTCTGGCCCCTAGCCCAGCAAGCATTTTTGAACCTTCAAAATACATGGTCAAGTGCGAATATGTGTTGTACTCTCTAAGGAGCTCGTCTTCTGTCCATTCGGCTACGAAGTCTGCCAGCACCTGAGATTTAATAGCTTGGCACGACATGTATGTTATTTTGAAGGGTAAGAACTCTATGGCCCACTTGGCTATGAGCCCCGTAGCATCCCTATTATTAATTATGTCACTTGAGGGGACTTCGGATGCCATGGTTACCGAGCACTCTTGGAAGTAGTGCTGAAGTTTTCATGAAGCTATAAAGATGGTGCGGGCTATCTTCTGATAGTGCGGGTAGTGTGTCTTGCACGGGGTTAAGACCTCGGAGACGTAATAGATGGGTTTTTGGACTTTCAACTTGGTGCCCTCGATGTCTCGTTCGACCACGAGCACTGCGTTAACCACCTGGTTGGTGGCCGAGATGTACAATATCATCGACTCACATATGCCTGATGCCGCTAAGATGGGGTTGGTGGCAAGGAGGGATTTAATACCTTCCCGGGCAGTCGCTGCCTCATTAGTCCATTTAAAATTCTTTGTTTGCTTCACTAGCCTGTAAAGGGGTAAAGCTTTTCCCCCGAGTCTTGAGATAAAGAGACTTAGCACGGCCACGCAGTCTGCTAGCTTTTGAACATGTTTGAGCTCAGTTGGCACCTCTAATCGGGCCAAGGCTCGTATTTCTGCCAGGTTGGCTTCGATTCCTCCGCTAGACACGATAAAGCTGAGGAGTTCTCCCGTGGGTACACCTAAGGCATATTTCTCTGGGTTGAGCTTAATTTGGTATTCCTACAGGTTGGTAAATGTGTTGTGAAGGTTGTCGGCTAGCTGCCCGACGTGTTTAGGTTTGACCACCACCTCGTCAACATAGGCCTCAACGGTCTTTCCAATGTGTTTCTCCAAGCATGGTTGGATCATGCGCTAGTACGTCGCACCAGCATTTTCAGCTCGAAAGGCATTGTGTTGAAGCAAAACGGCCCGTAGGGCGTAATGAATGCAGTCGCCGCCTGGTCGGATTCTTTCATCCTTATTTGATGATACCCTGAGTAGGCATCTAGAAAGCATAGTGAATCGTGCCCGGCTATGGCGTCCACAATCTAATCAATGTGTGCTAGTGGGAAGGGGTCCTTAGGGCAAGCTTTGTTAAGGTCTTTAAAGTCGATGAACAGGCACCACGACCTATCCTTGTTGGGTACCATGACCAGATTGGCGATCCAATCGGGGTGTTTTATGTCTCTTATGAATCTGGCCTCAAGAAGTTTGGCCAATTCTTCGCCCATTGCTTGACGCTTGGGCTCAGAGAAGCGCCGAAGTGCTTGGTTGACAGGCTTGTATCCTTCAAGGTATTCAAGTTGTGTTCGGCAACTCTGTGGGGTATCCCTGGCATATCCGAGGGATGCCATCCAAATATATCTCAGTTTTCTCTAAGGAAGTTGTGTAGGGCCTCGTCAATTTCCGGCTCAAGGTTTGCCCCAATTGACGTTGTTTTAGCTGGGTCTGTAGGGTGTACTTGGAATTTGACTATGTCGTCGACCGGCTTGAATGAGGTCGACTTAGGCCGCTTGTCGAGGATGATATCACCCGGTGGACTTCAACTCATAGTGATGTTAATTCCTCGGCGGCAAGGGCTTCGGATAGGGACTCTAGGGAGAGTGACGGTGTCTTATTTTTGGCTTTGAGTGCTCTGGTGGGGTTACTCGAGATGGTAATGATCCCATTTGGGCCTGACATTTTGAGCTTCATGTAGTTGTAGTGTGGAATTGCTTGAAACCTTGAGAAGGCATCCCGCCCCAGGAGGGCATGATAGCCGCATTTGAAAGGGGTGATATGGAACATCACTTCTTCGGATCGGTAGTTATCGGGCGTTCTGAAGACCACATCCAAGGTGATTTTTCCACTACAACGTGCCTCTCATCCCAGTATTATGCCTTTAAAGGTGGTATGGCTCTATTCGATGCGCGACTTATAGATTTGCATCTTGTCCAGAGTATCTGCATATATTAAGTTTAGGATGTTGCCCCCGTCCATTAGCACTTCCCGAAGACGACAGCCGCCCACGATTGGGTCAAGAACCGGTGCGGTGGGGCATCTATTCGGGGTGGGCCTCGGCTGATCTTTATGATCAAAGGTGATTGGTGTGTCTATCCACGTGCCCCGAGTTGCTACATGCTGGATATAATTGACTTCCCAGAGAGCCCGCTTCCTCTGATTATTGGACGTAAAGGTTTCATGGATCATCATGACCTCGTCATCATCCAAGGACTCCTCTGCATGCCTAGGCGTGCCAGTGAGGAGGGTTAGGCCTCCCCTAGCCACTTGCTTCATGACCCAGCAGTCGCGAAGGCTGTGGGTTGGGCAGGTGTTTAGTAGAATGGAGTGGATCAGGCATGGCTTATCCAGGAGGCCATCAAGAGCAGTCCTAGAGCGACCAATGGTTTTCTTCTTCTTTCGAGGTTGCTCAACTGATGTGCACTGCGCACAGAGTTCACGATGAGGTGTCAGCCTATCACGCTTCAGTTTGTTGTCACGGATCGAATTTGTTTGTTTTTGTTGGGCCAGCCAGATGTCTTCAATGGTACAAAATTTTGACACTATACCGAATAGCTCTGGGAATGCTTGAACACAGCGGCGGGTGAGGGCGTCCAAAATGCCTTTATCTTTGGATCCGCGCTGAAAGGCTGCTATTATATCTGAGCCCCGGTAATCCAGTATGTCGATTTTTATGGACAAAAACCTGGCCCAGAATTTCCTGATTCATTTGTCGGGTAGCTGTTGCACATAGGCAAGATCCCAGACATCGGAAGGGCCCGAATTATCAAGGCAATATTCGATGTGGGAGGTGGGTGGGAGAGAAATTTCGATCTCCATGGACCGTGGGCTTGAAGCCCCGACGTTCTTATCCTGTGAAGGACATGTAGTTGCCAAATCAGCCGAGCTAATTTGAGGATCAGACTTGTCAGTTGTTTCTAGCTGGCCGCTATCAGGATTGCTCTCTAGAAAATATCTCAGCCCTTCGCCCTTCATGGGGGGTTCGGCCGGGGCAGAAAAAAGGTCGTGGATCACTTCTTGCTCGTAAAGGATAAGGTGCGATCCGGCGATGGGGGTTTCGAGCACGGAAGCAGTGCCCTGAGGGTTGGAGTCGTTGACTGACGATCCCATTGATCCTTTGTTGATCTCACAGCTGAACTCTCAATGAAAGCACCAGTGTCGGTGGTAAAACCGGCAGACCTCGGGGTAGGGGTCCCGAGCTATGGATCTTGGATCGGTGGTAATAGGGACGAAGGAGACAGTATTTACCCTGGTTCGGGCCCTCTCAAAGAGGTAATACCCTATGTCCTGCTTTGATTGTATTGATATGTGAAAGCACAAGTGCTCCCTAGGTGGTTTTGGTAATTAATGACAACATATCTCTTGTTGGACTAACACTTTTATCTAGTATGTTTCAGATAAGTTCAACAATGGAGTGGCATGGACTAAAGGATGTGGGAACTCCTTCAAGATGCTAAGGACAAAGGATTGGCTCAAGCTTCAAGCTCAAGACTCTTCATTTTACATTTCAGTGATCCAAGATCACATTGAGTCTATAGGAAAAGCCAATACTATCAAGGAGGGATGAGGTGTTGCTTAATGAGCCTCTTGCTTCATGTGCTTAGTGATATGCTCCAAAAACCCTCAACCACTTTCTCACATCCACATATGTCCTAAACCTAAAGTCAAACTCGGCCCCACTGATTCTTTCCATCCGGCGCCACCGAGTTTGGATGTCTTAGCCACTGCCACAAACCCTAGGCAAATCGGTCTCACCGATTGGGATCTCGGTCTCACCGAGATGGGATTGTAATCTCTCTGTGTATGTCCATTATCAAAATCGGTCTCACCGAGTTTGAGCAATCGGTACTACCGAGATTACAATGCAAACTCTCTGGTTAACTTATTATCAAAATCGGTCCCACCGAGTTTGATAATCGGTCAAACCGAGTTTGCCTGACCAACTCTCTGGAAAGCTTATTACCAAAATCGGTCTCACCGAGTTTGTGTAATCGGTCTTACCGAGATTACGTTATGCCCTAACCGAATCGGTCCCACCGAGTTGCATTCTGGTCCCACCGAAAACCCTAACGGTCACATTATTTGCTAAATCGGTCTGACCGAGTTTAACGATTCGGTCCCACCGAGTTTGGTAGATTGTGTGTAACGGTTAGATTTTGTGTGGAGGCTATATATACCCCTCCACCTCCTCTTCATTCATGGAGAGAGCCATCAGACTGAACCTACACTTCCAGCATCCTATTTCTGAGAGAGAACTACCTACTCATGTGTTGAGGCCAAGATATTCCATTCCTACCATATGAATCTTGATCTCTGGCCTTCCCCAAGTTGCTTTCCACTCAAACCCTCTTTCCACCAGATCCAAATCCTATGAGAGAGAGTTGAGTGTTGGGGAGACTATCATTTGAAGCACAAGAGCAAGGAGTTCATCATCAATGCACCATTTGTTACTTCTTGGAGAGTGGTGTCTCCTAGATTGGCTAGGTGTCACTTGGGAGCCTCCGACAAAGATTGTGGAGTTGAACCAAGGAGTTTGTAAGGGCAAGGAGATCGCCTACTTTGTGAAGATCTACCGCTAGTGAGGCAAGTCCTTCGTGGGCGACGGCCATGGTGGGATAGACAAGGTTGCTACTTCGTGGACTCTTCTTGGGTGGAGCCCTCCGTGAACTTGCGCAACCGTTACCCTTCATGGGTTGAAGTCTCCATCAATGTGGATGTACGATAGCACCACCTGTCGGAACCACGCCAAAAACATCCGTGTCTCCAATTGCGTTTGAATCCTCCAATCCCTTCCCTTTATATTCTTGCAAGTTGCATGCTTTATTTTCCGCTGCTCATATACTCTTTGCATGCTTGCTTGCTATATGTTGTGAATGTTGAACGTGTGCCTAAACTCCACTCAAACTTTAAAGAAACTTAAAAACTGCAACTTTGGTACTTAGTGTCTAATCACCCCCCCCCCCTCTAGACACCTCTTCTCAAGGTCCTACAATATGATGTATCGAGTACAAGCTTGATCTACCTAGAGATCGTAAGGAGAGATCTAACCCTAGGGCTAGGTGAATGTAATTGCGATTGGATTCCCTCTCTAGGCTAAACCCTCTGGCTTATATATACGCCAGGTAGGGCATCTAGGATTACATGATCGGTATGCAGGGGTGCGCATGGAGGCGGTAGGAAACATCTTGGAGTACACGTTAAATCTTCGGTAGAGACAATCTCGAACACGCCCAGGCATGAAGCTCCCGGAGTCTTGCCATATGGGAGCCAGGGCCTGAAGGCCCGACCCAAGAACTGTAGGTCGACTGGGTTGGTACCCCCTAGTCCAGGACACCATCAGTGAGGGTGTGCCAGTCCTGGAAAATGACACCTCCTCTTTGAATTATTTGACTGAGATGGAAAGATGAAACTTGAGCCAGAAAAGCAAAAGAGACTTACCTCTGGAGCTCGGCGCGCCTCGCAATAGCTGACATCGTTCCCTTCCAGCCAGAAGGAGTGGTCTTGGACTTGAAAAGGAGGGTCTGCATCCCTCCGATGTCCTTACCTCAGAAGAAACTTCGGATGACCGAGGTCTTGCCACCAGGAGCAAACTTTCATACAGAAGAAGCTTTGGCTTCGAGTGGTTGAACTCGGCGGTGGAGCATGATGTGTATGACATCAATTAGGTTAACGCCCTCCTTGATGTAGAACTCCACCCGAGCTTGGAGCATTTTGACCTCTTATTTGTTCCCCCATTCGAGGTTCTTGGTCGTCCATGAGTGGAGTCGATGCAATGGAGCTGCCGAGAAAGCAAGGACTCCTTCCCTGTGGATAGCACGTCGGCCATATAAAACCATTCCTCCTATTGCTGCTTCACCGTTTCGATGACTTTACCCTCCGGCCATTTGACGCATGGATCTTGCTGAACATAGCGCCTCAGCACACCGTGATATGGTCGGCATTTGTCTGTGACTTGACACAGAAAAGCTTGAGCCAAAGCCCGAAGTGGGGCTCTATGCAGAGGAAAGCCTCGCAGAAGACAATGTAGGAGGCGATATGGAGGATGGAATTGGGAGCAAGGTGGTAGAATTGCTGGCCGTAGAAGTAGACGAGGCCCTGAAGAAATGGGTGGATCGAAAACCCCAGGCCTCGGACGAGGTGGGGGATGAACATGACTCGCTCGCCTTCCCGAGGTTCTGGAACCCAGGTAGCCGAGCGGATGACCTTCCCGACAAGAGGGGAATGACACTTCACCTCACCCCACGGGGGAGGTAGCCGAGCGTTTGGAGCTCGGTGATGTCGTCGGCGATGACAGCCGAGTGGACGCATATCCCCCTCTGGCTCATGGCCTTCTCCTCCACCGTGGCAATATGCTTTCCCTTCCCAGCCATCGACGGAGATTGGGAAGGAAGGGGGGATTGGTAGGCTCTGTTTGAAGTTTTGGTCTCTGGGCGCCAGAGCTTGGGAATTGCAAGAGTTGGGAGCAAGGGTGGAGGTGTGAAAATGGAGTAAATCCATTGTTTAGATTAATAAGCCAGTAAAAGCACTCAACAAACGGATTTGCACGGCAAGTTCCCAACGCGAGGTGCGTGCGCGGATTGAGGCGTTTTACTGATAATGCCGCCAAAAATTCAGGGCACAATCTCTCTATTGATGAGACATGCCAATAGCAACGGCCGCGAGCTATCGTACCATTTGTGTGGAGAGGCTAGGTGGTGGGTCGCACGCCCCATGAAATCCATCAGATCAGTAGATATGCAAGCCACGCGAACCAACATGTGGTTGGATGGTTAGAGGGACTGTGGTATCCCCAACCCATCAGGATTCAAATCCTGGTGCTCGCATTTATTCCTGGATTTATTTCACGATTTCCGGCGATGCGCATTCAGTGGGAGGAGACGTTCCCGTCGACGACGAAGCGCCTACGGTGACTTCGTAAATCTCAAGATGATATGCCGGCTCAGTCTTCCGAAGATGCTCATAGGGGGTGTGCGTGTGTGCATTCATATGGGTGAGTGTATGCTTGTGTATATGAGTGCTTGTGTCTGTACTGATGTTCAAAAAAAGTAGATATGCAAGCCACGGATGACAAACTGAGCTTCGCCCAGAGCAAGTGGGCAGGCAAGCATCTGAGAATCAAGTGACTAATAGTTTCGGTGGCTGGGCAAACATCGCAGTCAGCATGAGTAGCAATTGAAGACAACTGCTTCTTGATTGGTAAGTGTCGCACCGGCTGAAAATTGCGCCGGACGCACCCGCGTCTCATGGGGCCCCGCGCCGCTCAGCCCTTTTCCCTTGTCTTCTTCCTTCGATCTAGAACGTTCTGGCCACAATTTCCCATCGCGGCTACCCACCACTCCTCCTTCTTCCACCTCTCCTCCCCATCGGTGTTGCCCACCTCTCCCTCTCCTTCCTCCGCCTCCCTCACCATCGGCGCTTCCCACCTCTCCCCCTCCTTCCACCTCAAGCCGCCAACGCTGCTACAAGCGGGCGGGGCTGTGACGACCGCCCAACGGCAACTGCCGCGAAGCTTCAGCACCGGTGCTACGACGGGGCGTCGACCGGTGAAGCCTTCGGCGCCGTGGACAGGAGAGCCCACCGGTGGTTCGACTTCAACGACGCCCATTGCTGGAACCGGCTCATGGCGGTGCTGGAACCAGCACTAATTTTGCTACCATCGACACTTTGGTTTGCTAGCACCGACGCCAATTTTTTGCATTTTGCTATAACCGGTGTTTTGATTGCTGGAACCAGCTTCAATTTTTGCTACAACTGCCGCATTCGCTTTTTGTTGGACGAACGCCCAATTTTGCTACTTTGCTACAAATGGTGTTTTAATTTGCTGCAACCAGTTCAATTTTTGCTACCACCGGTGTCTTTGATTTTGCTAGAACATCCTTCCACAAAGGCCTCATTTTTTGCATTTTTGCTTCCACTGTTTTTGATTTTGCTGGAACTAACACAAAGATTTGCTACTATGGCTCCGAGCCATGGTTTTCTGTTGCTGAGGTTTTTTTGCTGGAACTATCATTTAATTGTGCTGGAACCGACATTTTTTGGGGCCATGCTACAAATCAGCCGAGTGATGTTAGGAAGATTAAACCGCCTCCAGGGCCGTCGATTCTGACTCTCCCAGCCGCATGATCTGGCACCTCCTGTGCCAGCACAATGCAGCAGCTTCCATGGCAGTACCGCTTGCTTGCTGCTCCCATGGCAGCATCGCTTAACATGACCCCCGGCGGCGCTCCATTGCAGCGTCGATGACGCTTCAATGCAACCCCGGCGAAGCTTCAATGCCCCCGTGGTGCTTCAGTGCAGCTCCGGCGGTGCTTCATTGCAACCCGACAGAGCTTTTGCCGATGCCGCGACGTTTCATTGCTGCTCCGGCAGCCCCGGCGATGCTCCATGGCAGCAACGTGGCCTGGCGAGCTCCATGGCAGCACCGGCGCCGGAGGATGTTGCGACCGAGTGTGCGACGGCGATGGCGGATGCAGCGATGCAACAGCGACAGCAAACAACCGCGCTGACGGATGCTTCGATGCAAAGACATCAACGACAGCACACGACGACGCCGACAGGTGGTCTGACGCAGCCTCGACGGCGAGGGTGGATGGAGCGATGCAACAACGACAACGCCGACAGATGCTTCGATGCAGCGCACAGCAGCAACAACACGCGGCCATGGCGGGAGTAGCATCTTAGAATTGACGACCAGGAGGGCCATGGTTGGATTGCAGCGGAGTAGCGTCATGGGATTGACGGCTATGAGGGCCATGACGGGATTGCTAACAAGTAGCTAGCATCATGGGATTGACGGCCATGGCGGCCAACTGCGACAGCAACGACGGCTTGCATCAAATGGCAGCTGCGACCATGGTGGGATTGCAAAGCAGCAGGGTGGCAGATGCGGCGGTCCCTCCCGGTTCCCAGCTGTGGTGGTTGGTGGTGCTCGGCCGCTCCCCATGGGAAAGGTAGAAAGGGGAAAAGAGAGAAAACGAGTGGAGAAGAGAGATTGCAACGAGATAAGGTTAGGATAAAGCGGTGGGTGGTCTGGCAGGGGAAACGTGTCGCACAAAGACGACGGTTTAAGGTAGGAAGAAATCATCTGGACGAAACGAAACGTTTTCCCATTTTTTGTTGCAACCGCCTTCGCGTTTTGCTACGACCAGCGAAGCTTTTTGCTACATCTATACATTAACTTTTTGCTACATACGGCTCCAAAGTCAACGAGAAACACAGGGAGACAACAGACTGTGAGGGGCGGGAGACAACAGACGGTGAGGGGCGGCAACCAGCAGCAAGGGCAAGGATCGGCGAGACACGAGCGCCAGGCCGCAGCGACAGCGCTGCGTTCCCATGAGGAAGGAGGAACCGAGATCAAAAGCGGAGCGTGATGCAACTTTTTTTTTCCTGTTGCGAGACCCAGATACGGGTCAAATATGCTGAATCAGACGCTCGCGCGATGACCAGCCCAACTGTTCGGCCGGTGCGCCGGCGCCTATCAGCACCCTTCTTGATTTCCCAGAAATTATTTCATGCAACTTTGGATAAAATGTGAGAGGCGAAAGAAATACCATGCAACTCATTCCTCTTGTGTGAAAAGGACAATGTATTGGCATGGCATGAAGCCGAAACGAATCGATGCAATCATTTCCATCCCGGATATTTCTATGGACAGGTGAAACTCACAAAAAGGAGTACTTTTACATGTACAAACGCACACGACACCCGACCTCTGTGTAACGGAAAAAACTGTACATGCTATGTACTCGCAAGCCACCTGCAGTCGCGCTCTGAAGAGCTAACCAACTCCAAAATGTTCACGCCGTCGTCAAGAAGCTGAGATCAGCATGTTTTTCATCTTGTGCACTACGAATGCCGCCGCCCGCTGGCAGGATTTACAGGACCAGTCGGTGGAGGAGGAGATGACGATGGTAGACGGACCAGGGAGGGTTGAGGCGAGGGCGCCGCCGTGAGGGCATAGGTGAGCCTTGAAGATGAGCTCTCAATAAGCCCTGCAACTCCGGCAGCAGAAGTTTGTGCATTGGATGGAAGGAACAGGTCATGTTTCTGGTCTTTGTAAGCACTCCATACCTGCAAAAGAGAGAAAAAAGATCTTAATTAACTAACTAGAATTCTTGTTTACTGCTGAGTGAGTCGCTTCATCAATGACTACTCCTGCAATTTCATGAGCTAATATGAACCGTAGAGTTCTATCGACTCACATCAGAAGAATTAAGGATTTCTCGAACTTTAGCACAGTGAGCGCCTTCCGTTGCAAAAGCATGAAGTACCTGTTTAGATAAAGCAAAACAAAAGTACATCAAACATATCAACAAAACACAAGCCTTAGAGGCTATTCAAGTATGAAGAAATTGAAGTTTCAAACGACTCAAACCTAAAATGCATAAATACCACAACAAGGCCTTAACAGGATCCAAGGACTCCACCGTCTTATATCATGCTTTAACTACTCAATAGTCACGAGACTAATGCTCTGAAGACTTGACGACATGAAATGTAGTTCAGCCAATTCTTTGGGCAAACACTTGATTTATTTTCATGTCAAATATTTCAGGGCAATCTTAAACTCATACCACCCAGTACCCAAAACAAGCAAAATGGAAGATGCACTTTGGACATCAGCTCCCTAGAGACTGTCTATGGTCAAACCAATTATCTTTTGATTGCATCTAACTGCTCAGTGCAATAGCAAGATTTAACTAAAATGCTACCCAGAATATGATGCTTACCTCCACTGCTAATACACGCCCAATTGAAGCCTCTGATTCATTCCACTTCATTTGGTTACAGAGTCCCTGCCTTCCACCAGCTCTCCAGTCAAGAATGCCAAGGAGCACATCAACAAGACCGACCCTATTTTGATTCGTAGTAAATACAGAGCAAAAAAATAGTTATTGTGCTGTTTTCACTGAAAAGCAGTAGCTCTACCACTGCAGTGACTAACAAGATGAAGCAAGTAGAACTGGTAGTGGTAGGTCCTCGTTAGGATTACTTTCCATTCAAAAAAAGTCTCAATATATTGCAAATGATGGTTATTTAGACAAAAGGTGTATTCAAAGTCTAACCAGAGGAAAAACAATACTCCCTCCGTTCCATAATATAGTGCGTATAGAATTTTTGAAAAGTCAAATCTCGCAAACTTTGACCAAGTTTGTAGAGAGAAACATTTACATTTAGAATGTCAAACGTATATCATTAGATTCATCATAAGATGTAGTTTCATATTTTATATTTTTGGTATTGTGGATATAAATAGTTTTCTTTACAAACTTGGTCAAAGTTTGTAAAGTTTGATTTTTCAAAAAATCTATATGCACTGCATTATGGAACGGAGGGAGTACAAGCTAATATGTTTTAGTTCTGTGAAATGTCAAAAGAATGGGGTAAAGGCAGATGCTGGGATGCTGCAGAATACCTAATTTTCCAATCAGAAAAAAATGCTATATTGAGAAAGTTTTGATCAGAAAGGTTTACAACATAAATGGAACCCACTAAATGCAAATGTTTCATAAATTACCAGGTGCATCCTTTAAAGTTGCATATTCACGCAAGTCTGCCCTCTAACATATATAGCCCCAATGCATTGAATAGTGATTGTTGAAGGCCACTTCAAATTTGCGAAATTAAATGATATTTGGGAAATGGAATATTCTATTTTATATTTAAAGTCCTATAGCTAAACTGGAGCAGCTTACTTTAACCCCTGTGCAACAAGCGCGTCTCTAGCTCGATTACCAGCGCCAACAACACGCTTTATTGTCTCTAATGCCAGTATACTTCCACCTTGCCATCCAATTGCTTTCATAAGCAGTGCAACAACCTGCAACGTAGTTCAAGAAATAGATCACGATGGGCCCCTTAGATGCCATTAATGAAAAGATGTGCTACGCCAATCATATCGGATTTCCTCTTCTGGCTTCTCCCCCCATAAGTTCTACAGAATATACTTCCAAACTATAAAGGCAAACATCTTATAAATTTAAGAGATAAATAGTTATTGTTGAAGTGATGCCAGAAAAGGAATTTTCAGTCATAATTTCTTTAAACACCAAGGCTCACAGTGAACTTAGTATTATCAAGCTTTGACACCAAACATTTTCAGATGAAGTCAAAGCACATTAGTGGCCATGCTGCTGTATCAGCAAAAAAGATGCTACAAAAAAGTTCAATATGCAATGTTCCCCTCAAGAGTCATAACAAACACAAATAAGTTCATAATAATTTAATACCTGAGGAGTTCCTGCACTTGTTGCTGCCATAGCTTCAGCACAAGTGGTGCTAGACGCCAGCTGATGTAGTACTCGCAAACAACTAAGGCGAACCCTCTCTTGTGGAGTCTGCACAGTGGTCTCAGAGACACCATCAGAGTTGTCGTGCTCAATAGGTTCTGCTTGCGCTCTACTTGTGTCCTGTCCAGATGCCATAGTCTCCCTTCTTCCCTCATAAGCCATAGCTGCAACCAGCTTTGGAACATAACCTAGGTAACCAACATGGTCTGCAAGTGCCGGATGAACACGCAACAAGGAAACAAGTGCGGCAGAAAGCAGCAAAGGAAGTTCTGGATCAACAGCATTTGCTTCATAGTGGGTAGCAGCAACTGAAGAAACATACTGATCTAGGAGCCCTTCAAGGAATCTTTTAGGGTTTCTCAGTGGAAACTTGGGATCCTTTAGGAAAAGTCTCACATATATTCCACCAACCTGAAATTTGCACAGCATGATAATACCTAAGCCAATGTTATGAAATGCAGGTACCAGAATAATTCTAGAACAAGCACTATACCTGTGGTTCATCCTTCATTACATGTTGGCCAGATGGTTGTTCCGGCACATCCCAATCAACAAGACGTCCTTTCATCTGCTCTTGGTAAAGGTCTGCCGCCATGGTAGACAGCTGCGCAGAAAGAGAAGCTGCCATTGCAGGTGTCCATACAAGTTCAGGAGTTTCTGTTGTCTGTTCAAGAGATGAAACAACAGCTTCCCCAGGTCCATCTCTAATTGCAGAAACCAAACCATCGGGCAAGAATCTAGCAAGTGTGATGGCCACCCTGGGACCATGCATCGGCTGCCCAGCAAGTTTGCCCAATAAGGATGCAGCTGCAGCTCTTTGCTGCATAGGGATTTCCTCTGCATGATATAAACTAAGTGAGTAATATGTTGTACATAATTAGATCTCTAAACTAGTGGTAGTTAAACATGAAAAAACCAATGTGAACGGTAAGAAGTTAAAAATAGAACAAAGTTTGATAAACACATAGGAAACTTAAAGGTGGTGGATCAGTGCAAGATACTGGTGAGAAGTTCACACTACATTTTAAAAAATCAATTAATTAAACATACTATTGCTCATGAAATAACAGCTGGTGCCAACAAAACAGCAAGAGCATCAAGAATGTGGAACTTGTAAAATACACATTAGTTTCTGAAATAGCAACACCATAGCCTCATATAAATATCTAATGTAGCAAAAATTGCCAAAATACAGATTGTCACCTTGAAGGGGTAACATAAGTTCGAGAATGTACACTACACCACCATGCTTGGCAGCAGCCCAGGCCAACTCTGGTGTGCTGGCCAAAGAATAGAGGACAGCAAGTGCCCCATCCCTACAAGAAGGATTGCAGTGTAGTATCTGAAATAGCAAAATGAGGCTCGTCCTTTCTGCGACCATGGCCTCCAAACAAGGAGCATGCTTTGTCAAGAGAGAAAGAACACTTAAACAAATTTGTGGGATATTGCTTTCAGGAGGAACAGGCAGCGCAAGGCATTCAAATAGAGGTGTCAATCGTTCCTTGGAAGCAAAAACAGCAGCCAAGCCTGGATTACTTGTCAGCAGATTCTGTAGCAAAAAAGAATGAAAAAAAGTCAGAAAATGAGCAGCATACACAGAAAGCTTGAGAAACCTGTTCCAAAAGAGTACCTGAAGCGATGTTAACCCACTTCTGAGGTTTGTAATAACTTCACAATCTCCGCCAGTTTCATATTTACTGCCTTTTTCAAATGAATTATCCTCTTTTCCTTCATTAGTTGAATCACTGGCTCCACCATTTTCAGTAGATGTATCGATAACCGAATCATGTTCATGCATCATATTTTCCTCCGAATTTATGGAATTCCACTTTTGCACTAGACCTGCTATAAACTTAAGAAGAGCAATGCAAAATCCTTCCTGATCACTTATTTCATAATCTGGTTGATTGTTGTAAACTCTCAAGTACACATCACCAACATTCAATTCTTTTGACAAAGCTTCATAGTTAAAAGACTGTGATTCTGTCAAATCGTACGAACCATCAGGACCTTGGCTAGTTCGCTGCTGATCTACAAATTTGAGGAGCTCTCCTCTGGTTGAAGAATTCCATATGATCTACAACAAGAAAACATTCTTAAGCTATAAAAACCAAATCCACACATACAACTAAACAGTACTCCCTCCGTAAACTAATATAAGAGCGTTTAGAACACTAAAATAGTGATCTAAACACTGTTATATTAGTTTACAGAGGGAGTAGTAGATTGTCGTGTAATAATCTCTGAAACGTGTTCATGAAAAGCAGCTTGCAATTGCTCACTTAAAGCAACAAAATATGTAAATTAGTGAAGCCATCATCACATATATATAGAACCAAACTATAGTAGATTGGTGGAAAGTAACTACTCCCTCCATTCATAATTAGATTACCTTTCATACAGTCTCCAAGATGCAATTTTGGCCACTACTTTCCATACGGATATTTTAGTACAAACTATCAAATTGTCATATTATGGAAATAATTTTCATGACATTTATAACAATATTGTTTTTACTTAACCAATCTAAAAAATATTACAAGTTAAATGTAGAGAAGTTTAACTGCATACACTCAAGGAAGCCGTCCATTTGTGAACTGACGTAGTACGTAAGTAGTGAAATACTCCCTTCATTCACAAATATAAAATATTCTAACTTTTTTCTCAATCGGATGTATATAGACACGTTTTAGTGGGTTTGGCCACTCATTTCAGTCTGTATGTAATCCATGTTGGAATATCTTATATTTTGGAACGGAGAAGTAGTTTATAATTGCTCCCTATGAAGCAATTGCATGGTTGATTAAATAAACAACAACATCACTACTCAGAGTGTGCTTCTGTTTATACCCGTAGAGAACATCAATTCCATAGCTAATTAATATCAAGTCAGGACTAGAGACTAAGTAAGACTATGAAACTGCTCTTGCTACATCTTTGAAGCTAGATCCACTGTCATGGAATTCACTAAGTCCAGTGAGGTGTATGCACGTGTGCGTGGATTATGTGCCAGTAATAATAATAGCAAAGTAGTAAAGTAGTTAGCTTAGCAAATTGCCTAATACACAATTGAACAGAGGACCTATTACCTCTGGTGACTCTAAGTTTGAATTCAGATTTGATAATAGATCTTTGGGTGGCCGGTTTCTCAGCATGTCAGCAAGCTTGGGAGTAAGAAGTGCTCTTAATGTATTGAAAGCAGGAAGGTTAGATGGGCTTGATATTCCGTCACCACCAAGACCACAAAGCTTTGACAAAGCCTGAGCTGCATGTACTGCATGAAGATTTTTGGCAATCTGCACCCTTGCCCCAACACCATGTGATTCATTTGTCTCATTCTCTTCTGCTGTCGAATCGTATTGAAGCAGTAAGGGCAAGACAAACCTGAAAAACATTTGAATTGATATGTCACTGCTATGGCTTCACATTACCTACTTTTTTGCTAATGTATATGTCAATTTGATTCAGTCAAGTATAATATGTACAGAAAATTCATTCAGTACTAACTCCATGTTGCTATAGCTTCTTTTCTTTTAGGAGAGAGGAGGGAATCATCATTATAATAGCAATAGCAAAAAGATGGCAGGGCAGTACCATAAAAAGCCAGCGGCAAGCAGAGCATTTTGCAATTCAGATGAAACTGAAACATTAGCAGCTGTCTGCAGAGCAGCATCCACAGCCGAGGGAACAAATTCAAGTTCTGTACAGTGCACAATGTCCTCAACAAGGCCAGCAAACTTAAGAATCTCAACTCTTCCTGACTCAAACAGGCTGAGCGCTGAAAATGTGTGCATTATATTGGTGACTATTTTTGCCGCTGGTTCATGTGCCGGAGTTGTGGGCTGAACGATGCACATGCAACGTGAAAGCAGTGTTGCCAACAACGGGATACCGCTGTCTCGTATAAGCTCTTCTCCATTTAGTGAAGATGATGCACATCTGGCAGCAGATGAGAAGAACATGAGAGATATTCAATGAAAATAAACAGTTTCTAAACAAATATATAAACATAGCTAAACTAAGTTTCTTTTAGCTTACGTCAGCCAAATCAGCTCTGAAGCGGCTATCAAAAGAGGGGCTCTATCAGATGAAAGGAAATTGCTATCATCCTTGTCTACAGTAACTGCATTTAGCAACATAGGATAGCCAGCATATTTGAATGGTTCCAAGACATGTCCATATCTCTTGTACAAGATGCACTGTGCCTTAAGTAAGAGTATCAGCCTCCAGAGCTGTGGTCCCTGCAATCCTTGCATACTTGCCTGCATGCACAGATATTACATTACAGTAAATGACTTTAAAAGGACTCAATGTCAATAGTCAAACACTGTGGGAATAATCTTAAAAGTACTCAATATTTCCTCACATGTTCCCTTTTGCCTTACTCCAACTTGTAGGGAGAATGTTACAAGGTGGAAATAGATTTGTGAAGTGCACAGAAGAAATCTGCTCATACAGTTACCCCAATAAAAGAAAAGGACGGACCAAATAAGAATAAGAAACAAAAAGAGAAGGCAAAACATGGAGAACAGCTTAATCAAATTCAACAAGCAAATGCTTTTCCATACACAATTACTCCCTCCGTCCCTAAATATAAGCCTTTTTAGAGATTTCAATATGTATGTAGACGTAGTTTAGAGTGTAGATTCACCCATTTTGCTCCGTATGTAGTCCATATTGGAATCTCTAAAAAGACTTATATTTTAGGAACGGAGGGAGTATAATTTAGATTTAGAGATCTTCCACAGGAGAAAACTTAAAGCTAAGAAAAATAAACACCTTAGTCTTCCTTAGAAAGGATAACCTGAGATTTACTACACTCATTTTATGTTGCTAGCAATCCTCCACGAAAAATTACTCTATGCTAAAAATAATCCAGTTATAGCAGCCTTTGAAGAGGCCCAAGGGGGTTATGTATCTATTGCATGCCTAACTCCATATAACTAACCCATCTATCATTTTATTTATGGTGCGTCCAATTTAATTAGTTAATTTAACTATAAGAAATCAAGCATGCCAAAGGTGGCATGGTGTCAACAGTCATAGAAACAATGGAATACCTGCAATCGCTCGTAAGCCTTTTGCACAGCAACAAACTTTTCTCTTCCCTCAGGGTTCTTGTCTGGATGGTATTTTATTGCCAGCTTCCGGTATTGGCGCTTAAGCTTCTCTTCGTCGATGTTTTCAATATTTTTGGCCAAACTGGCCAAATTTAATTCGGACGACTTTTTGCTACTACCCTTCTCGCCAATTACAAGATCATCGAGAGTAATCTCCAGTATCTTGCAGGCTTCTTCTTCAGACAAATCCATTGGACGGCGAGTTAACTCTTCACGCCACATTGCCAGTAGTGACTGCAAAAACTCTACGTGTTCAACAATGGGCCAGTTAGGAAACCTGATCTCATCACATAGGTTCCGAAGGTAGTAACGATGGCACCACATCTCATCTTTCAGATTCGGGTAGGTCACAGGTGGCATAGGAGCATAATCATACAATGAATGGCAATGTTGAGCCAATTTCTGAGAAAAATCACCGAGATGCTGCAGAACCTAAGAAAACAAGTAGAACGCAAAAAAGTATTTGAAAATAAGATTAAAATCCAGAAATTTCAAAGCAAATGTCTTAAAAAATAGCAATGAAGGCTACAGACAAAATACCTGACGGATAAGATGTTCTGCCCTCATTTTGTGGGTCCATATAATCTCTGGTGTGTCAGAATCAGACACCATTGCGGCAGCAAAAGCAGAAGGACCACTACGTTCTAAGACATACAGCAGTGATTCTGGTAGCAGTCCACCTAGTACACTGCGCTTTGCCAAAGGCAATGATGAAGATACTGCAGCCTCTTCACCACCATGAAAGGCTTGATGAGTATGCGTGGCCGAAAAAAGTTGTGCGATTGATAGAAGGTTTGAACCAGGGTATGCCAATGCAAAGTAAAAGGCACCAGTACTATATAATCGAATCATAGCTTTGGGATTTCTTGTGACAATAGCCTTAAGCAAAGAGGCAGATACTTCAACAATGCTTGGTTCCCCAGTAAGCATGGCCTATATATAATTCCAAAACGTTTTGTTTCATCAGTGTTTGATTGATAAAATGATTCCGGAAGTCATGAAAAATAAGTCATAACACAATTTATCGCAATATAAGCATGAGGTTTACTGGTACGACAACAGCTTATCATAAAAACAAATGCTAGATCGGTAACGGTGATAACTACGCTAACAGGTTTACTAGGGATTTGTAATCTGCTGGCACATTCTGGGATTGTTGTTGGTTCTGAACCTGGAATTTGATCTCGTTTGGTGGTTTCTTTAATGAAATAGGAGGGAAACCCCCTCTTTTGTTCAAAAAAAAAAACATTCTGGGATTGTTACTTCATCGGCACACTTTGCTGTTTAGATTATGTTTATCAAACATGTTCCTATCTGTATCCTAGTTGCGGATTAAGGGTATGTTAGTGGTATTTTATGGGAATAAATTCCCATATCGTGCACCTGTATGATCAACAGTATAAACAGGATAGCTACAAAGTAGTATCCACTGATGATAGAAAACAAAGCGAACTTGAGGCTAAAAAACACCTGAGCAACATGAGGAAGGCATCTTGGACTTGACAATATACGTTTCACCCTAGGAGTTGGGGTCACTATCTCTCCCGCATCATCAAGATCAGAATGTGCAGATGCCATACTATGCAATATAGACAAGGCAGCATCCGCAATCTGCGTACAGAAATACATTTTCATGAATCAACGACAGTGCAGAAAAATTACATGTGGGCCGCGTGTGTGCACATGATCATAAAGCTGCAGACTGAATACCTGAGTAGAAGTCAGAACAGGTGTTCTAACAGAAAGTGCCCAACGCAGCTCTCGAATGTCACGTAATCTTTTCCAGTCAGACATACTGGAGGCCCAACATTTTGTTGTCCAATCAATTGACTTCTTTGACCACAGCCTTCTAATAGCATCCTTTTCAAGTGGACCAACTTTTGTACCATCGTTGTCAATATACATCCACTCTTTTGAAGGCTCCATAAATGCGGTTGACGCAATGAGATTAGACTGTAGAGGAATAGCTGTCCGCTCAGATGCTTCATGAGCAACAGTTAACAAATCAACAGCCAAAACGCAGCCTCCAACAAGAACACACGCTTCAACATTTGAAAGGTCATTCATGAAGGCCTACAAAAAGAGGGGAAACCAAGAGTGAAATTTATCAGCATGGAAAAGACTCGCCACATCAGCAAATAACCTATTGATAATTGATCTTGATAAGATTGTATAAAATTATTGCCCACGTTCATTTTCTACGGGTATCTAAAGGTATTATGGATGATACTGACGTGGCGAGCCAAACTCCATGTGAATAAAGCTTGTTGACGTTTTCATATCTAGTGCATCTTATGTAATCTTACCAGATGATAAGATAGGAAAGAAAAAACAAAACTAAAGGGGAGGTTATGGTGTAGCACAACCAACCTTTAACAGAAGTAGCAATCGGTGTCTTAAAGCCCTATCATCTGTTCTGTCTAAGAGAACTGTAATATGTGCTGTGCCATCAAAAGGCCCAATAACTTTGTAATGTTGCTCATAAACTATAGCCATTGCCCTTGAACAAAGCTCTCTTACTGAGGAACCTCCACCCCCGCCAAACCCATCCAACCTTCCCATGTCACACCAATCATCAGATGAACCCAGTTCATCAGGAACTGCACCATCCACAGTTAGACCAACATCCGCATCACACAAGAAACGATGGTACAGAGCTCTAAAAAAAGCAACAGGGTCACGTAGTGGAAAATCCTGTGCTCGGTAATTACTTCCACTTTCAAGCAGCAACCGCAAGTAATATTGCCCCACACAGACTTCTTTAGACAAGCTAGGGTAGCTCACAAAAAATTCAGCATAGTTCCATGAAATTCGCGGTAAGGTGTCACTACCACCATCATCCTCACTTACCGAACTTCCAGGGTCAATATCATCGGTTCTTTCTTTCTCAACATCAAGGTTATGAACTTCAGTTTGCAATGCTTCCCTTAATTCTTGTCTTGTGCGTTCGTTCCATATCAAATCTGCTCTATTGTGATCTAGACCAAATGCTCTCCAAAATCCAAACCAATTACATAGTAGCCTGCCAGATCCCACAGGAGTGTTTTCCACCACAATCTGTGCAGGTACTGAGAAATCTGAATGTGAGGACTCGATAAGGTCACCATTAGCAGTGGGGTCCACTGAATAAGTGTGTGAATCCAGCTGTGGTGTTCCAAGTTGATGATTTTCAGAAACAGACTGAGGTACAGCACCATGTGGAACTGCATGAGAAGGGTCAATACTCGTAGCAGAAGGGGTGTGGGCGGTTGAGTACTGACCGACATGCCTCTGATTGACATCTGCTCCTCCATAAGGACCCACACTGGTGTGCCTGAAGAAATCTCCATCATCAACACTATTGGGCAGCATTCCTTGTTCTGGTGTTTCCATGTTCTTACCACCAAGAGCCCTCCTCTGCTGAAGTATCCGCTTCTGCCTTCTGCTTAGCGGCACTTCGTCATACTGGTTCTGAGAATCTTCATCTGACCTCGTATGAAGATAAGCAACAAGTCCAGGAGGAAGTATTCTGGACAGCAAATCCAGCGCAGGTTGATAAGAATCAGCCCACAGAGCAACAAGCTGCCGACTAACATCACGCCGCTCACCGGCAGGGAAGAAGAAAGCATTTAACAAATGCCTCAGAAGCGCACCATCCTTCAAGGCAGCATCGCGCATAGACTCTGCTGCTATTGCATCTTCCTCAGCGATTGTACGCATAATAACTGAAATGGTCTCTCTTACGCTTTCAGCAGGGTGCGCAAATAAGGCAAACAACCGACGGCGCAAACCAGCAACTTGACGTAGTAATTCAACAAATGTAGCATGTTGGGTTGTTTCACCATGGGGATCACAAAGCATAGCTTCCAGGATTTCGACAACAGACAGGGAAAGTAATGGTGAAACTGATAATGGCTTCAATCTGCTAACAAGGACTGGAACATAGATCGGTTGTGCAAACAGTACAGACTTTGCATGCATGTAGGTAGCATGGGATTCTCCCCTCGTATCCATCAACATCGATGTATCACCAGGACCACCACCAATTAGCATAGCCACAAGCCCAGCAGCCTCAGCTGCCACTCCCTCTGAGCCATTCCTAAGCAAACCCATTATTCTCCCAACAGCAACAGGAAATGCCATCACATGTGATGACACACTTCTTGATGTAAGTAGCCTCCGTAAGCATGCAACAAACCCCATTATTGTCGCTGCTGCTTTTGGTGATGGAGGCGGAAGAGGTGGAGCATCAGCAGGAAGATTTTGCGGGGTGGCTGGAAGAAGACTAATTAAAGCCATTAGGACCACCTCAGGCACTTCAATATTGATGGGCACTCCGGTATATGGTATACATGCATTAAACTCCCTTATTCTACGCCATAATCTGATTTTTGCTCCCGGAATAGTGTCAGATGAAGCTACAGCCTCTTTCGCGACCACAGCTAAATGTTTTACGTACATGTTAGCAGCTTCCATATCAACAGTAGCATTATGAGATATCTGAAGATGGGCAACCCCACAAGGTGGATCTATACGATGACCAGGCATAGTCAACCTTGGCAGCACTGGAATTGCACATTGCCTCTGCAAGCAACAAGAGATCAAAATAAAAAAGAATGCTTGGCCTCAGAGATCAAGGTGAGCATAGTAGACAAACACATGCAAGACGAATATCAACTGATAAGAAAGGAAGGCTGGATTGTACTATGCATTTTAAGCATGTGGTAGTGATCTATGCTAGAGGAGTGTAACTGTAGAAGAAACTCATGTCATGGGCACAAGAAAAAGATAAATCAATTTAGTACAGAACAAAGCTACATGACAGTTGAATTGCTTTAATGTTGAGCAAGTAGTTATGCAGTCCTTAGGTGATCAGTAACTATACACGACATGTGAACTTACACTGTTAGTGAGATTAAGTGTTTAATTGTAATAGGGCCAGGTGTGGTACATATCCATGTGTTTTGTTTCACTGCACTTCTAGTGCCTAGAAAGCACTTTGGTGTTTGCACTCAGTAATTGCTAAGCTGTATATTGTGAATATGTAATACGTATACACGAAGAAACTGTACTCTTCATACAGCTAATCAGGCACGACCGGAAATAGTGACTTGGAAAAAAAAGGGGGAGCCCAGTGCATGTAGCTCCCGCTTGCGCAGGGTCCGGGGAAGGCTCCGACCACTTTGGGTCTTTTGTACGCAGCCTTTCCCTGCATTTCTGCAAAGAGGCTGTTCCCAGGACTTGAACCCGTGACCACATGGTCACAAGGCAACAGCTTTACCACTGCGCCAAGGCTCCCCTTCAGATAGTGACTTGGAACCGCAAACTAAATTCTAACCAGGATGTATGTCTTTATTTTTCCCATTGAAAAGTATTGACTTAGATGAGCTAAAAGTACAAGTCACTTCAAGCTTGCTAAGAAGCACCGTAAATCTGAGTATTAGAAATATCAGGGTAGAACTAGTACAATTTTCTACCTCCACAAAACATTATATCAACTCTGTTGACCTCAAGTGGTGCAAAGTCGAGAAAGATCAAAGAAGTGATACCTGGGTTTGTAAAACATCAACAACTGTTGCAATTAAATTATCACGGGACGTACTTGCATATACCTGAGTGAGAAACAGAAGACAATTAGAAGGCGTTCCTGGCATTGGGCGCAGAGACTATTATATTATATTGCATACTACTTACATGAATCGGGCAACCATCATTGAATTCGAATGCAAACATCTGCGGCTCTTCTGCAAATCGTACAAGGGCACTTACTGCTGACAGAGGCCGGACAATAGTAGCCTGGAAAGATAAGATACAGTGCAACCAAGTAAAAAACCTACCATACCAAAGTCATAGCAGAAAGAAGGAACAAGCAATCTAACAGAAACATATCCACAATTGATGTGAGTGCCCTTAGACCTTGTACTCAATACTACCATTTAGTGAAAGCTGATTTGCCAATGGCAGGATACTTGAAGCATGCGCATATGCTATCAAAAGTTTCAGTGTGAATGATTTATACAAAAATAAAAACGAAAAAAATGGCTACCTCATAATTCTCAGGGCGCCTTTCCACAAGTGATGTGTTTGTAAGAACAAGTTGCCGAGAAACAGAATCACCCTGTTCTCCAAGTCCTCCCCGTGGTCCAACACCCAAACTCAAGCTCTCAATACAGGCAGTGCCATGTGCAGCAGGACGTAATCTTATTACTGACCATTCTCCATGCCGAGTTTCAGCAGCTCCAACTGCCTCATTAGCTAAAATGAAAATC
This sequence comes from Triticum dicoccoides, assembly GCF_002162155.2. NCBI lineage: Eukaryota > Viridiplantae > Streptophyta > Magnoliopsida > Poales > Poaceae > Triticum > Triticum dicoccoides. Next base: position 395,994,825 of record NC_041381.1, read on the forward strand.
AAGTGAGATGATAGCCACAGGGAACACAGAGAACATCAGTTCAAGTTTTATTCCTTTGTTGCATGACGCAGATGTAGATTTCATGACACTGTAGATAAACTTGAAACTAATACATGAGATAGATGTGAATTTTATGTACCAATCTGAACTTGGTGATATTTTGCTGAGTCTGTTTTATATTGATACTGAAGCTGTATACTGAAAAAATGTATTGAAACTGTACATAAGCATGAATATGTGCAGCCTCATCATCATAAACAATAGTCACCTAAAAACCTACTCAATATCCCCAACAAAATGGCAGCACAAGTAAAATTCATCATCACCAGATATACAATATTCACCTCTCCTTGCTATGAAGTCAGCAGCCGTCATTGACTGTGAATTGTCAGCAGAGAGTGATAATCCAATTGCTGACTTGGCAGTTTTTGTCTGAAAGATAACTGAGATTAGAATGCTACATCAACTTGTAGCAGGCAATGAAACAACTAATAAAGAAGAATACAAAAAGGCATACCAAAGATGATATAATCAGAGTGTTTGTACTGCCTGATGCAGCCATAAATGCTTTCGACTTCCTTCCATAAAGGGGGCATAGCACAAACCCTCCGCCTTCAGCGCTCCTCCTCCCATAATTATCCCCCAAGAGCAAGATAGCAGGAGAATCCATATCTCTAAAGTCCAAGCACCAGCGTAGATTACCAGAGTGTACTTCAAGGAGCTCAATTCCCAACGAAGTGACCTTAATTTTCTACATAATGTTTTTTAATGCCAGTAACCAAGATATCATCAGATGTTAAACAGCTGATGATTTAAAACAGTAGATTCATCTGAAACAGCACGGTGTAAGTAAATTACAGTAGAGGTACTCAATAATCAGCTGCCCGTCTAACTATTCATCAACCCAGTGCAGTAATGTTCATTTATTATTAGCTACTTAAATGCTTGGTATTAGCATTGCGGTCTTGTGGCACAGTTTGAAAACTGAGTGACTTAGTTTTCGGCCATTTATTGTAGCACGGTTTGAAAATTGGCGTTCATTTGTTAATTTTGTCCATAAATAGAGAGTTTAAAACCAATTGCGCGAAAAAATACTACTACCTCTGTACCAAAATATAAGACGTTTTGGTAGGCTAAACTAGTCTACAAAAATGTCTTCTATTTTGATACGGAGGAGCATTATACAAGTATGCTAAACTATTTTTAATTCCCCTTCAATTAGTAGCTTTGTAAACTAAGTTCGGCACCAAAAAGATGGAAGTATGGCACGATCCGAAGACCATTTATTTTTTACATCCCTTCAATTTGTAGCTTTGTAAACTAAGTCCCAGGCCCAAAAAAAATGACCGCATGACAATCTGAGAATCAGCAAGTATTTTGCCGCTGGGATTAGCAACAACTAGCTAACTATTTGACTTCAGTACGGATATATAAGATCACCCTCTTCTCAATCCCACCTCATTTGGCTAATTGGACAATTCTTTGGCTAGCTAACTGATGCAGCCCTTTAAATATAAAGTTTCAGTAATGCAGTTAGCAGTAGCACCTACCTCAAAACTAAGTTGGATTGGGCATGAAAGCATCGACTGATGACCGTGGAGATATTACAACCTTGTATTATTCAGAATAGTAGCACGGCTGGGTAGTGCTCGGAGAGAAGATAAGAAAGGCGCGATGGGGCAAGGGCGGAGAACTTACGAAGGGTGCCCACTCTTGGGTGCGGCGGCGGAGGTGGAGGACGGGGAACTCGACGACCGGGTGCACGGGGCGCAGGCGGTGGAGCTCGGTGAGGATCCCGGCGCGGAGCGGCGAGGAGAAGCGCATGGCCTTGAACTTGCCCTTGCCGTCAGAGCGGACGCTGAGCGAGAATTCGGCGGCGGCGTTGGGGTCGGGCGCCGCGCGGTCGAAGTCTGTGGCGAAGTCGTAGGAGTTGGTGACGGCGAGCGTGGTAGGGTCGAGCGTGACGACGCCCGAGGCGGCGATGCAGAGGATCCGGCGGTACCTCCCCCGCCACGAGTGCTTGACAACGAAGTACCTGGCGAGGTACTCGGGCTCCTCGGTAACGGCGGAGGAGGAGGCGTCGGCCCCGGCGTTGGCCGGCGGGGCCGCGGCGGTGTGGCGGCTGGCGAAGTCCATGTTCTCTAGGAGGCTGCGGCGGCGAGCATTAGGGTTCCGCCAGGGGAGCGGGAGCTGGAAGAAGGGGGAGCGCGGCGCCGCCGGAGAGTGGCGGGAGTGATTCGCCCCCAGCGCGGCCGATCTGGGCGACGAGATCCCCCCACCCGGCGATCCTGTCCAGGGTGGCCCGCGGGTACGCCGATCGCCGGATACCGGTAGGGTGGTCGGAGATTGAGAATTTCGCTGTCTTCTCGTCGGCGTCCGATTGATTTCGTTGATTTGATTTTGGCTTTTGTGTATTAGTTTTGTGCTTTTGTTGAGAGAAGCTGTACCACCTTCCGATCTCGGTTTTTCCACGGCTGAGGTGAAATCGTCGTGGTATCGTATCGTGGCAGGGAAGTGGAGCTGGCTCGACTCAGCCCCGCGCGAGGACACGTTCACTCCATCATCGTCAACTTGTCATAAAATCAAATCAAATTATTTTTCTTCTCTTCTTAGAAACAATCAATTTCTATGAAATCACTCCCGCCCCTAGTAGTAGATAGAGTAGAAAATAAAAGGAATTCATCAGTTGTGAAAGTTCATCAAGACATACAAGTTGATGGTTCCAAATGCATGTTATTATAAGTTCTAATATAGATGGCTCGTCAAAGAAAATCCACCCGAGGTTGTTCTTTAAATATGCCCTGAAGGCAATAATAATTGTATTATTTATTTTTAAGTAATTAAGTGTTTATATTCTATGTTAGGACTGTTATGGTTCTTGAGTATGTAATTCAGAGGAAAATTGATAAGCACGTGGAACTAATTCGGACTGACGTTGTTTTCAGCAGAATTATCGTGGTGTTATTTTTTTGCAGGAATAAAAGTTCTTGGAATGGGCTGAAACTTTTTGACGGTTTTTTTTGAATGAAATAAACCCCCGAAGCTTCGTAGGACGACCAGAAGAGCCACGAGGGCCCACTCGCCACCTGGGCGCGCCCGGGGGTGATGGTGCCCAAGTGCCTCGTGGGCTCACTTAGCCCCTCTTCACGTGATTCCAACTCTGAAAATTCCTATAAATACCAAAACTCTGGAAAGTTAACCTAGAACTTCGACTTCGCCGCCGCAAGCCTCTGTATCAAAGAGATCCCATCTGGATCCCTACTCCGGCACCATGCCGGAGGGGGAAATCATCATCGGAGGTCATCTTCATCATCCCGGCGGTCTCCATGACGAGGAGAGAGTAGTTCATCCTCTGGGCTGAGGGTATGTACCAGTAGCTATGTATTTGGTCTCTCTCTCGTGTTCTTGATTTGGCACGATCTTGATGTACCGCGAGCTTTGTTAATATAGTTGGATCGCATGGTGTTTCTCCCTCTCTATCTTGTTATGATAAATTGAATTTTCAACTCTGAGGTTTCACTATTATCGGATTGAATTCTATTTTTATTTGAGAACACTTGATGTATGTCTTGCATATGGATACCCGTGGTGACAATGGGGTGTACTATTGATTCACTTGATATATGTTTTTGTTGGAGAACGTAGCATGCAATTTCAAAAATTTCCTACGCTCACGCAAGATCTATCTAGGAGATGCATAGTAACGAGAGGGGGAGAGTGTGTCTACGTACCCTCGTAGATCGTAAGCGGAACCGTTTGACAACGCGGTTGATGTAGTCGAACTTCTTCTAGCTCTGACCGATCAAGTACCGAACGTACGGTGATACGTCTCCAACGTATCTACTTTTCCTAACGCTTTTCCTCTTGTTTTGGACTCTAATTTGCATGATTTGAATAAAACTAACCCCGGACTGACATTGTTCTCAGCAGAACTACCATGGTGTTATTTTTGTCCAGAAATAAAAGTTCTCGAAATGGAACGAAACTTTGTGAGGATTTTTTATATCAAATAAGAGAATTTCTGGAGCCAGGAGGGACCTGAGGGGGGCACCTGGGTGGGCACAACCCACTAGGGCGCACCAGCCCCCCCGGCGCGCCCTGGTGGGTGCTGCCCACGGTGGCCCTCAAACCGACGCTATAAAATCCCACATTTCCAGAAAAGAAAATCAGGAAGAAAGAATTATCGTGTTTCACGAGACGGAGCCACCACCAAGCCATGTTCTTCCTCGGGAGGGCAGATCTGGAGTCCGTTTGGGGCTCCGGAGAGGGGGATCTTCGATCTTCGTCATCACCCAACACATCTCCATCGCCAATTCCATGATGTTCCCCACCGGGAGTGAGTAATTCCTTCATAGGCTCGCTGGTTGGTGAGGAGTTGGATGAGATTCATCATGTAATCGAGTTAGTTTTGTTAGGGACTGATCCCTAGTATCCACTATGTTCTGAGATTGATGTTGCTATGACTTTGCCATGCTTAATGCTTGTCACTTTGGGCCCGGGTGCCATGATTTCAGATCTGAACCGTTTATGTTATCATCATTATATCCATGTTCTAGATCCAATCTTGCAAGTTATAGTCACCTACTACGTGTTATGATCCGGCAACCCCGGAGTGACAATAGTCGGGACCACTCCCGGTGATCACCGTAGTTTGAGGAGTTCATGTATTCATCGTGTGTTAATGCTTTGTTTCGGTTCTCTATTAAAAGGAGGCCTTAATATCCCTTAGTTTCCAATAGGACCCCGCTGCCACGGGAGGGTAGGACAAAAGATGTCATGCAAGTTCTTTCCATAAGCACGTATGACTATTTACGGAATACATGCCTACATTATATTTACGAACTGGAGCTAGTGTCGTATCGCCCTAGGTTATAACTGTCTCATGATGAATATCATCCAACAAGTCACTGATCCAATGCCTACGGATTTATCTCATATTGTTCTTGCTAAGTTACTATTGTTGCTACTGCTATCGTTACTGCTACAATATCACTGCTATCACTATTACTATTACCGTTACTATTGCTGCTATCATCAAAACTATCATACTACTGTGCTACTAATTACTTTGCTACAAATAATTAATCTCCGGGTGTGGTTGAATTGACAACTCAGCTGCTGATACCTTCAAATATTCTTTGGCTCCCCTTGTGTCGAATCTATAAATTTGGGTTGGATACTCTACCCTCGAAAACTATTGCGATCCCCTATACTTGTGGGTTATCAAGACCTTTTTCTAACGCCGTTACCGGGGAGCATAGCTATATTTGTTGAGTCACTTGGGATTATTATCATACTATCACTATGAAGAATCTGAAGGATGCTAAGACTAAGATTTTTCCCTCAAAGACGGGGGGAGGTAAGGAACTACCATCCAGTTCTGCTTTAGATTCACCTTCTGTTATAAGTAAACTTGCAACACCACAACATACTATTAATTCTGATATGTCGCAAGTTATTTATGATGCTACTTCTGCTATGAATGTCACTCATGATGATGCTAGTACCTTGCTTGATGATGATGTGCCGCTAGGTGAATTTCTTGATGAAAAATTACTAGAGTAAGACAACATGATATTGTTGAATCTGATAATGAACTTGAAACTGAAAATACTGAAGCACCTACTAGAACTAGTCCTCCTAGATATGAATTGCCAAAGGTACTAGAAGGTTATACTATGAGTGAGGAGACAATTAGAGATATTCTTGCTTGTAAGGATAGAGATGATCTAGAGAAATTATTATGCAAGTGCAAAGAAAGATCTCTGAATACTAAAATGAAATGTGAACCTAAGTTTGCTACTTCACCTATTGTTATTGCAGATAAGGATTATGAATTCTCTATCGACCCAGAGTTAATCACTTTGGTTGAATCTGATCCTTTCCATGGTTATGAAACTGAAACTGTTGTGGCAGATCTTACTAAGTTGAATGATATAGCTACCCTTTTTGCTCATGATGAGAAGATTCTCTATTACTATATTCTCAAGTTATTTCTGTTCTCATTAAAGGGTGATGCTAAAGCTTGGTACAATACTCTTGCTCCTGGTTGTGTGCGTAGTCCCAAGGATATGATCTATTACTTCTCTGAAAAATATTTCCCTGCTCATAAGAAACAAGCTGCCTTGCAGGAAATATTTTACTTTGTGCAAATTGAAGAAGAGAGTCTCCCACAAGCTTGAGGGAGGCTTCTCCAATTGCTTAATGCTTTGCCTGATCATCCTCTTAAGAAAAATGAAATACTTGATATCTTCTATAATGGACTAACCGATGCTTCTAGGGACTTCCTAGACAGTTGTGTTGGTTGTGTTTTCAGGGAATGGACTATTGGGCAAGCTGAGGAATTATTGAACAACATATTGAAAAATTGTGATGATTGGACTCCTCCTGAAACACCTATTAAACCCACTCTGAAGAAGATGGGTATCTTATATCTCAGTCCTGAAGATATGCAAGAGGCAAAGAAATCTATGAAGGAAAAGGGTATTAAGGCCGAGGATGTTAAAAATTTACCACCTGTCGAAGAAATACATGGGCTTGAAGCACCACCACCACCCAAGGTGGTAGAGGTAAACTCTTTAATGAAATTCAATGATAGTGATGATCCTCATAACAAACATCCTAGTCAATGCCTTTATGAGTTTGATAATTACATTAGAAAGCAAGATCACTTCAGTGCAAATGTTATGAAACAACTGAAATACAACTCTGATATGATTGCTGCTACGTCTTGAGCTTGCGTTGGTTTTCCTTGAAGAGAAAAGGGTGATGCAACATAGTAGCGTAAGTATTTCCCTCAGTTTTTGAGAACCAAGGTATCAATCCAGTAGGAGGCTCCTCACAAGTCCCACGAACCTACACAAACAAACAAAGAACTCGCAACCAACGCGATAAAGGGGTTGTCAATCCCTTCATGGCCACTTGCAAAAGTGAAATCTGATAGAGATAATATGATAAGATAAATATATTTTTGGTATTTTGTGATATAGATGCAGAAAATAAAGATGCAAATAAAAGTAGATTGGAAACTTATATGATAAAGAATAGACCCGGGGGCCATAAGTTTCGCTAGAGGCTTCTCTCAAGATAGCATAAGTGTTACGGTGGGTGAACAAATTACTGTCGAGCAATTAATAGAAAAGCGAATAATTATGATGTTATCTAGGCATGATCATGTATATAGGCATCACGTCCAGGACAAGTAGACCGACTCCTCCCTGCATCTACTACTATTACTCCACACATCAACCGCTATCCAGCATGCATCTAGAGTATTAAGTTCATAAGAACAGAGTAACGCATTAAGAAAGATGACATGATGTAGAGGGATAAACTCAAGCAATATGATATAAACCCCATCTTTTTATCCTCGATGGCAACAATACAATACGTGTCTTGCAACCCTTTCTGTCACCGGGTAAGAACACCATAAGATTGAACCCAAAGCTAAGCACTTCTCCCATGGCAAGAAAGATCAATCTAGTAGGCCAAACCAAACTAATAATTCGAAGAGACTTACAAAGATAACTCAATCATACATAAAAGAATTCAGAGAAGATTCAATTATTATCCATAGATAAACTTGATCATAAACCCACAATTCATTGGATCTCGACAAACACACCGCAAAAAGAGATTACATCGAATAGATCTCCACAAGAGAGGGGGAGAACATTGTATTGAGATCCAAAAGAGAGAAGAAGCCATCTAGCTAATAACTATGTACCTGAAGGTCTGTGGTAAACTACTCACAACTCATTGGAGGGGCTATGGTGTTGATGTAGAAGCCCTCCATGGTGGATTCCCCCTCCGGCAGAACACCGGCGACGGCTCCAAGATGGGATCTCGCGGATACAGAAGGTTACGGTGGCGGAAATATTTCTCCGGTGGCTATCTGGATGTTTTCGGGGTATGTAGGCTTATATAGGAGGAAGAAGTAAGTCGGTGGCCGCCCGAGGGGCCCACGAGACAGGGGGGCGCGCCCTGTAGGGGTGGGCGCCCCCCCACCCTCGTGGCTGCCTCGACTGCTTCTTGACTTGCACTCCAAGTCCTCTGGATCATGTTCGTTCCAAAAATCACGCTCCCGAAGGTTTCATTCCATTTGGACTCCGTTTGATATTCCTTATCTTCGAAATACTGAAATAGGCAAAAAAAACAGCAATACGGGTTGGGCCTCCGGTTAGTAGGTTAGTCAAAAAAATGATATAAATGTGTAAAATAAAGCCCATAGACATCCAAAACAGGTAATATAATAGCATGGAACAATCAAAAATTATAGATACGTTGGAGACGTATCAAGCATCCCCAAGCTTAATTCTTGCTCGTCCTCGAGTAGGTAAATGATAAAAACAGAATTTTTGATGTGGAATGCTACCTAGCATAATTCTCAATGTAATTTTCTTTATTGTGACATGAATGTTCAGATCCAAATGATTCAAGATAAAAGCTTATAAAACATAAAAATAATAATACTTCGAAGCATACTAACAAATAATCATGTCCTATCAAAATAGCATAGCCAAAGAAAGCTTATCCCTACAAAATCATATAGTTAGGCCATGCTTCATTTCCGTTACACAAAATACTCCCATCATGTACAACCCCGATGATGAACCGAGCAATTGGTTCATACTTTTTAACGCGCTTCAGCTTTTTTCAACTCTTACGCAATACATGAGCGCAAGCCATGGGCATAGCACTATGGTGGTCTATGGTGGTGGTTGTAAGGACAAAAAGGGAGAAGATAGTCTCACATCAACTAGGCGTATCAACGGGCTATGGAGATGCCCATTAATAGATATCAATGTGAGTGTGTAGGGATTGCCATGCAACGGATGCACTAGAGCTATAAATGTATGAAAGCTCAACAAAAGAAACTAAGTGGGTGTGCATCCAACTTACTTGCTCACAAAGACCTAGGGCGTTTTGAGGAAGCCCATCATTGGAATATACAAGCCAAGTTCTATAATGAAAAATTCCCACTAGTATATGAAAGTGACAACATAGGAGACTCTCTATCATGAAGATCATGGTGCTATTTTGAAGCACAAGTGTGGAAAAGAGATAGTAGCAATTGTCCCTTCTTTCTTTTTCTCTCACTTTATTTTTTTTCTTTTTCTTTTTTTTCTTTTCTCCCTTTTTTTCTTTCTCTTTTTTCTTTCTCTTTTTTCTTTTCTTTTTTTTTTCTTTTTGGTGGGCTTCTTTGGCCTCTTTTATTTTTATAAAGTCCGAAGTCTCATCCCGACTTGTGGGGGAATCATAGTCTTCATCATCCTTTCCTCACTGGAACAATGCTCTAATAATGAAGATCATCACATTTTTATTGATTTACAACTCAAGAATTACAACTCAAAGCTAGAACAAGATATGACTCTATATGAATGCCTCCGGCGGTGTACCGGGATATGCAATGAATCAAGAGTGACATGTATGAAAATTATGAAGGTGGCTTTGCCACAAATACGATGTCAACTACATGATCATGCAAAGAGCAATATGACAATGATGGAACGTGTCATAATAAACAGAACGGCGGAAAGTTGCATGGCAATATATCTCGGAATGGCTATGGAAATGTCATAATAAGTAGGTATGGTGGCTGTTTTGAGGAAGGTAAATAATGGGTTCATGATACTGGTGAAAATTGCGCGGTAAAATAGAGGCTAGCATAGTGGAAGGATGAGTGTGCGTATATCCATGGACTCACATTAGTCATAAAGAACTCATATACTTGTTGCAAAAGTCTACTTAGCCCTCGAAGCAAAGTACTACTACGCATGCCCCTAGAAGGATAGATTGGTAGGAAAAGACCATCGCTCATCCCCGATTGCCACTCATAAGGAAGACAATCAAAAGAGCACCTCATGCAACAAATTTGTCACACAACTTTTACCATACGTGCATGCTACGGGACTTACCAACTTCAACACAAGTATTTCTCAATTTCATAATTATCCACTAGCATGACTCTAGCATTACTACCTTTATATCTCAAAACAATTATCAAGCATCAAATTGATCCTAGTGTTTAATGCACTTTCTATGATAGTTTTTATTATACCCAACTTGGATGCTCATCATTCTAGGACCAAATTCATAACTAAAGCAAATACCATACTGTTCTAAGAGACTCTCAAAACAATATAAGTGAAGCATGAGAGATCAACGATTTCTTCAAAATTAATCCACCGCCGTGCTCTAAAAGATATAAGTGAAGTACTAGAGCAAAAACTATCTAGCTCAAAAGATATAAGTGAAGTGCATAGCATATTCTAATAAAATTTCAATCAAGTAGGCTTCTCCCAAAAGGTGTGTACAACAAGGATGATTGCGGTAAACTAACAAGCAAAGACTAATATAATGCACGACTCTCCAAGCAGAACACATATCATGTGGTGAATAAAAATATAGCTCCAAGTAAAGTTACCAATGAACAAAGACGAAAGAGGGGATGCCTTTCCGGGGCATCCCCAAGCTTAGGCTTTTGGATATTCTTGAATATCTTGGGGTGCCTTGGGCATCCCCAAGTTTAGGATTTTGCCATCCTTTATTCCATAGTCCATCAAATCTTTACCCAAAACTTGAAAACTTCACAACACAAAACTCAACAGGAAATCTCATAAGCTCCGTTAGTGAAAGAAAACAAAACCACCACATAAGGTACTGTAATGAACTCATTCTTTATTTATATTGGTGTTAAACCTACTGTATTCCAAGTTCTTTATGGTTCATACCCTTACATACTAGCCATAGATGCATCAAAATAAGCAAACAACACACGAAAGGCAGAATCTGTCAAAACAGAACAATCTATAGCAATCTGTAACTAACGCAAACTTCTGGAACCTCAAAAATCCTACCAAAATAGGACGTCCTAAACAATTGGTCTATTGAACAGTAGCAGAAAGAATCAATGCAAAAGCACGTTCATGTGATTTATTGAATTTTTTCTCATGAGCGCAAAGTTTCTGTTTTTCAGCAGAATCAAATCAACTCATATCATAGGTTATCCTATAGGTTCTACTTGGCACAAACACTAAATAAAGCATGGAAACACATCTAAACAGAAAGTAGAACCAAATTTATTACTAAACAGGAAAAAAACAAGAAACACAAAGAAAATTGGGTTGCCTCCCAACTAGCGCTATCGTTTAACGCCCCTAGCTAGGCATAAAAGAGAAGATAGATCTAAGTAGTGCCATCTTTGGCACTTGATTCATAGGTAGCTCGCATGATAGATTCATAAGGTAATTTGACTTTCTTTCTTGGAAAGTGCTCCATGACTTTCTTTAATGGAAATTGGAATCTAATATTCCCTTCCTTCATATCAATAATCGCACCAATCGTTCTAAGGAAAGGTCTACCAAGAATAATAGGGCAAAAAAGATTGCAATCTATATCAAGAACGATAAAATCAACGGGCACCAAATTTCTATTTGCAACAATTAGAACATCATTGATACTTCCCATTGGCTTTTTAATGGTGGAATCCGCAAGGTGCAAATTTAAAGAGCAATCATCAAGGTCATGGAAACCTAGGATATCACATAAAGTTTTTGGAATCGTGGAAGCACTAGCACCCAAATCACACAAGGCAAAACACTCATAATCTTTAATTTTAATCTTTATAGTAGGTTCCCACTCATCATTAAATTTTCTAGGTATAGAAACTTCCAAATTAAGTTTTTCATCAAAAGATTGCATCAAGGCATCAACGATATGTTTGGTAAAAACTTTATTTTGACTATAAGCATGAGGAGAATTAACAACAGATTGCAACAAGGAAATACAAATTTCTAAAGAACAATTATCATAATCAAATTCCTTGAAATCCGAGATAGTGGGTTCAATACTATTTAAAGTTTTGACCTCTCCAATTGCACTTTTACCAAATTTAGCATCAAGATCTAAAAACTCCAAATTATCGGAACACTTTTTAACAATAGTTGATTCACTTCTAGTCCCATTATTATCAAGATTCATATTGCAAAACAAGGATCTAATAGGGGACACATCAATGACTTTAAGATCTTCATCATTATTTTCATGGAAACTAGAAGAACACGCTTTTATAAAGCAATCTTTCTTAGCACGCAATCTAGCGGTTCTTTCTTTGCACTCGTCAATGGAACTTCTCATAGCTTTGAGAGACTCATTGATATCATGCTTAGGAGGAGTAGATCTAAGTTTCAAAGAATCAACATCGAGCAAAAGTCTATCAACGTTCCTAGTCAAATCATCAACTCTGAGCAATTTTTCTTCAAGCAAAGCATTAAAATTCTTTTGAGAGATCGTAAATTATTTCACACTATTTTCAAAATCAGAGGGCATCTTACTAAAATTACCATAAGAATTATTGTAGGAATTTCCGTAATTATTAGAGGAATTGCTAGGGAACGGTCTAGGATTAAAGTTTCCTCTATAAGCATTATTTCCAAAATTATTCTTACCAACAAAATTTACATCCATAGATTCATTATTATTCTCAATTAAGGTAGATAAAGGCATATCATTGGGATCAATAGAAGAACTCTTAGTAGCAAACAATCTCATAAGCTCATCCATCTTTCCACTCAAAACATTAATTTCTTCTATAGCATGCACTTTTTTACTAGTAGATCGTTCGGTGTGCCATTGAGAATAATTGGCCATAATATTATCAAGAAGCTTTGTAGCATCTCCTAAAGTGATTTCCATAAACGTGCCTCCGGCGGCCGAATCTAAAATATTTCTAGAAGCAAAGTTCAAACCAGCATAAAAAAATTGTATGATCATCCATAAATTCAAACCATGAGTAGGGCAATTTCGAATCATCAATTTCATTCTTTCCCAAGATTGGGTAACATGCTCATGATCAAGTTGTTTAAAATTCATAATATCGTTCCTAAGCGAGATGATCTTAGCGGGAGGAAAATACTTAGAGATAAAAGCATCTTTGCACTTGTTCCAAGAATCAATACTATTTTAGGCAAAGACAAAAACCAAACTTTAGCCGATCTCTAAGTGAAAACGGAAATAACTTCAATTTAACAATATCATTATCCGTATCTTTTTTCTTTTGCATCTCACACAAATCAACAAAGTTGTTTAGATGGGTAGCGACATCTTCACTAGGAAGGCCGGAGAATTGATCTTTCATAACAAGATTCAGCAAAGCAGCATTGATTTCACAAGACTCAACATCATTAAGAGGAGCAATCGGAGTACTGAGGAAATCATTATTATTGGTATTGGAGAAATCACACAATTTGGTATTATCTTGTGCCATGGCAACAAGTAATCCAACACACAAGCAAACAGAAAAAGGCAAGCGAAAGAGAGGGGAAGAAAAAGGCAAGCGGAAAAGAGAGGAGATTGGGAATGAGAGGGCGAATAAAATGGCAAGGGTGAAGTGGGGTGAGGAAAACGAGAGGCAAATGGCAAATAATGTAAATGCGAGGGAGATGAGTTTGTGATGGGTACTTGGTATGTCTTGACTTGAGTGAAGACCTCCCCGGCAACGGCGCCAGAAAGGGTGATACGTCTTGAGCTTGCGTTGGGTTTTCCTTGAAGAGGAAAGGGTGATGCAGCACAGTAGCGTAAGTATTTCCCTAAGCTTTTGAGAACCAAGGTATCAATCCAGTAGGAGGCTCCTCACAAGTCCCACGAACCTACACAAACAAACAAAGAACTCGCAACCAACGCGATAAAGGGGTTGTCAATCCCTTCACGGCCACTTGCAAAAGTGAGATCTGATAGAGATAATATGATAAGATAAATATATTTTTGGTATTTTGTGATATAGATGCAGAAAATAAAGATGCAAATAAAAGTAGATTGGAAACTTATATGATAAAGAATAGACCCGGGGGCCATAGGTTTCACTAGAGGCTTCTCTCAAGATAGCATAAGTGTTACGGTGGGTGAAAAAATTACTGTCGAGCAATTAATAGAAAAGCGAATAATTATGATGTTATCTAGGCATGATCATGTATATAGGCATCACGTCCATGACAAGTAGACCGACTCCTGCCTGCATCTACTACTATTACTCCACACATCGACCGCTATCCAGCATGCATCTAGAGTATTAAGTTCATAAGAACAGAGTAACACATTAAGAAAGATGACATGATGTAGAGGGATAAACTCAAGCAATATGATATAAACCCCATCTTTTTATCCTCGATGACAACAATACAATACGTGTCTTGCAACCCTTTCTGTCACTGGGTAAGAACACCGCAAGATTGAACCCAAAGCTAAGCACTTCTCCCATGGCAAGAAAGATCAATCTAGTAGGCCAAACGAAACCGATAATTCGAAGAGACTTGAAAAGATAACTCAACCATACACAAAAGAATTCAGAGAAGATTCAATTATTATCCATAGATAAACTTGATCATAAACCCACAATTCATCGGATCTCGACAAACACACCACAAAAAGAGATTACATCAAATAGATCTCCACAAGAGAGGGGGAGAACATTGTATTGAGATCCAAAAAGAGAGAAGAAGCCATCTAGCTAATAAGTATGAACCCTAAGGTCTGTGGTAAACTACTCACAACTCATTGGAGGGGCTATGGTGTTGATGTAGAAGCCCTCCGTGGTAGATTCCCCTTCCGGCAGAACGCCGGTGACGGCTCCAAGATGGGATCTCGCGGATACAGAAGGTTACGTGTTGGAAACATGCCCTAGAGGCAATAATAAATGGATTATTATTATATTTCCTTGTTCATGATAATTGTCTTTTATTCATGCTATAATTGTATTATCCGGAAATCGTAATACACGTGTGAATACATAGACCACAATACGTCCCTAGTAAGCCTCTAGTTGACTAGCTCGTTGGTCAACAGATAGTCATGGTTTCCTGACTATGGACATTAGATGTCGTTGACAACGGGATCACATCATTAGGAGAATGATGTGATGGACAAGACCCATTCCTAAGCATAGCACAAGATCGTGTAGTTTGTTTTGCTAGAGATTTTCCAATGTCAAGTATCTCTTCCTTAGACCATGAGATTGTGTAACTTCCGGATATCGTAGGAGTGCTTTGGGTGTACCAAACGTCACAACATAACTGGGTGACTATAAAGGTGCACTACAGGTATCTCCAAAAGTGTCTGTTGGGTTGACACGGATCGAGACTGGGATTTGTCACTCCGTGTTACGGAGAGGTATCACTGGGCCCACTCGGTAGTGCATCATCATAATGAGCTCAAAGTGACCAAGTGTCTGGTCACGAGATCATGCATTACAGTACGAGTAAAGTGACTTGCTGGTAACGAGACTGAACGAGGTATTGGGATACCGACGATCGAGTCTCGGGCAAGTAACATACCGTCTGACAAAGGGAATAGTATACGGGGTTGCTTGAACCCTCGACATCGTGGTTCATCCAATGAGATCATCGAGGAGTATGTGGGAGCCAACATGGGTATCCAGATCCCGCTGTTGGTTATTGACCGGAGAACCGTCTCGGTCATGTCTGCATGTCTCCCGAACCCGTAGGGTCTACACACTTAAGGTTCGGTGACGCTAGGGTTGTATGAATATGAGTATGCAGCAAAACGAATGTTGTTCGGAGTCCCGGATGAGATCCTGGACGTCACGAGGAGTTCCGGAATGGTCTGGAGGTAAAGAAAACTATATAGGAAGTGTTGTTTCGGCCATCGGGAAAGTTTCGGGGTCACCCGGTATTGTACCGGGACCACCGGAAGGGTCCCGGGGGTCCACTGGGTGGGGCCACCTATCCCGGAGGGCCCCGTGGGCTGAAGTGGGAGGGGAACCAGCCCCTAGTGGGCTGGTGCGCCCCCCCTTGGGCACCCCTGCGCCTAGGGTTGGAAACCCTAGGTGGGGGGCGCACCACTTGCCTTGGGGGGCACTCCACCCCCCTTGGCCGCCGCCCCCCTTGGGAGATTGATCTCCCAGGGCCGCCCCCCCCTTGGGGGCCTATATAAAGTAGGGCAGGGGGGAGGGCAGCCGCACCCAAGTCTTGGCGCCTCCCTCCCCCTGCTACACCTCGTCCTCCTCCCGCAGCAGCTTGGCGAAGCCCTGCCAGAGTTCTGCTGCATCCACCACCACGCCGTCGTGCTGCTGGATCATCATCAACCTCTCCTTCCCCCTTGCTGGATCAAGACGGAGGAGACGTCACGCTGACTGTACGTGTGTTGAACGCGGAGGTGCCGTCTGTTCGGCGCTAGGATCTCCGGTGATAGGATCACGACGAGAACGACTACTTCAACCCCGTTCTTTTGAACGCTTCCGCTCGCGATCTACAAAGTGGTATGTAGATGCATCTCTCCTATGACTCATTGCTTAGATGAACTCATAGATGGATCTTGGTGAAAACGTAGGAAAAATTTTATTTTCTGCAATGTTCCCCAACAGTGGCATCATGAGCTAGGTCTATGCGTAGTTCTCTGTTGCACGAGTAGAACACAAATTTGTTGTGGGCGTAGATCTTGTCAACTTGCTTGACGCTACTAGTCTTTTCTTGCTTCAGCGGTATTGTGGGATGAAGCGGCCCGGACCGACCTTACACGTACGCTTACGTGAGATAGGTTCCACCGACTGACATGCACTAGTTGCATAAGGTGGCTAGCGGGTGTCTGTCTCTCCTACTTTAGTTGGAGCGGATTAGATGAAAAGGGTCCTTATGAAGGGTAAATAGAAGTTGACAAAATCACGTTGTGGTTATTCGTAGGTAAGAAAACATTCTTGCTAGAACCCAATTGCAGCCACGTAAAAGATGTAACAACAATTAGAGGACGTCTAACTTGTTTTTGCTGCAATTGTCATGTGATGTGATATGGCCAGAAGTTGTGATGAATGATGAATGATATATTGTGATGTATGAGATCATGTTCTTGTAATAGGAATCACGACTTGCATGTCGATGAGTATGACAACATGCAGGAGCCATAGGAGTTGTCTTTATTTTTTGTATGACCTGCGTGTCATTGAAGAACGCGTTAGCCATAGAAGTAGAAGTGGTTGTTGGCGTGACAACTTCATGAAGACACAATGATGGAGATCATGATGATGGAGATCATGGTGTCATGCCGGTGACGAAGATGATCATGGAGCCCCGAAGATGGAGATCGAAGGAGCTATATGATATTGGCCATATCATGTCACTACTATATAATTGCATGTGATGTTTATTATGTTTTATGCATCTTGTTTACTTAGAACGGCGGTAGTAAATAAGATGATCCCTTATAATAATTTCAAGAAAGTGTTCCCCCTAACTGTGCACCGTTGCTAAAGTTCGTTGTTTCGAAGAACCACGTGATGATCGGGTGTGATAGATCCTTACGTTCACATACAACGGGTGTAAGACAGATTTACACATGCAGAACACTTAGGGTTAACTTGACGAGCCTAGCATGTACAGACATGGCCTCGGAACACAGAGACCGAAAGGTCGAACATGAGTCGTATGGAAGATACGATCAACATGGAGATGTTCACCGATGATGACTAGTCCGTCTCACGTTATGATCGGACACGGCCTAGTCGACTCGGATCGTGTAACACTTGGATGACTAGAGGGATGTCTAATCTGAGTGGGAGTTCATTAAATAATTTGATTAGATGAACTTAATTATCATGAACTTAGTCTAAAACTTTTGCAAAATATGTCTTGTAGATCAAATGGCCAACGCTCATGTCAACATGAACTTCAACGCGTTCCTAGAGAAAACCAAGCTGAAAGATGGTGGCAGCAACTATTCGGACTAGGTCCGGAACCTGAGGATCATCCTCATAGCAGCCAAGAAAGATTATGTCCTAGATGCACCGCTAGGTGAAGCACCCATCCCAGAGAACCAAGACGTTATGAACACTTGGCAATCACGTGTTGATGATTACTCCCTCGTTCAGTGCGGCATGCTTTACAGCTTAGAACCGGGGCTCCAAAAGCGTTTTGAGAAGCACGGAGCATATGAGATGTTCGAGGAGCTGAAAATGGTTTTCCAAGCTCATGCCCGGGTCGAGAGATATGAAGTCTCCGACAAGTTCTATAGTTGTAAGATGGAGGAAAACCGTTCTGTCAGTGAGCACATACTCAAAATGTCTGGGTTGCACAACCGCCTGTCCCAGCTGGAGATCAACCTCCCGGACGAGGCGGTCATTGACAGAATCCTTCAGTCGCTCCCACCGAGCTACAAGAGCTTTGTGTTGAACTACAATATGTAGGGGATGGTGAAGACCATTCCTGAAGTATTCTCAATGCTGAAGTCAGCAAAGGTTGAAATCAAGAAAGAACATCAAGTGTTGATGGTCAATAAGACCACTAAGTTCAAGAAAGGCAAGGGTAAGAAGAACTTCAAGAAGGACGGCAAAGATGTTGCAGCGCCCGGTAAGCCAGTTGCCGGGAAGAAGACAAAGAATGGACCCAAGCCTGAGACTGAGTGCTTTGATTGCAAGGGGAAGGGTCACTGGAAGCGGATCTGCCCCAAATACTTAGCGGACAAGAAGGCCAGCAACACTAAAGGTATATTTGATATACATGTAATTGATGTGTACCTTACCAGTACTCGTAGTAACTCCTGGTTATTTGATACCAGTGCCGTTGCTCACATTTGTAACTCACAGCAGGAGCTGCGGAATAAGCGGAGACTGGCGAAGGACGAGGTGACGATGCGCGTCGGGAATGGTTCCAAGGTTGATGTGATCACCGTCGGCATGCTACCTCTACATTTACCTACGGGATTAGTTTTAAACCTCAATAATTGTTATTTAGTGCCAAGTTTGAGCATGAACATTGTATCTGGATCTCGTTTGATATGAGATGGCTACTCATTTAAATCCGAGAATAATGGTTGTTCTATTTATATGAGAGATATGTTTTATGGTCATGCCCCGATGGTCAATGGTTTATTCTTAATGAATCTCGAACGTAATGTTACACATATTCATAGCGTGAATACCAAAAGATGTAAAGTTGATAACGATAGTCCCACATACTTGTGGCACTGCCGCCTTGGTCACATTGGTGTCAAGCGCATGAAGAAGCTCCATGCTGATGGACTTTTAGAGTCTCTCGATTATGAATCATTTGACACATGCGAACCATGCCTCATGGGCAAAATGACCAAGACTCCGTTCTCCGGAACAATGGAGCGAGCAACCAACTTGTTGGAAATCATACATACCGATGTGTGCGGTCCAATGAGCGTTGAGGCTCGCGGAGGATATCGTTATGTTCTCACTCTCACTGACGACTTGAGTAGATATGGGTATGTCTACTTGATGAAACACAAGTCTGAGACCTTTGAAAAGTTGAAGGAATTTCAGAATGAGGTAGAGAATCAACGTGACCGAAAGATAAAGTTCTTACGATCCGATCGTGGAGGAGAATATTTACGTCACGAATTTGGTACGCACTTAAGGAAATCTGGAATTGATTCACAAATCACGCCGCCTGGAACACCTCAGCGTAACAGTGTGTCCGAACGTCGTAATCACACTTTATTGGATATGGTGCGATCTATGATGTCTCTTACCGATTTACCGCTATCATTTTGGGGATACGCTCTAGAGACAGCTACATTCACTTTAAATAGGGCACCGTCTAAATCCGTTGAGACGACACCGTATGAATTATGGTTTGGGAAGAAACCTAAGCTGTCGTTTCTAAAAGTTTGGGGATGTGATGCTTATGTCAAGAAACTTCAACCTGAAAAGCTCGAACCCAAGTCGGAAAAATGCGTCTTCATAGGATACCCTAAGGAAACCATCGGGTATACCTTCTACTTAAGATCCGAGGGCAAGATCTTTGTTGCCAAGAACGGATCCTTTCTGGAAAAAGAGTTTCTCTCGAAAGGAGTAAGTGGGAGGAAAGTAGAACTCGATGAAGTACTACCTCTTGAACCGGAAAGTAGTGCAGCTCAGGAAAACGTTCCTGTGGTGCCTACATCGACTGGAGAGGAAATTAATGATGATGATCAAGGTACTTCTGATCAAGTTGCTACTGAACTTCGTAGGTCCACAAGGACACGTTCCACACCAGAGTGGTATGGCAACCCTGTCCTGGAAATCATATTATTAGACAATGGTGAACCTTCGAACTATGAAGAAGCGATGACGGGCCCAGATTCCAACAAATGGCTAGAAGCCATGCAATCTGAGATAGAATCCATGTATGAAAACAAAGTATGGACTTTGACTGACTTGCCCGATGATCGGCGAGCGATAGAAAACAAATGGATCTTTAAGAAGAAGACGGACGCGGATGGTAATGTAACCATCTATAAAGCTCGACTTGTCGCTAAGGGTTATTGGCAAGTTCAAGGGATTGACTACGATGAGACTTTCTCTCCAGTAGCGAAGCTTAAGTCCGTCCGAATCATGTTAGCAATTGCCGCATACTATGATTATGAGATATGGCAGATGGACGTCAAAACGGCATTCCTTAACGGGCATCTTAAGGAAGAACTGTATATGATGCAGCCGGAGGGTTTTGTCGATCCTAAGAATGCTAACAAAGTATGCAAGCTCCAGCGATCCATTTATGGGCTGGTGCAAGCATGTGGCGACCCGACCTCAGATGGTCAAGTCTCTGTGCTTCCGTGTCATCCCTGGATCGGTAATGCTGACACACACAGTACTCGAAGGATTTATAACAGAGTAGCAATCACACACTTATTACATCGAATGTCTCAAAAGAGAACTTAATACAATAATATGGCTTAAGGCCATCTAATGCGATAACAACGAAAGGCTTGGAAGATAAAGTGAGTCCATCAACTCCAACGGCATAGCTGAGCTGCACGGCAACGACCTACGAACCTTACTCCTCGTCTGAAAAGTCTGCAACATAATATGTTGCAGCCCGAGAATGGGTCAGCACATGGAACATGCTGGCAATGTAACACAAAAGAGCAATAACAGAATAATACTACCACTACATGCATAATTGGCTGGTGGAAAGCTCTATGGTTACAGTTTTGCGAAAAGCCAATTTTTCCCTACTTCAAAGGAATAAATTTTAATTTAACTATCATGGTGGTTGAAACAGCATTTGAGAAGGTAACCCCAACTCAATGATCCCAATTAAAATAGTTAACAACCCAGCAAGATTAATTAGAAGTGTTGAGATACATGCGAATACTCAAGTACTAGATACTCAGAATTGTCCATAACCGGGACACGGCTAACCATGATTAGATTGTACACTCTGCAGAGGTTTGCGCACTTTTCGCCGCAAGACTCGATCGCCTCTGCTGATTCCTCGCACTACATGATGTTTGAGAAACGGATAACCGAGACACAGTCTTTCAAAAACATTAACTCTCTACTCCGGGCAGACCATACCAAACCTACAAACCCACTACCTGCTGATCCACCTCTTCAAGAGCTTCACGTAACTTACTCAACTATGCTAGAGCCCATAATAGCTTACGGCTGCACACGGAAGTTTCTAGCATGAATAGACTCAGTTCCCTTTGAGCCTGGGTGGCGGTCCATAGGAGAATCACACGGTAACCCCGGGATTTCCAAAAATAAAACAGGCAATCACTAGATACCCCAGGTGCCTCAATCCACCGAGATGTGTATTAAAGTTGCCACCTTAAGTAAACCTTTAATTTAACAATCTCACATCTGTCATGGAAATCACTCAAACCCAATCCACGTCTACGAGCATAGCATGGCAAGATAAGCAACGCGTAGAAGTAACTCCCAAGGGTTTGATAATAAACAGGGCAATAGGTTCTACCTCAGCAACTACTTCCCAAAACCCACATATTAAAGGCATCCTAGTCATGCAATGTTTGAGGATTGAAACTAATGCATAAAAACTGGGTATGAAAAGAGTATGATCAATATGTTACTTGCCTTGCTGATGATCCGTGAATCCTAGAGACTCGTAGTAACACGCTTCGCACTCCGGGAATTCTATCGCAAGCAAACAATAACATACATAAGCAACAATCAAAGATGCACAAGTAGAACTCCAAATAAAAGAATTTGACTAGAGAGTTCAACTTAAGAACTCCGGTTTGCAAAAAGAATCAAATCAAACGGAGCAACGAAACTCAAACGGCAAAAGAAACAAGGTCCGTTAACTAATCTGAACTAGGGTCAAATTTTACAGAGATAAAAACTTGTTTGAGTTGATTATTCGGAAAGAAGGTTTCGAGATGAAACTCCAGGCGCTTGAATCGCCTGATTCTGATAAACGAGCGAAAAGATAAACAGGTTCGAACATCGGATCAGAAATCACGATCAGAATAATCGCGGAATAAATCCGATAAAAGAAAAACGACGAACGGCTAAACGATCGAACGTTCGTTAGCAGAAACTAAACGATGAACACGTTCGTTAAAACGAATGAACGAGCGAACGCTCTCTAAGAAAATCAACCGAAGAATAAAACCAATCTATAAAAAAAATGAACCAGGGTTTTTCTCAAAAAAAACCGAAGGGGGTTTTATTCGGAAAACAAAACCGGCGGCGGGCTGGCTACCTCCGGCGAGGTCGTCCGGCAGGGCGGGAGGCTCCGGCAGGGCTCGGCGAGGGGCGGCGGGGCTCGGCGAGACG
>NC_041381.1:396018001-396026148 GCF_002162155.2 Triticum dicoccoides
TAAGGAGGGGGGGGGCTCCGGCTTGGGGAAGGGGGTGCCCGGGGAGGAGTCCGGCTCGGACTCCCCTCGGCGTCCGTGCGGCGCACGGCGGCGCGTGCGGGGAGGCGGCGGCGAGGCGGGCCGGCCTGGCTGGGCCCTTGGCCCGGTCGGGCGCGGCGTATTTTTTTTAAACATTCTGCCGACTAGAAAAAAAATCCTAGAAAAATATAAATAAAAATCTAAAAATTCCAAAACAAGTTTTCTCCGTCTAAATAAAATATTTAGAACAAGATGAACTTTTCTTGGCCCCTAAGATGCAATTTTTAAAACATGCAAATTTTTCTAGGGCAAATAAAATTCTGAATAAACTCAAATAAAATCCAAATAATGATTTTAACATTTTTCCTCCGATATTTCAATTGTTTTGGAGAAGTCATATTATCTCCCCTCATTTATTATTTTAAAATGAAATATTTTCCGAAGAGAAATAATTAAAATCAAAATCCTCGTCTTCACTATTTGATAAAAATTTTCAAATATGAAAATAGGAAAATCCCCAACTCTCTCTGAAGGTCCTTGAGTTGCTTAGGATTTCGAGGATTGCAAACGAAAAAGCAATAAAATGTGATATGCATGGATGACCTATGTATAACATGCCAAATTGGAAATTTGGGATGTTACAAACCTACCCCCCTTAAGATGAATCTCGCCCTCGAGATTCGGGTTGGCTAGAAAATAGGTGCGGGTGGTCCTTGCGAATATCCTCTTCTCGCTCCCAGGTGGCTTCCTCCTCAGTATGATGACTCCACTGAACTTTGCAAAACTTGATCACCTTGTTGCGAGTGACTCGACTATCAAACTCAAGAATCTTTACTGGCTTCTCCTCATAGGTCAGATTATTATCCAGCTGAATCGCCTCCAAAGGTACTGTATCATTCAATGGTATATCGGCCATCTCAGCATGGCACTTCTTCAGCTGTGATACGTGAAACACATCGTGAACTCCTGACAACCCTTCAAGTAACTCCAGCTTGTAGGCAACTTCTCCCATCCGTCCCAAAATACGATACGGTCCTACAAATCTCGGGGATAACTTTCCCTTAACTCCAAAACGTTTTACTCCCCTCAAAGGTGATACTCGTAAATAAGCTCTGTCTCCAATTTCATAGGTTACTTCCTTGCATTTTGAATCTGCATAACTCTTTTGTCTGGACTGAGCGATCTTTAGTCTGTCTCTGATCAGTTTAACCTTCTCTTCTGATTCCTTGATCAAATCTGGTCCAAACAATTGACGGTCTCCTACCTCATCCCACATCAATGGTGTTCTACATCTGCGTCCATACAGAGCTTCGAACGGTGCCATCTTCAAACTGGCCTGGTAGCTGTTGTTATAAGAGAACTCCGCGTATGGTAAATTGTCATCCCAACTAGATCCATAATCTAGCGCACATGCTCTTAGCATGTCCTCCAGAATCTGATTGACTCTTTCTGTCTGTCCATCTGTCTGAGGGTGAAAAGCGGTACTGAATTCCAATCGGGTACCCAAAGTCTGGTGTAACTGATGCCAAAACTTTGAAGTAAACTGGGTTCCTCTATCTGATATGATGCTCCTCGGAACTCCATGTAAACATACGATCCTGGTCATATATATCTTGGCCAACTTTGCACTTGTATACGTTGTTTTCACCGGGATGAAGTGAGCTACTTTAGTTAATCGATCCACAACTACCCATATAGAATCATATCCTGCCTTGGTTCTGGGTAATCCGGTAATAAAGTCCATACCAAGTTTGTCCCACTTCCATTCGGGTATTGGCATAGGCTGTAACAGTCCTGCTGGTTTCTGATGCTCTGCCTTCACTCTCTGACATACATCACATACGGCTACATACTCGGCAATATCCTTCTTCATACCAGTCCACCAGAAACGTTCCTTCAAGTCCAAATACATCTTGGTGTTTCCGGGATGAATAGAGTATGGTGAGTCATGGGCCTCCTGAAGTATCAACTTCCTGATCTCCGAATTGTTGGGCACATAAATCCGGTCCTCAAACCACAAGGTATCGTGCTCATCCTCGCGAAAACCTTTGGCTTTACCTTCGCCCATCCTCTCTCTTATCTCAACAATCTCTTTGTCCTCCTTCTGAGCTTCTCGAATCTTGTCCAACAATGTCGACTGAACCTCCATTGCTGCAAGAAAGCCTTTTGGAACAATCTCCAACCGAAGTTCCATGATCTCCGCAGCTAACTCTTTTGGCATTCCTTTGCTCACAAGAACATTAGCATAACTTTTCCGGCTCAAAGCTTTTGCTAGGACGTTGGCTTTTCCTGGATGATGGTGTAGCTTCATATCATAATCCTTTATAAGTTCCAACCATCTCCTCTGTCTGAGGTTCAACTCCTTCTGGGTGAAAATGTACTTCAAGCTCTTATGATCCGTGTACACATCACACCGGTTTCCAATAAGATAATGTCTCCAGGTCTTCAGCGCATGCACTACGGCTGCTAACTCCAGATCATGTGTGGCATAGTTCAACTCGTGTGGCTTTAGTTGTCGTGAGGCATACAAAACAACTTTTCCTTCCTGCATAAGCACACATCCAAGTCCCAAGCGAGAGGCGTCACAATACACTTGAAAATCCTTACGTATATCTGGCAAGGTCAGCACTGGGGCTGTAGTCAATCGTTCCTTCAGCTATTGAAAACTTGTCTCGCAATCCTCCGTCCATTTAAACTTAGTATCCTTCTTTAACAATTCAGTCATTGGTTTAGCAATCTTGGAAAAATTCTCAATGAATCTCTGATAATATCCTGCGAGTCCAAGGAAACTGCGGATCTCACCAACTGAAGTGGGTGCCAACCATTCAGTGACCGACTGAACCTTACTGGGATCCACTGCTATACCCTCTCCTGATATAACATGCCCAAGAAATCCAACTTCTTTCAACCAAAACTCACACTTGCTGAATTTGGCGTATAACTGGTGTTCCATGAGTTTCTCGAGAACCAAACGCAAGTGTTCCGCATGCTCCTCTTCGTTCTTCGAGTATATCATAATATCATCAATAAATACCACAACAAACTTATCCAAATACTCCATGAACACCTTGTTCATCATACTCATGAAATAGGCAGAGGCGTTAGTCAGTCCAAATGACATGACCGTGTACTCATATAATCCATACCGCGTGGTAAACGCTGTCTTTGGTATATCCTTCTCTCGGATCTTCAACTGATGGTATCCTGATCGTAGATCAATCTTTGAAAACACCTTAGCTCCTTGTAACTGATCAAACAGATCATTAATCATTGGTAAGGGATACTTGTTCTTTATCGTTACTTCATTCAGAGCTCGGTAATCAACGACCATCCTCAGGGATTTATCCTTCTTCTCCACCAAAAGTACTGGGGCTCCCCAAGGTGATGAACTTCTACGAATGTAACCTTTCTCCAACAACTCTTTGATCTGCTTCTTAATTTCCTCCAGGTCATTTGCTGGCATCCGATAGGGTCTCTTGGATATCGGCCCTGTACCTGGCAATAGCTCTATCAAAAACTCGATGTCTCTATCTGGTGGCATACCTGGTAACTCTTCGGGGAAAACATCCGGAAAATCCTTTACTACAGGTACTTCCTCCTGTACAACTCCCGTGAGGGCGTTTACTTGGCTCCTCCTAGGCACATGCCTAGATACATACTTAATCCTTTTTCCCTCCGGGGTGGTAAGGTAAATTGACTTACTAGCACTGTCAATACTTCCTCCATACTTCGACATCCAGTCTATTCCTAATATCACATCCAATCCTTGCGACTCCAAGATAATTAGGTCAGACGGAAATACATGTGTGCCAATGATTAGGGGCATCTGGGTGCACCAACTGCTAGCCATGTACTCTGCTCCAGGCGAGCTCACTAAAAGGGGTGTCCTAAGGGTTTGGGTTGGTAACTTGAACTTTTCCACAAATACCCTTGATATGTATGAATGCGATGCACCAGTATCGAAAAGAACAATTGCGGTAAATGACTGAACCAAAAACTTACCTATTACCGCGTCCGGCTACTCTTCAACTTCCTCCACGTTAACGTGGTTCACTTGTCCTTTGTTGAATGGATTGGGCTTCTTCTCAGTGCTCCCATTTCCGTTTCCATTCTTTCCTTCAGAGCAGTCATTGGCATAGTGCCCGGTCTTCCCGCACTTGTAACAAACAACTTGACTTAAGTCCCTCTTTGCGGGTGTAGATGGGTTAGAGCGATTCTGATTATTGTTGGCTCCATTCCCATTCCCGTTCTTCGCACCATTATGGTTATGCGATCCTCCTCCAGCATGGTTATGACCTCCATGGTTATGAACAAGTCCTCCCGAGTTCGGGGTTAAACGAGGCTTCTGGTGAGCTCCTGAGTTGTATTTCCCTTGTCCATACTTCCTCTTACGATTCTCAATCTGCTGCTGCTTTCCTTCAATCATTAGGGCCTTATCTACCAACTCCTGGTAGTTGTTGAAGGTTGCTACCATCAACTGCATACTCATCTCATCATTCAGCCCTTCCATAAACTTCTCCCGCTTCGCGGCATCTGTGGCCACATCATCAGGGGCATAACGTGATAACTTGCTAAACTCATCCACGTACTGGCCAATAGTACGGTTCCCCTGGCGTAGATTGCGGAACTCATGCTTCTTTATCTGCATAGCTCCAGTCGAGACATGGGCAGTACGAAAAGCCTGTTGAAACTGAGCCCATGTGACAGTGTCGATAGGATAGGTGGCTGTGAAATTCTCCCACCATGCTGCTGCAGGTCCATCCAGTTGGTGTGCGGCAAAACGCACCTTCTCAGCATCTGTGCATCCTGCGGTGGTTAACTCCCTTCCAATACGACGTAGCCAATCATCTGCAACTATTGGCTCGATGCTACTGGAGAACACCGGCGGCTGTAACCTTAAGAAACGGGCCAGGTTATCCACTGGCGGCGGGTTGTTGTTGGCATTGTTGTTATTGGCATTGCCCTGGTTCTAAACTAGCAATTGCATCAAGGTATTCTGCTGCTGGATCAACTGCGTGACCTCCGGTGGAAAAACAAAATCGGGGTCTCTTCTCGGAGGCATCTGATGGGTTTAGATGGAAGAGATTAGAATAGAAAAGATCTAGGGGAGAAACACTACCCATATGTATATGAGGCAAACACAAGCATTCATTCAATCAATCAAGCTAGGGCATACAAAACGGTCTAGGACTATCGCAAAAGTGCTCACTACTACTAGTTACATGGGGGAATACTATTATTATATGGTGGTCATCTAGAAATTTTGATCGGTGGAAGACTCCATGATGTCTGCTCCAGCTTCATCTTCGTAGTCATCATCACTTGAATCCGAATCGGTGTCGTCGATGATGATGTAGTTGTCCGGACAAATGGGGTCTCTGTCATCTTCTCTAGGAACTGGTCCTCCCATGAAAATTCCGATCTTCTCGACTAGGTCGTCATTCTTCTCCAATAGGGTCTTGATTTCCTCCTCATATCCATCGTCTGTGACCTTAAGTTCTTCCTCCAGCTCGATGATCCTAGTTTTCGCCTTCTTCAACTCGATCATGTCTGCGCACATCTGGTTCTCCTGTCGTCGAATGTGCTGGTTTTGCTCCTGGATAAAGACTGCGACAGATCTATCCTTCCTAGTGCTGATCATCTCCCATTGTTCATCTCGGCGCCCACATATTTGATAGGTGGTGTCCTCAAGGTCCTTGTTGTAGATTTCTCCAATGCGTCCCATGGTAATATGAGCTGCCATACACTTGCCAAGGCTCCAAGTGGGTGCTTCGAAAGAAAACTCTATGGGTTTAGAATTTGGCAAGAACGTTCTTCCTGGAACTCGTACTTGAATCATCCAGCGCTCTTCTTCTGGTAGAGTGGCGTTGTACGTCCCGGTGAAGCTTGGTATTCCAATATTCAAGTACCTAGTGACTTCCTTCAAGTGGCGTCCAAAAGGTGAGTCTTCATCTGGTTGTGCAAACTTGTTCTTCATCTCCTTCATCCTAAAGAGTGGAAAAAGAAGAGGAGTCAGAAATGAGAAGAGAAGAGTGACCTATGGTTTATCTTAGTGGTTGTGTACTACACTCAGCGTGTGCTCTGATACCATCTTGTAGTGACCCGACCTCAGATGGTCAAGTCTCTGTGCTTCCGTGTCATCCCTGGATCGGTAATGCTGACACACACAGTAATCGAAGGATTTATAACAGAGTAGCAATCACACACTTATTACATCAAATGTCTCAAAAGAGAACTTAATACAATAATATGGCTTAAGGCCATCTAATGCGATAACAGCGGAAGGCTTGGAAGATAAAGTGAGTCCATCAACTCCAACGGCATAGCTGAGCTGCACGATAACGACCTACGAACCTTACTCCTCGTCTAAAAAGTCTGCAACATAATACGTTGTAGCCCGAGAATGGGTCAGCACATGGAATATGCTGGCAATGTAACACAAAAGAGCAATAACAGAATAATACTACCACTACATGCATATTTGGCTGGTGGAAAGCTCTATGGTTACAGTTTTGCGAAAAGCCAATTTTTCCCTACTTCAAAGGAATAAATTTTAATTTAACTATCATGGTGGTTGAAACATCATTTGAGAAGGTAACCCCAACTCAATGATCCCAATTAAAATAGTTAACAACCCAACAAGATTAATTAGAAGTGTTGAGATACATGCGAATACTCAAGTACTAGATACTCAGAATTGTCCATAACCGGGGACACGGCTAACCATGATTAGATTGTACACTCTGCAGAGGTTTGCGCACTTTTCCCCGCAAGACTCGATCGCCTCCGCTGATTCCTCGCACTACATGATGTTTGAGAAATGGATGACTGAGACACAGTCTTTCAGAAACATTAACTCTCTACTCCGGGCAGACCATACCAAACCTACAAACCCACTACCTGCTGATCCACCTCTTCAAGAGCTTCACGTAACTTACTCAACTATGCTAGAGCCCATAATAGCTTGCGGCTGCACACGGAAGTTTCTAGCATGAATAGACTCAGTTCCCTTTGAGCCTGGGTGGCGGTCCATAGGAGAATCACACGGTAACCCCGGGATTTCCAAAAATAAAACAGGCAATCACTGGATACCCCAGGTGCCTCAATCCACCGAGATGTGCATTAAAGTTGCCACCTTAAGAAAACCATTAATTTAACAATCTCACATCTGTCATGGAAATCACTCAAAGCCAATCCACGTCTACGAGCATAGCATGGCAAGATAAGCAACGCGTAGAAGTAACTCCCAAGGGTTTGATAATAAACAGGGCAATAGGTTCTACCTCAGCAACTACTTCCCAAAACCCACATATTAAAGGCATCCTAGTCATGCAATGTTTGAGTATTGAAACTAATGCATAAAAACTGGGTATGAAAAGAGTATGATCAATATGTTACTTGCCTTGCTGACGATCCGTGAATCCTAGAGACTCATAGTAACACGCTTTGCACTCAGGTAATTCTATCGCAAGCAAACAATAACATACATAAGCAACAATCAAAGATGCACAAGTAGAACTCCAAATAAAAGAGTTTGACCGGAGAGTTCAACTTAAGAACTCCGGTTTGCAAAAAGAATCAAATCAAACGGAGCAACGAAACTCAAACGGCAAAAGAAACAAGGTCCGTTAACTAATCTGAACTAGGGTCAAATTTTACAGAGATAAAAACTTGTTTGAGTTGATTATTCGTAAAGAAGGTTTCGAGATGAAACTCCAGGCGCTTGAATCGCCTGATTCCAATAAACGAGCGAAAAGATAAACAGGTTCGAACATCGGATCAGAAATCGCGATCAGAATAATCGCGGAATAAATCCGATAAAAGAAAAATGACGAACGGCTAAACGATCGAACGTTCATTAGCAAAAACTAAACGATGAACACGTTCGTTAAAACGAATGAACGAGCAAACGCTCGCTAAGAAAATCAACCGAAGAATAAAACCGATCTATAAAAAAAACGAACCAGGGTTTTTCTCAAAAAAAACGAAGGGGGTTTTATTCGGAAAAAAACCCGGCGGCGGGGTGGCTACCTCCGGCGAGGTCGTCCGGCAGGGCGGGCGGCTCCGGTGGGGCTCGGCGAGGGGCGGCGGGGCTCGGCGAGACGGCGGCGGCGACGGCGGCGCGGAAG
>NC_041381.1:396026721-396082986 GCF_002162155.2 Triticum dicoccoides
GCGGCGGCTCGGGCACTGCTCGGCAGCGGCGGTGGTGGCGGGTGGTGGCGGGGTGGTGGTGAGGGCAGCGGGGCGGGGTATTTAAGGAGGGGGAGGGCTCCGGCTTGGGGAAGGGGGCGCCCGGGAAGGAGTCCGGCTCGGACTCCCCTCGGCGTCCGTGCGGCGCACGGCGGCGCGCGCGGGGAGGCGGCGGCGAGGCGGGCCGGCCTGGCTGGGCCCTTGGCCTGGTCGGGCGCGGGGTATTATTTTTTTTAAAACATTCCGCCGACTAGAAAAAAAATCCTAGAAAAATATAAATAAAAATCTAAAATTTCCAAAACAAGTTTTCTCCGTCTAAATAAAATATTTAGAACAGGATGAACTTTTCTTGGCCCCTAAAATGCAATTTTTAAAACATGCAAATTTTTCTAGGGCAAATAAAATTCCTAATAAACTCAAATAAAATCCAAATAATGATTTTAACATTTTTCCTCCGATATTTCAATTGTTTTGGAGAAGTCATATTATCTCCCCTCATTTATTATTTTAAAATGAAATATTTTCCGAAGAGAAATAACTAAAATCAAAATCCTCGTCTTCACTATTTGATAAAAAATTTCAAATATGAAAATTGGAAAATCCCCAACTCTCTCCGAAGGTCCTTGAGTTGCTTAGGATTTCGAGGATTGCAAACAAAAAAGCAATAAAATATGATATGCATGGATGACCTATGTATAACATGCCAAATTGGAAATTTGGGATGTTACAAAGCATCTCGGAGTTGGAACATTCGCTTTGATGAGATGATCAAAGCGTTTGGGTTTATGCAGACTTATGGAGAAGCCTGCGTTTACAAGAAAGTGAGTGGGAGCTCTGTAGCATTTCTCATATTATATGTAGATGACATACTTTTGATGGGAAATGATATAGAATTCTTGGACAACATTAAGGCCTACTTGAATAAGTGTTTTTCAATGAAGGACCTTGGAGAAGCTGCTTACATATTAGGCATCAAGATCTATAGGGATAGATCGAGACGCCTCATAGGTCTTTCACAAAGCACATACCTTGATAAGATTTTGAAGAAGTTCAAAATGGATCAGTCCAAGAAAGGGTTCTTGCCTGTACTGCAAGGTGTGAGATTGAGCTTGGCTCAATGCCCGACCACGGCAAAAGATAAAGAAGAGATGAGCGTCATCCCCTATGCCTCAGCCATAGGATCTATTATGTATGCCATGCTGTGTACCAGACCAGATGTAAACCTTGCCGTAAGTTTGGTAGGAAGGTACCAAAGTAATCTCGGCAAGGAACACTGGACAGCGGTCAAGAATATCCTAAAGTACCTGAAAAGGACAAAGGACATGTTTCTCGTTTATGGAGGTGACGAAGAGCTCGTCGTAAAGGGTTACGTCGACGCTAGCTTCGACAAGGATCTAGATGACTCTAAGTCACAAACCGGATACGTGTATATGTTGAATGGTGGAGCAGTAAGCTGGTGCAGCTGCAAGCAGAGCGTCGTGGCGGGATCTACATGTGAAGCGGAGTACATGGCAGCCTCGGAGGCAGCGCATGAACCAATTTGGGTGAAGGAGTTCATCACCGACCTAGGAGTCATACCCAATGCGTCGGGGCAATTCAAACTCTTGTGTGACAACACTGGAGCTATTGCCCTTGCCAAGGAGCCCAGGTTTCACAAGAAGACCAGGCACATCAAGCGTCGCTTCAACTCCATCTGTGAACATGTTCAAGATGGAGACATAGATATTTGCAAAGTACATACGGATCTGAATGTCGCAGATCCGTTGACTAAACCTCTCTCGCGAGCAAAACATGATCAACACCAGAACTCTATGGGTGCTCGATTCATCACAATGTAACTAGATTATTGACTCTAGTGCAAGTGGGAGACTGTTGGAAATATGCCCTAGAGGCAATAATAAATGGATTATTATTATATTTCCATGTTCATGATAATTGTCTTTTATTCATGCTATAATTGTATTATCCGAAAATCGTAATACACGTGTGAATACATAGACCACAATACGTCCCTAGTAAGCCTCTAGTTGACTAGCTCATTGGTCAACAGATAGTCATGGTTTCCTGACTATGGACATTAGATGTCGTTGACAACGGGATCACATCATTAGGAGAATGATGTGATGGACAAGACCCATTCCTAAGCATAGCACAAGATCGTGTAGTTCGTTTTGCTAGAGCTTTTCCAATGTCAAGTATCTCTTCCTTAGACCATGAGATCGTGTAACTCCCGGATACCGTAGGAGTGCTTTGGGTGTACCAAACGTCACAACGTAACTGGGTGACTATAAAGGTGCACTACAGGTATCTCCGAAAGTGTCTGTTGGGTTGACACGGATCGAGACTGGGATTTGTCACTCCGTGTTACGGAGAGGTATCACTGGGCCCACTCGGTAGTGCATCATCATAATGAGCTCAAAGTGACCAAGTGTCTGGTCACGGGATCATGCATTACGGTACGAGTAAAGTGACTTGCCGGTAACGAGACTGAACGAGGTATTGGGATACCGATGATCGAGTCTCGAGCAAGTAACATACCGTCTGACAAAGGGAATAGTATATAGGGTTGCTTGAACCCTCGACATCGTGGTTCATCCGATGAGATCATCGAGGAGTATGTGGGAGACAACATGGGTATCCAGATCCCGCTGTTGGTTATTGATCGGAGAACCGTCTCGGTCATGTCTGCATGTCTCCCGAACCCGTAGGGTCTACACACTTAAGGTTCGGTGATGCTAGGGTTGTATGAATATGAATATGCAGCAAACCGAATGTTGTTCGGAGTCCCGAATGAGATCCCGGACGTCACGAGGAGTTCCGGAATGGTCCGGAGGTAAAGAAAACTATATAGGAAGTGTTGTTTCGGCCATCGGGAAAGTTTCGGGGTCACCCGGTATTGTACCGGGACCACCGGAAGGGTCCCGGGGGTCCATCGGGTGGGGCCACCTATCCCGGAGGTCCCCGTGGGCTGAAGTGGGAGGGGAACCAGCCCCTAGTGGGCTGGTGCGCCCCCCCCTTAGGCCCCCCTCCGCCTATGGTTGGAAACCCTAGGTGGGGGGGGGGGGCGCACCACTTGCCTTGGGGGGCACTCCACCCTCCTTGGCCGCCGCCCCCCCTTGGGAGATTGATCTCCCAGGGACGGCGCCCCCCCTTGGGGGCCTATATAAAGGAGGGCAGGGGGGAGGGCAGCCGCACCCAAGTCTTGGCGCCTCCCTCCCCTTGCTACACCTCGTCCTCCTCCCGCAGCAGCTTGGCGAAGCCCTGCCGGAGTTCTGCTGCATCCACCACCACGCCGTCGTGCTGCTGGATCATCATCAACCTCTCCTTCCCCCTTGCTGGATCAAGACGGAGGAGACTTCACGCTGACCGTACGTGTGTTGAACGCGGAGGTGCCGTCCGTTCGGCGCTAGGATCTCCGGTGATAGGATCACGACGAGAACAACTACTTCAACCCCGTTCTTTTGAACGCTTTCGCTCGCGATCTACAAAGTGGTATGTAGATGCATCTCTCCTATGACTCGTTGCTTAGATGAACTCATAGATGGATCTTGGTGAAACCGTAGGGAAAAATTTATTTTCTGCAACGTTCCCCAACATTACGGTGGCGGAAATATTTCTTCGGTGGATCTCTGGATGTTTTCGAGGTATGTAGGCTTATATAGGAGGAAGAAGTACGTTGGTGGCCGCCCGAGGGGCCCACAAGACAGGGTGCGTGCCCTGTAGGGGTGGGCGCCCCCCACCCTCATGGCTGCCTCGACTGCTTCTTGACTGGCACTCCAAGTCCTCTGGATCATGTTCGTTCCAAAAATCATGCCCCCGAAGGTTTCATTCCGTTTGGACTCCGTTTGATATTCCTTTTCTTCAAAATACTGAAATAGGCAAAAAACCGGCAATACGGGCCGGCCTCCGGTTAGTAGGTTATTCCCAAAAATGATATAAATGTGTAAAATAAAGCCCATAGACATCCAAAACAGGTAATATAATAGCGTGGAACAATAAAAAATTATAGATACGTTGGAGACGTATCAATTGCTCGCTTAAGTGACTTGTTATTCAGAATCTCAAATGATGTTAGAGGTGTAGGAAAACATGCCTCTATGGTTCAAACTCAACTAGAACAAGTTGCTAAATCTCAAAGAGAGTTACTTGATGAAATGAACAATGATATAAGTGACTTTGCTGTTAGAGTAGCAACTAGAGGAGGTAAAATGACTCAGGAACCACTTTATCCTAAGGAACATCCAAAGAGAATTGAACAAGATCAAAG
Source organism: Triticum dicoccoides (assembly GCF_002162155.2). Taxonomy (NCBI): domain Eukaryota; kingdom Viridiplantae; phylum Streptophyta; class Magnoliopsida; order Poales; family Poaceae; genus Triticum; species Triticum dicoccoides. Next base: position 396,031,007 of record NC_041381.1, read on the forward strand.
GAACAACACCACTACACCTAGTCCCTCTAAAAAGAAAAAGAATAAGAAAAATGATAAAACTTTGCCTGCTTCTAGTGAACCTGAAGTAGAAAAACCTCCTGATAATGATAATGAAATTTCTATCTCTGATGCTGAAACTCAATCTGGTAATGAGCACTCACCTTCTGATAATGAAAAACATAGTGATGAGGTCCATGAAAACACTCAACTAATGATAAAGAACCAGATAATGATGTTGAGATAGAACCAGCTGTTGATCTTGATTACCCACAACCTAAGAATAAAAGATATGACAAAAGAGACTTTGTTGCTAGAAGACATGGGAAGGAAAGAGAACCCTGGGTTCAAAAGCCTATGCCCTTTCCACCTAAGTCAACTAAAAAGAAAGATGATGAAGAATTTGAATGCTTTGCTGAAATGATTAGGCCAGTCTTTTGCGTACTCGCTTGACTGATATCTTGAAAATGCCTCCTTATGCAAAGTATATGAAAGACATCATCACTAATAAGAGAAAAATACCGGAAGATGAAATCTCCACTATGCTTGCTAATTACACTTCCATAGATGGAGTACCTAAAAACCCGGAGATCCGGGAATACCAACTATACCTTGCTCCATTAAAAGAAATTATGTGAAAACTGCTTTATGTGATTTGGGAGCTGGTGTTAGTGTTATGCCTTTCTCTTTATATAAAAGACTTGATTTGAATAAACTCACACCTACTAAAATATCATTGCAAATGATTGGTAAATCAACTGCCATACCTATCGGTATTTGTGAGGATGTGCCCGTTGTTGTTGCTAATGTTACTATTTTGACTGACTTTGTTATACTTGAGATGCCCAAGGATGAAAACACGTCGATTATCCTTGGTAGACCCTTCTTGAATACCGCAGGGGCTGTTATTGATTTCAATAAAAGCAAGGTCACTTTTCATATCAATGGTAATGAGCATACAGTGCACTTTCCAAAGAAACAATTCCAAGTGAATGGTATTAATGTTATTGAAAAATCTCCTACAATCACTATTGGAAGTTTTCAACTACCTCTACCTACTGTCACAAAGAAATATGAAATTCTTATTGTTGGGGACATTCTTATCCCCATTGAGGTAACTTAGTGATTTTACGAAAGTTCTTCGATTTCATGCTAATCGAAAGTGGTTGTTAATAAGAGTGGATCAACCTTATTAATGGATCATTTTTGAGAGGTACGAAGTTGATGAATTTAGTAAGCACTACCTTCTGTCCTTACCTTTTGTTTTTGTTTTTACTACTTAAATAAAATAAAATGCCATGCTTTGTCTGTTTTATGCTTTTTTCGTGCAAAAAAAGACCCGAAAATAAAAGTTCTCAGAATGCTCTGAAAATGTGATACGATTTTTTTCTGAATATTTATGAATTTCTGGTGCAAATAATACCTGAAGGAGGTGCACCAGGTGGGCATAACCCACCTGGGCGCGCCAGCACCCCCAGGCACGCCCTGGTGGGCCCCCTCACTTACTTCTTCCTACCACACCACCCCATTCACCCAGAAAAAAATCACCAACACATTCTCTCTCGTGTTCTTGCCTCTGAAACCGCGGATTTCGATCTCTTTGCTCGAAGCTTCATTTCCGAAACTGTTTCGGGGATTTGTTGCTTGGTATGTGACTCCTCCATGTGTCCAATTAGTTTTTATTTTAGTGGTTTATATTTAGAATAATTAGCTACTCTTGGTGCTGTTGTAGATGAGTTTGCATGTTGAATTCTTAGAGTTCTAAGTAGTTTGAATGCTTGCTATGGCCTCTATACATCCCTATGAGTAGTTGCTATCAATTTTGTGAAGTTTGGTTACTAAATTTTTCATGACCAATTTTTTTTCAAAAAATTGTACATGAACATTATGAACTTCTTTGGAAGGAGTTCATCAAGGAGGAGATCCTCGGAGGCATCGTCTAGTAGCTGCCCCATTCGCCGGTCATGTGTTGAACCAAGCGAAAAGTCCATTCAAAGTGCCACCACCAAAACATGCTTATGGCCATGCGATGATTACATGGCGAGAGTTGATATTAAGGAGGAATTTGAGCAATTAGTTCACAATGCCGAACTCGTTCCCTACATTTCATATAAGTGCGACCAATGCCTCATCCTTACTGAATCATTTGTCGAAGAATTTAAATTCTTCCCCCGTGAGTCTAGGGTGTCTTTTAAGCTTGATGACAATCCATTTACCATTTCTCTAGAAAGGTTTGCTCACCTCTGCAAAATCCCATTCTGGGGTTCACTTGATGAGCCACCTAGGTCTGAGTTTGAGTCATTCTTAACTAGTCTTTGCTTTGGTGAAACTAGGGGAGTGGCGCAAGGTAGAATAAAGAGCATACATTTTCCTGCAATTCAGTACTTCACATTATTTAATGGAAAATGCATAGTAGGCAAGCAAGACTGCAGTATGGTTTGTGCTCCAGACTTGAGCCTCATACGCGCCGCTCTCACCGGTGAAAGGGGTTATTATCTTGCAGCGATTGCTGCATGCCGACTGCAGCATAATGCTAACAGTGGCTATTACTATGGCGGAATTTATGCCATGCATTTAACACGAGAGCTGGGCGTTTCACCATTGCCCTTTGACCCTATCTACCCACGCAGTATTTAGACTTTGATGCTTTAAAAAGCCATAAATCCTCAAGGGAAAAAATCACGACTTTTCACTTATAATATGTTGTTTAACCAAACTTCTGTTGTGCACACATATTTGCCTATGCCTGATCTTTTTGACTATCACAACAGAGGAAGATATTTTGTTCTGGAGAGCGAGGCTCGAGCTCACAACGCAGTAGTGGAGGCAGCATGGTGGGCTGAGGCATCAGCACCGAGGGCCGCCGTGAGCTACCACGCCAACTACCATCCAGGCTACCGACTGATTACCAAGCTAGGCCAAAAGCCTAAGCTTGGGGGAGTATGTATCCCCAACGACATTACATTCATGTTCACACATTTCATTTCAGTTGTTGGTGTCCACACTTTTTCATTGTATTATCCATGTTTAAATTATTTTCTCGCTTTCTTCTTGTGTGTTTGAAAAACTTTGAGAAAATCCCAAAAATATGTTTCTTGCTTATTTTTTCTTTTTCTTTTTAAGTTTAAATTAATGTAGTGCTGAAAAGAAAACCCAATAAGATTTCCTTGTTCTTCTTTTGCTTGTCGGGAGCTTTCCCGTGTATATAGTTTTTCTCGTTTTTGCTTTTCCCTTTTTGTTCGTTTGCTTGCTTTTGAAAAACCATAAACTCCAAAAATATTTTAGTGTGTTTCTCTGAGTTTCTTTTTCTTTTATCGAGTCATACTGAGGAGAAGACCACAATGAAAATGTTGAGTGGCTCTCATTTGCATTATGTTGATCTAACAAAGAGCCCATATTACCTTGTCTTCTCCTAAAATATTTGCAGATTCCAGCTTAGTCTATGACACTCTTGCACTATTATTATTTTAAATCGTTCGGTCGTGCAAGTGAAAGGCAATAATGACGATATTAGATGAACTGGCCGTGACAGAGAGAAATGGGTATGAACTCGACTTGTTTTGTTTTTGTAAATATGTTTAACCTAGTATCCATGCTTCAGCCTTTTATGATCAAACTTGTTTGCAATGCCAATTAGAGATTATAGTTTCTCATGCCACGCATAAGTATCTAGGAGTGAATAATGACTTATCTTGGATATCAACATTGCATTAAAATGATTGTGATGTAGTATGATGATATGGTATCCTCCTCTGAATGTTCGAGTGGCTTGACTTGGCACATGTTCATGCATGTAGTTGAATCAAAACCAACATAGCCTCTATGATATTTATGTTCATGGTGTTCATATCCTACTCATGCTAGTGCCCAATGTTACTTATGCATAATGCATGTTCATGACCGTTGTTGCTCTCTAGCTGGCCGCTTCTCAACCTATTTGCTAGCCTTCGCTTGTACTAAGTGGGAACTCTGCTTGTACATCAAAAACCTGAAACCCAAGTTATTCCAGATGAGTCCACCATACCTACCTATATGTGGTATTACCCTGTCATCCTAAGTAAATTTGCATGTGCCACCTCTAAAAACTTCAAATAAATATCCTTTTTGTGTGCCTGGATCGTTCATGGAACGACAGGAGGTGGTCAGTATCTTCCATGCTAAGTGGGTTATTCTCACGTCGAGTGTTTATTCACTCGCCATAGCACGAGAAAAGGGCAGTAATAGGGATGCCCAGTCCCAAACTACAAAAAGAAAAGAGCTTACAAATAATCAAACAAAAACTCCCAATGGAGTCATAACCTTTACATTTCCGCTTGGGAACCGCCACTAGTGTGCTTAGCATGGAAGATATTGATAACTGATGGTCGTGAAGTGAATAAGAAGGGTGCATGTCTCAAAATATCATTTACCTCTATTTTAAAACTTGAGCTCTGGCACCTCTGAAAATCACTGCTTCCCTCTACGAAGGGACTATCTATTTACTTTTATGTCATGTCATCACATTCTCAAATAAGCTTGAGAACCTGAGAGCACTGTTGTCATGCTGATGCATTGTGTATAGCTAATGTTGGGTGCATCATGACTGGATCTTTTCTACCATGAATTACAATGTTTAGTCGCTACTTGAACTTTGGGGGTGCTCTGCATTTATGTTTTGCGATCTCAGAAAGGGCTAGCGAGATACCACTATTGTCATATTATATCATGGTTGTTTTGACAATGTGTTGCTATTTGAGATATCTTATTATTGCTCTCTAGTTGTCTTTGTCTTTGATATGAGTTAATATAATCTTTAACAGTTATTGTCGACATGGTTAGTTGTAATCCTTGCTGAAAACCTGGGTGTTGTTTAAGCTTATTTATGAAACAAGAGCAAAAGAGTTCGTAAAAGTTTTTCTTTTTCACTTTCAGTTTATCAACTGAATTACTTGAGGACAAGCAAAGGTTTAAGCTTGGGGGAGTTGATACGTCTCCAACGTATCTACTTTTCCTAAGGGAAAACTTTGTTTTTGCCACTCTAGTTTTTGCCTACTTTGCTTATGCCACTCTAGAATTTGACATATCACTTTTGCCACTCTTAGTTTTTGACAATACATCACAAATGCCATTCCATGGCAAAAGCAATAACTTTTCATTTCACTTTTGCCACTCTTAAATTTTGACAATGTATCACAATTGCCACTCTAAAATTATTGCTTTTGCCACGGAATGGCAATTGTGATGTATTGTCAAAAACTAAGAGTGGCAAAAGTGAAATGTCAAATTCTAGAGTGGCATAAGCAAAGTGGTCAGAAGCTAGAGTGGCAAAAACAAATTTTCCCTTTTCCTAACGCTTTTCCTCTTGTTTTGGACTCTTATTTGCATGATTTGAATGAAAGTAACCCCGGACTGACGTTGTTTTCAGCAGAACTACCATGGTGTTATTTTTGTGCAAAAATAAAAGTTCTCGGAATGGAACAAAACTTTGTGGGGATTTTTATATCAAATAAGAAAATTTCTGGAGCAAGGAGGGACCTGAGGGGGGGCACCTGGGTGGGCACAACCCACCAGGGTGCGTCAGCCCCCCCAGGCGCACCCTGGTGGGTGTTGCCCACTTGGTGGCCCCACTGACCCTCAAACCGACGCTATAAAATTCCATATTTCCAGAAAAAAATCAGGGAGAAATAATTATCGCGTTTCACGAGACGGAGCCGCCGCCAAGCCCTGTTCTTCCTCGGGAGGGCAGATCTGGAGTCCGTTTGGGGCTCCGGAGAGGGGATCTTCAATCTTCGTCATCACCCAACATATCTCCATCACCAATTCCATGATGCTCCCCCCAGGAGTGAGTAATTTCTTCATAGGCTCGCTGGTCGGTGAGGAGTTGGATGAGATTCATCATGTAATCGAGTTAGTTTTGTTAGGGATTGATCCCTAGTATCCACTATGTTCTGAGATAGATGTTTCTATGACTTTGCCATGCTTAATGCTTGTCACTTTGGGCCCGGGTGCCATGATTTCAGATCTAAACCGTTTATGTTGTCACCATTATATCCATGTTCTAGATCCTATCTTGCAAGTTATAGTCACCTAGTACGTGTTATGATCTAGCAACCCCGGAGTGACAATAGTCGGGACCACTCTCGGTGCTGACCGTAGTTTGAGGAGTTCATGTATTCACCGTGTGTTAATGCTTTGTTCTGGTTGTCTATTAAAAGGAGGCCTTAATATCCCTTAGTTTCCAATAGGACCCCACTGCCACGGGAGGGTAGGACAAAATATGACATACGAGTTCTTTCCATAAGCACATATGACTATTTACGGAATACATGCCTACATTATATTTACGAATTGGAGCTAGTGTCGTATCGCCCTAGGTTATAACTGTCTCATGATTAATATCATCCAATGAGTCACCAATCCAATGCCTACGAATTTATCTCATATTGTTCTTGCTAAGTTACTATTGTTGCTACTGCTATCGTTACTGCTACAATATCACTGCTATCACTGTTACTATTACCGTTACTATTGTTGCTATCATCAAAACTATCATACTACTGTGCTACTAATTACTTTGTTGCAGATAATTAATCTCCAGGTGTGGTTGAATTGACAACTCAGCTGCTAATACCTTCAAATATTCTTTGGCTCCCCTTGTGTCTAATCTATAAATTTGGGTTGAATACTCTACCCTCGAAAACTGTTGCGATCCCCTAAACTTGTGGGTTATCATACGGCACCTCCGAGTTATGCACACATTCAGCTCGGTGACGTCCCTTGCCTTCTTGATCCAGCAAGGTGTCGAGGTAGTAGATGAGTTCCGTCAGCACGACGGCGTGGTGACGGTGATGGTGAAGTGATCCGCGCGGGGCTTCGCCTAAGCACCGCGAGAATATGACCAGGGGTGTAAACTGTGGAGGGGGGGCGCCGCATGATACGTCCATTTTGCATCATGCTTTTATATCGATATTTATTGCATTATGGGCTGTTATTACATGTTATGACACAATACTTATGGCTATTCTCTCTTATTTTACAAGGTTTATCATGAAGAGGGAGAATACCATCAGCTGGGATTCTGGGCTGGAAAAGGAGCAAATATTGCAGACCTATTCTGCACAGCTCCAAAAGTCCTGAAACCCACGAAAGTCATTTTTGGAATTAATGATAATTATTGAGCGGAATAAGTACACGAGGGGGCCCACACCCTGGCCACGAGGGTGGAGGGCGTGCCCACCCCTACTGGGCGCGCCCCCTGCCTCGTGGGCTCCCTGGTGGCCCTCCGGTGCCCATCTTCTGCTATATGAAGTCTTCTACCCTAGAAAAAATCATAAGCAAGCTTACGGGACGAAACTCCGCCACCACGAGGCGGAACCTTGGCGGAACCAATCTAGGGCTCCGGCGGAGCTGTTCTACAGGGGAAACTTCCCTCCGGGAGGGGGAAATCATCACCATCGTCATCACCAATGATCGTCTCCTCGGGAGGGGGTCAATCTCCATCAACATCTTCACCAACACCATCTCCTCTCAAACCCTAGTTCATCTCTTGTATCCAATCTTTGTACCTAAACCTCAGATTGGTACCCGTGGGTTGCTAGTAGTGTTGATTACTCCTTGTAGTTGATGCTAGTTGGTTTATTTGGTGGAAGATCATATGTTCAGATCCTTAATGCATATTAATACCCCTCTGATTATGAACATGAATATGCTTTGTGAGTAGTTACGTTTATTCCTGAGGACATGGGAGAAGTCTTGCTATTAGTAGTCATGTGAATTTGGTATCCATTCGATATTTTGATGAGATGAATGTTGTCTCTCCTCTAGTGGTGTTATGTGAACATCGACTACATGACACTTCACCATTATTTGGGCCTAGAGGAAGGCATTGGGAAGTAATAAGTAGATGATGGGTTGCTAGAGTGACAGAAGCTTAAACCCTAGTTTATGCATTGCTTCATAAGGGGCTGATTTGGATCCACTTGTTTCATGCTATGGTTAAGTTTACCTTAATACTTCTTTTGTAGTTGTGGATACTTGCAATAGGGGTTAATCATAAGTGGGATGCTTGTCCAAGAAAGGGCAGTACCCAAGCACCGGTCCACCCACATATCAAATTATCAAAGTAACGAACGCGAATCATATGAGCGTGATGAAAACTAGCTTGACGATAATTCCCATGTGTCCTCGAGAGCGCTTTTCTCATTATAAGAACTTATCTAGGCTTGTGCTTTGCTACAAAAAGGACCGTGCCACCTTTCTGCACCTTATTTACTTTCATTGCTTGTTACCCGTTACAAATTATCCTATCACAAAACTATCTATTACCTACAATTTTAGTGCTTGCAGAGAATACCTTACTGAAAACCGCTTGTCATTTCCTTCTGCTCCTCGTTGGGTTCGACACTCTTACTTATTGAAAGAACTATGATAGATCCCCTATACTTGTGGGTCATCAAGACACTTTTCTGGTGTCGTTGCCGGGGAGTGAAGCGCCTTTGGTAAGTGGAACTTGGTAAGGAAACATTTATATAGTGTGCTGAAATTTTCTGTGACTTGTTACTATGGAAACTAATCCTTTGTGGGGCTTGTTCGGGGTATCTTCACTCCGACCAGTAGAGCAAAGAGTTTCCCTCAACCTACTGAACCTATTGAAAATGTTTACTTTGAAATTCCTTCGGGTATGATAGAGAAACTGCTAGCTAATCCCTTTGAAGGCGATGGAACATTGCATCCCGATTTACATCTTATCTAAGTTTATGGATTATTTAAGCTTGCAGGTATGCCCGATGATGTTATTAATAGGAAGGTCTTCCCTTTATCTTTGAAGGGAGACGCATTGACATGGTATAGGCTATGTGATGATACGGTATCTTGGGATTATAAATGATTGAAATTGGAATTTCACCAGAAGTTCTATCCTATGCATCTTGTTCATCGTGATCGTAATTATATATATAATTTTTGGCCTCGCGAAGGAGAAAGCATCGCTCAAGCTTGGGGGAGGCTTAAGTCAATGTTATATTCATGCCCCAATCATGAGCTCTCAAGAGAAATGATTATTCAAAAAATTTATGCTCGGCTTTCTCTCAATGATCGCACCATGCTCGATACTTCCTGTGTTGGTTCCTATATGCTAAAGACTATTGAATTCAAGTGGGATTTATTGGAAATAATTAAACGCAACTCTGAAGATTGGGGTTCCGACGATGGTAAGGAGTCAGGTATGACACCTAAGTTTGATTGTGTTAAGTCTTTTATGGATACCGATGCTTTTCGTGGATTTAGCACTAAATATGGACTTGACTCTGAGATAGTAGCTTGTTTCTATGAATCTTTTGCTACTCACGTTGATCTCCCTAAGGAGAAGTGGTTTAAATATAATCCTCTCACTAAAGTAAAAGTAGTTGCACCTGTTACAGTTGAAGAAAAGATTAACACTTATAATGATCCTATTGTTCCTACTACTTATGTTGAGAAACCACCTTTCCCTGTTAGGATAAAGGATCATGCTAAAGCTTCAACTGTGGTTCGTAAAAGTAATACTAGAACACATACACCTCCTGAGCAAATTAAAGTTGAACCTAGTATTGTTATGGTTAAAGATCTCTTAGCTGATAATATTGACGGGCATGTTATCTATTTCTGTGATGAAGCTGGCAATATTGCTAGACCTGATGCTAAGATACATAGACCTGTTGTAGGCATGCCTATTATTTCTGTTAAAATAGGAGATCATTGTTACCATGGCTTATGTGATATGGGTGCTAGTGCTAGTGCAATACCCATTTCCTTATATCAAGAAATTATGCATGATATTGCACCTGCTGAGTTAGAAGATATTGATGTTACAATTAAGCTTGCCAATAGAGATACTATTTCACCATTTGGGATTGTTAGAGATGTTGAAGTCTTGTGTGGGAAAGTTAAATATCCTGCTGATTTTCTTGTTCTTGGTTCCCCACAAGATAGCTTTTGTCCCATTATATTTGGTAGACCCTTCTTGAATACTATTAATGCTAATATTGATTGCGAAAAGGATGTTGTTACAATTGGCTTGGAGGATATGAAACACGAGTTTAATTTTGCTAAATTTCGTAGAAAACCCCATGATAAAGAATTGCCTAGTAAGGATGAAATTGTTGGTCTTGCTTCTATTGGTCCTTTAGAACAATATTTGCTTGACCATAAAAATGATATGTTTATGAATGAAAGAAGGGAAATAGATGAAGTATTCTTTCAACAGGGTCCTATTCTGAAACACAACTTGCCTGTTGAAATCCTAGGGGATCCCCCTCCACCCAAGGGTGATCCCGTGTTTGAGCTTAAACCATTACCTGATAATCTTAAATATACTTAATCTTGATGAAAAGAAGATATATCCTGTTATTATTAGTGCTAACCTTTCAGAGTAGGAAGAGGAAAGATTATTGAAAACTCTGAAGAAGCACCGTTCTGCTATTGGATATACTCTCGATGATCTTAAGGGTATTAGTCCCACTCTATGCCAACACAAAATTAAATTGGACGAAGATGCCAAACCGGTTAGAGATCATCAACGACGGTTGAATCCTAAGATGAAAGAGGTGGTAAGAAAGGAGATACTAAAGCTCCTTGAGGCAGGTATAATTTATCCCGTTGCTGATAGTGATTGGGTAAGTCCTGTCCATTGCGTCCCTAAGAAGGGAGGCATTACTGTTGTACCTAATGATAAAGATGAATTGGTTCCGCAAAGAATTATTACAGGTTATAGGATGGTAATTGATTTCTGTAAATTAAATAAAGCTACTAAGAAAGATCATTACCCTTTACCTTTTATTGATCAAATGCTAGAAAGACTATCCAAACATACACATTTCTGCTTTTTAGATGGTTATTCTGGTTTATCTCAAATACCTGTGTCAGCAGACGATCAATCAAAAACCACTTTTACTTGCCCTTTCGGTACTTTTGCTTATAGATGTATGACTTTTGGTTTATGTAATTCACCTGCTACCTTTCAAAGATGCATGATGGCTATATTATCTGACTTTTGTGAAAAGATTTGTGAGGTATTCATGGATGATTTCTCCGTTTATGGATCCTCTTTTGATGATTGCTTGAGCAACCTTGATCGAGTTTTGCAGAGATGTGAAGACACTAGTCTCATCTTGAGTTGGGAAAAGTGCCACTTTAGGGTTAATGAATGCATTGTCTTGGGGCATAAGATTTCTGAAAGAGGTATTGAAGTTGATAAAGCTAAAGTTGATGCTATTGAAAAGATGTCGTGTCCCAAGGACATTAAAGGTATAAGAAGTTTCCTTGGTCATGCCGGTTTTTATAGGAGGTTCATTAAGGACTTCTCTAAAATCTCGAGGCCTCTGACTAATCTATTGCAAAAAGATATTCCTTTTGTCTTTGATGATGATTGTGTAGAAGCATTTGAAATACTTAAGAAAGCTTTGATCACTGCACCTATTGTTCAGCCACCTGATTGGCATTTATCCTTTGAAATTATGTGTGATGCTAGCGATTATGCTTTAGGTGCTGTTCTAGGGCAGAGAGTTGATAAGAAATTAAATATTATTCAATATGCTAGTAAAACTCTAGACACTGCTCAAAGAAATTATGCTACTACTAAAAAATAATTCTTAGCAGTTGTATTTGCATGTGATAAGTTCAGACCTTATATTGTTGATTCTAAAGTAACTCTTCACACTGATCATGCTGCTATTAAATATCTTATGGAGAAGAAAGATGCTAAACCTAGACTTATTAGGTGGGTTCTCTTGATACAAGAATTTGATTTGCATATTATTGATAGAAAGGGAGCTGAGAACCCCGTTGCAGACAACTTGTCTAGGTTAGAGAATGTTCTTGATGACCCACTACCTATTGATGATAGCTTTCCTAATGAACAATTAGCGGTCATAAATGCTTCTCGTACTGCTCCATGGTACGCTGATTATGCTAATTACATTGTTGCTAAATTTATACCACCTAGTTTCACATACCAGCAGAAGAAAAAGTTCTTTTATGATTTAAGACATTACTTCTGGGATGACTCACACCTTTATAAAGAAGGAGTAGATGGTGTTATTAGACATTGTGTACCTGAGCATGAACAGGAACAAATCCTACGCAAGTGTCACTCCGAGGCGTATGGAGGACACCACGCTGGAGACAGAACTGCACATAAGGTATTGCTATCCGGTTTTTATTGGCCTACTCTCTTCAAAGATGCCCGTAAGTTTGTATTATCTTGTGATGAATGTCAAAGAATTGGTAATATTAGTAGACGTCAAGAAATGCCTATGAATTATTCTCTTGTTATTGAACCATTTGATGTTTGGGGCTTTGATTATATGGGACCTTTTCCTGCCTCTAATGGATATACACATATTTTAGTTGTTGTTGATTACGTTACTAAGTGGGTAGAAGCTATTCCAACTAGTAGTGCCGATCATAACACTTCTATTAAGATGCTCAAAGAAGTTATTTTTCCGAGGTTTGGAGTCCTTAGATATCTCATGACTGATGGTGGTTCACATTTTATTCATGGTGCCTTTCGTAAAATGCTTGCTAAGTATGATGTTAATCATAGAATTGCATCCCCGTATCACCCACAGTCTAGTGGTCAAGTAGAATTGAGTAATAGAGAGCTCAAATTAATTTTGCAAAAGACTATTAATAGATCTAGATAGAATTGGTCCAAGAAACTTGATGATGCATTATGGGCCTATAGAACTGCATATAAGAATCCAATGGGTATGTCTCCGTATAAAATGGTTTATGGGAAAGCTTGTCACTTACCTCTTGAACTTGAACATAAGTCATATTGGGCTATTAAAGAGCTCAATTATGATTTCAAACTTGCCAGTGAGAAGAGGTTATTTGACATTATCTCACTTGATGAATGGAGAACCCAAGCCTATGAGAATGCCAAGCTGTTTAAAGAAAAGGTTAAAAGATGGCATGATAAAAGGATACAAAAGCGTGAGTTTAACGTAGGTGACTATTTGTTGCTATTCAACTGTCGTTTAAGATTTTTTGCAGGAAAAATTCTCTCTAAATGGGAAGGGCCTTATGTTATCGAGGAGGTCTATCATTCCGGTGCCATGAAAATCAACAACTTCGAAGGCACAAATCCGAAGGTGGTGAACGGTCAAAGAATCAAACATTACATCTCAGGTAACCCAATAAACATTGAAACTAATATTATTGAAACCGTAACCCCGAAGGAATACATAAGGGACACTTTCCAGAATGTTTCACACTCCGAAAAGGAATAGGTATGTGGTACGGTAAGTAAACCGACTCCAAAACAGTTCTAATGGTGATTTCTCTCCATTTTGGAATATTTAAGAAAAGAGAAAAATAAGAATTAGTCCGGGAAGGACACGAGGCGTCCACGAGGGTGGAGGGCGCGCCCACCCATACTGCCTCGTGGGCACCTCGTGTGCTCTCCGGACTCCGTTTTTGTGCACAATACTTCTTTTGGTCGATATAAATTCATTATATAATCTCCTGAAGGTTTTGACCACCGTATCACGCAAATATCCTCTGTCTTTGTTTCGAGTTGTTTTTCTGACAGATCTAGAGCACCATGACGTCTCCAAGTGCTCCCAAGAACAAGTTTTTCGAGAGGGTCATCAACCCCTATCTCGCGGAGGTGCTGCAACACCCTCAAACCATTGAGATGCGTGAGGGGGTGCTGCACATCCGCGATGTGGAGGGACCAAGGCGTACCGGAAGCGTGGAGACAAAGCTCGAAGCTATGGAACAACAAGTTTTCAAGTGCCAAGGGATGGTGGAGCGTGGACTTAACGCCAATCAGACGATGATCGCGGAATTCACCAACAACCATAAGCTGGATGCCAAGAATATTGGGGAGACCATCTTCAAGCTTCATGAGAAAATTGAGCACCTCCAAGCCCATATCTATGACCTGCAAAACCAAAACTGTGAGTATGAATATAGATTCAAGAGGATGAGTTTGGCTATAGATTTGAGGATCCTGGAGACTCGATCATCCTTCTATGATGGCGAGCCTATGCCTTGGAAGACGGATGACAAGCCTACATCATTAACAACTCCTTCTTCACCACCTCCGAGAAGATAATCACATGGGTATGGGCACTCCCCTTGGCAACTGCCAAGCTTGGGGGAGGTGCCCCGGCATCATATCACCATCACACTCCTATCTTTACTGTTTTTTTAGTTCGATCCTTTTGGTAATATCTAGATCTAGTAGAATAAAGTTTTGGTATGAATTAGTTTTGAGTTTTGCTTTGTTATCCCTCTATGTAATCGAGTCCGTGAGCTATATATAATAAAGATTAGTGTTGAGTCAAGGGCTTTGCTACCTTGCTATGATCTTAAGTGCATAAAAGAACGAAAAGAATAAAAGAGTTCATAATGATCTTATGGATAGTAATGACTTCCCACATAGAAAGTATGATGCTTAAAAGTTGTTGAGAGTTGGCAAACGTAGTTTTGGTCATCGTTGCAATTAATAGGAAGTAATAAAGAAAGAGAGGTTTTCACATATAAATATACTATCCTGGACATCTTTTATGATTGTGAGCACTCATTAAAGTATGACATGCTAAAGAGTTGATGTTGGACAAGGAAGACAACATAATGGGTTATGTTTTCTCACATCTTAGTTAAAGTATATTGTCATGGATCGTCCAACATGTTGAGATTGCCTTTCCCCCTCATGCTAGCTAAATTCCTTGCACCAAGTAGAAATACTACTTGTGCTTCCAAATATCCTTAAACCCAGTTTTGCCATGAGAGTCCACCATACCTACCTATGGATTGAGTAAGATCCTTCAAGTAAGTTGTCATGTTGCAAGCAATAAAAATTGCTCTCTAAATATGTATGACTTATTAGTGCGGAGAAAATAAGCTTTATACGATTGTGTGATATGGAAGTAATAAAAGCGATGGACTGCATAATAAAGGTTCATATCACAAGTGGCAATATAAAGTGACGTTCTTTTGCATTAAGATTTCGTGCATCCAACCAAAAAGCACATGACAACCTCTGCTTCCCTCTGTGAAGGGCCTATCTTTTACTTTATGTCTTATACCTTATGCAAGAGTCAAGGTGATCTTCACCTTTCCCTTTTTCATTTTATCCTTTGGCAAGCACCTCGTGTTGGAAAGATCCTGATATATATATCCAATTGGATGTAAGTTAGCATGAACTATTATTGTTGACATTACCCTTGAGGTAAAACATTGGGAGGCAACACTATAAGCCCCTATCATTCTTTGTGTCTGATTAAAACTCCAGAACCATAAGTATTGCGTGAGTGTTAGCAATTGTAGAAGACTAAATGATAGTTGAGTATGTGGACTTGCTGAAAATCTCTATTATTGACTCTTTCCCATGTTATGATAAATTTCAATTGCTTCATTGACTGAGATTATAGTTAGTTAGTTCTCAATGAAGTTTATGTACCATACTTGACATTGTGAATATATTGTTACTTGACCATAAGAAATCGTATGACAAAACCTATATATGTTGCTGTAGGACCTTGAGAAGAGGTGTCTAGAGGGGGGGTGATTAGACACTAAGTACCAAAGTTGCAGTTTTTAACCCTTTTAAGTTTGAGTGGAGTTTAGGCACAAGTTTAACATTCACAACACATAGCAAGCAAGCATGCAAAGAGTATATGACCAACGGAAAGTAAAGCATGCAACTTGCAAGAATGTAAAGGGAAGAGTTTGGAGGATTCAAACGCAATTGGAGACACGAATGTTTTTGGCGTGGTTCCGATAGGTGGTGCTATCGTACATCCACGTTGATGGAGACTTCAACCCATGAAGGGTAACGGTTGCGCGAGTCCACGGAGGGCTCCACCCAAGAAGGGTCCACGAAGAAGCAACCTTGTCGATCCCACCATGGCCGTCGCCCACGAAGGACTTGCCTCACTAGCGGTAGATCTTCATGAAGTAGGCGATCTCCTTGCCCTTACAAACTCCTTGGTTCAACTCCACAATCTTTGTCGGAGGCTCCCAAGTGACACCTAGCCAATCTAGGAGACACCACTCTCCAAGAAGTAACAAATGGTGCGTTGATGATGAACTCCTTGCTCTTGTGCTTCAAATGATAGTCTCCCCAACACTCAACTCTCTCTCATAGGATTTGGATCTGGTGGAAAGAGGATTTGAGTAGAAAGCCACTTGGGGAAGGCTAGAGATCAAGATTCATATGGTAGGAATGGAATATCTTGGCCTCAACACATGAGTAGGTAGTTCTCTCTCAGAAATAGGATGCTGGAAGTGTAGGTTCAGTCTGATGGCTCTCTCCACGAATGAAGAGGAGGTGGAGGGGTATATATAGCCTCCACACAAAATCTAACCGTTACACACAATTTGCCAAACTCGGTGGGACCGAATCAATAAACACGGTCGGACCGATTTAGCAAATTTAGTGACCGTTAGGATTTTTGGTGGGACCGAAATGCAACTCGATAGGACCGATATGGTTAGGGTTAGGGCATAACGTAATCTCGGTGAGACCGATTACACAAACTCGGTAGGACCGATTTTGCTAATTAGCTAACCAGAGAGTTCGTCAGGCAAACTTGGTTGGACCGATTATCAAACTCGGTGGGACTGATTTTGGTAATGAGTCAACCAGGAAGTTTGCATTGTAATCTCGGTAGTACCGATTTCTCAAACTCGGTGAGACCGATTTTGATAATGGACATACATAGAGAGATTACAATCCCATCTCAGTGAGACCGAGATCCCTATCGGTGAGACCGATTTGCTTAGGGTTTGTGGCAGTGGCTAAGACATCCAAACTCGGTGGCGCCGGATAGAAAGAATCAGTGGGGCCGAGTTTGACTTTAGGTTTAGGACATATGTGGATGTGATAAAGTGGTTGAGGGTTTTTGGAGCATATCACTAAGCACATGAAGCAAGAGGCTCATTAAGCAACACCTCATCCCTCCTTGATAGTATTGGCTTTTCCTATAGACTCAATGTGATCTTGGATCACTGAAATGTAAAATGAAGAGTCTTGAGCTTGAAGCTTGAGCCAATCCTTTGTCCTTAGCATCTTGAAGGAGTTCCCACATCCTTTAGTCCATGCCACTCCAATGTTGAACTTATCTGAAATGTACTAGAAAAAATTGTTAGTCCAACAAGAGATATGTTGACATTAATTACCAAAACCACCTAGGGAGCACTTGTGCTTTCAATCTCCCCCTTTTTGGTAATTGATGACAACATACATCAAAGCTTTATATAAAGATTTAAGAAATAGCAAGTAAAGCTTTGGAAAGACATGTAACAAGCATAGGCTCCCCCTACATGTACGCAATCATGTGAATATGAAATATAGAAGCATGTGATAGCATAACCATGATAGAGCAGGCAATGTGTTACATGTATCTTGGCCATATGTATCAGAGCAAAACGTATTAAAGGAAATTCCTTCATGCCCATGAGTCCTTCTTGCAAACAGTATGTACATCAGCAAGAATTCCTCATACACATGATTGTGATGCATATACTTACCTTGTAGTCTTGAGTAGGCTTAGGATGGAATGAACCTACACAAACAAGGTTAGATAACACAGGTACATCTACTAGCCAGAGCAAACAGAAGAAACTACAAGAATACCAAGACTGGGATGACATGTAGAGAGTGAGTACTAAGTACCACAGTTGATTAGACATGTCCCCAAGAGTAAATATATGCAATGAATTTAAATGATTTCTTTCCCTTAGATGTCTTGCTCCCCCTGAATCTAACATGGGATACTGGGAGAAGATAGGGAATAGAAAATCAGAGCTAAAAGATATAAATGAACAGAGCTAATGCAAACTAATGCAAGTAAGCACACATGAACATGTCTTTCCCCTCAAGAAGACATGTGGAATCTCTCCTCTTGAACACCAAGCATCTGGGATCCTTGAGAAAATACTTTCTACTAGTATTCTCTCCCCCTGGAGATCTCTCTCTCTCCCCTTGAAGGATCTCTCTCTCTCCTTATCTGATGTGATCTCTCTCTCTCTAAGTGATAAGCTTTGATGTGATCTCTCTCTCCCCCTTTGACATCAATTTCCAAGAAGGGCTTGATAAAGATGTAATCTCTCTCTCTCCCTCTGGAATTTGTCGTGAATGGGTTTGATCCTTGAGTCACAACATAAAGCAATGATAAAAATGTGATGCTTGTAGAGGACAAGATTCATTGAGTGGAGCTGGATCAGAAGAATCACAGAATAAGTGGCAAACTGTTTTTCCTGTTGTGAAATTGGTGGCACCGAGTGGTATGCTTCGGTGGTACCGAAATTTTTTTGTTGGACCGAAAACAACAAATCGGTGAAACCGAGTTCATCACAGAGAAAAACACTTGTCACTTCAGCTCACTAGACTAATAAGATCTCACAAAGATTTGCAAGGAATTTACTGAATGATATGCAAGGAATTGGATGCATAGAATGCAGAGCAAAAAGAAAGAAATCTAGATGAAGTTTTTTTGGAAGGGGAAACAAATATGCATGAGACAAATGCAAAAATATAGAAGGAAACACAAGAGAACTTCATCTAGAGATGGTCGGCGACAAAGTCACCTATGTTAGAGTATATTGACTTAGGAGTCAAGTGAGATCACTTGATTATAGGTCATACTCATCGTTTAAGCTCAAAATGGGGTTGCCATTTTTCGTTTAAGCATCTTGATGTATTCACATCTTGTCGAGTTGCTTTAGCTCATGTCTTGGAGTAAAGCTTCTCTAAGATTGAATAACATACCTTGGTTGGTGGTGGTGTCCATGTAGTTGAACTTGTGTGAGTTGCTCGAGGTTGATGTAGATCATCAAGAATTTGGAGCACCACTTGGAATTTGAGTCCATCTTCCTACATGGGTTAGATCTTGCAAGGAACAACACTTGTGTATCCAAAAATGACAATCATGAAGCTCAATATAGAATTTGTCAAAGGATATGTTTGAATGGTTTCGTGCTTCCTTGTCTTCAACCACCTTTGTATAGAGACTTGGTGATGTAGAGATTGCTCAAGATGTGAGTAGGTTACAATCTCATGGAATTTGATTCAGCCAAGTACCTACATGGGTTAGATAACATGCAAGATACAAATATATCCAAGACATAAGATTTTCACCATAAGAGAGATATCAAGGATTACTCATAAGCTCATGTCTTGCATGTATCCAATTGAGTTTCTACTCCAAGTTTGAAGCATCAATGATGTTCAATTCTCCTCTTAACCTGCAAAACACTTTCTCATCAAGAGGTTTAGTGAATATATCCGCTAATTGCTTTTTGGTGCAAACATGCTTAAGATCAATGTCACCCTTAGCAACATGATCTCGAATAAAATGATGACGAACTTCAATATGCTTAGTTCGAGAATGTTGCACAGGATTATGACCAATTTTGATAGCACTTTCATTGTCACAAAGCAATGGAACATGTTACACATATATCCCATAATCTTTAAGAGTTTGGGTCATCCAAAGTAATTGAGCACAACATGAACCAGCGGCAGTGTATTCCACTTCGGCGGTGGATAAGGATACCGAGTTTTGTTTCTTGGAAGACCAAGACACAAGAGATCTACCAAGAAATTGACAAGTACCCGAAGTGGACTTTCTATCAACCTTGTCTCCAGCATAGTCCGAGTCGGAGTAGCCAACAAGATCGAAAGAGGCCCTCTTAGGATACCAAATGCCAAAATTTGGTGTATGGATTAAGTATCTCACTATCCTTTTCACAGCCTTAAGATGACATTCTTTAGGAGCAGCTTGATATCGTGCACACATGCACACACTTAGCATAATATCGGGACGTGAAGCACATAGATATAACAATGAACCAATCATAGAGCGATAAACCTTTTGATCAACTGGTTCACCATCTTTGGTCAAATGAAGATGTCCACTAGTAGGCATGGGTGTAGATGTACCTTTGCATTCTTGCATATTGAACTTCTTGAATAAGTCCTTAGTGTACTTCATTTGAGAGACAAAATTACCTTCTTTAGTTTGCTTGATTTGCAACCCAAGAGAGAATTTGAGTTCACTCATCATTGACATCTCAAACTTCTCCGACATTAGCTTCCCAAACTTTTCACTAAAATGAGGGTTAGTTGAACCAAATATAATATCATCTACATAGATTTGGCACACAAATAGTTCACCATTAACCCTTTTAGTAAAGAGTGTGGAATCGATTTTCCCAATTTCAAATCCCTTTCCAAGAAGAAACTTCGTTAAGCATTTGTACCAAGCTCTAGGAGCTTGTTTAAGACCATAAAGAGCTTTGTGAAGTTTGTAAACATGATTTGGTTTCTTAGGATTGACAAAGCCGGGAGGTTGCTTAACATAAACTTCCTCCTCTATTTCACCATTTAGAAAAGCACTTTTAATGTCCATTTGGTACAATGTGATATCATGGTGATTAGCATAGGCAAGTAAGATGCGAATAGACTCAAGTCTAGCAACGGGAGCATAAGTCTCACCATAGTCCATACCTTCGACTTGTGTGTAGCCTTGGGTGACGAGACGTGCTTTGTTGCGAACTACTTTTCCATCTTCATCTTGCTTGTTGTGAAACACCCATTTGGTACCGATGATGTTGTGGTTGTTGTCGGGCTTCTCAACCAATGTCCAAACTTGGTTCCTCTCAAAGTTGTGTAGCTCTTCATGCATAGCATTTATCCAATCCGGATCTTCCAATGCTTCTTCGACCTTCATAGGTTCAATGCTAGAGATGAAGGAATAGTTTTCACAAAAGTTAGCTAGACGAGTTTTAGAGCGAGTGATTCTCTCGGTTTGAATATCATTGTAGATTTGCTCGACATGATGGTCTTTAGCAATTCTTGCTTGAACTCGTGAAAGCTTTTGCTTGGATCTTCGTTGAACATCTTCTTCATCTTGTTCTTCTTCTTGGCCTTCTTCATTGTTGGCGTTGTCGTTCTCTTGTCGTGGTGGAGAAGGAGGTTGTTGATGTTCATCTTGATGCACTTCCTCGTTTCCTTCATCTTGGTGTGTCCCACTTGTGGATGCTTCCGTATCAACTCTTGGTTCACCTTGTCGTGAAGTAGAAGCTTCCACTTGGACGGATGAGGTACTCTCCTTCACCTCCGTTGGACGGATCTTGCCAATAGACAAGTCTTGGATTGCTTCCGAAGGATCTTTGTCTCCTACATCAATTGGCAATTGCTCTACTTGCGAGCCGTTAGATTCATCAAACTTCACATCTACCGTCTCTTCAACCTTTCGGGTGAAATTGTTGTAGACACGGTAAGTGTGAGAGTTTGATCCATAACCTAGTAGGAATCCTTCATGAGAATTAGGAGCAAATTTAGAACGACGATGCTTATCAAGAATGTAGCACTTTGAGCCGAATACTCGAAAGTATCCAACTTGGGGTTTGTTACCGGTGAGGAGCTCGTATGACGTCTTGCCGAGTAGCTTGTGAAGATACAAGCGATTTGTTGCATGACAAGCTGTCTCAACCGCTTCTGCCCAAAAGTGCTTCGGCGTCTTGTACTCATCAAGCATCGTTCTTGCCATTTCGATGAGCGTCCGATTCTTCCTCTCAACAACTCCATTTTGTTGAGGTGTGTACGTAGCCGAGAACTTGTGTGAAATCCCTTCTTTGTCAATAAAGGTGTCCACATTTGCATTCTTGAACTCCATTCCGTTGTCGCTGCGAACCTTCTTGATCTTCACTTCAAATTGATTTTGGGCCTTCCTAGCGAAGTTTTTGAAGATCTTATGAACCTGTGATTTATCATCAAGAAAGAACACCCACGTAAATCTTGAAAAATCATCGACTATAACTAGACCAAAATAATTTCCACCGAGACTCTTGTAAGAGTTGGGACCAAAGAGATCCATGTGAAGTAGCTCGAGTGGCCTCTTTGTGGTCATGATGTTCTTCAAGGGATGCCTTCCTCCAACCTGTTTACCTACCTGACAAGCACTGCAAAGTCTATCCTTATCAAATATGACATCATTAACTCCAAGGATATGATTTCACTTAATAAGCTTGTCAAGGTTTCTCATGCCAACGTGACCTAGTCGTCTATGCCATAACCAACCTTTTGAGGATTTAGCAATGAAGCAAGTTTTAGGTTGAGCCTTTTTAGTGAAATTAACGATGTATAGATCACCTCTACGTATGCTGGTAAAGACCATTTTATGATTGTCTCGACGAAACACTTGGCAATCTACTTTAGTAAATAGGACATTGAAACCGAAATCAGCAAGTCTAGATACTGAAAGTCAGTTGTATCCAAGAGATTCAACGAGCATGACATTTTGTATGGAGCTATCATGTGATATGGCCACCTTACCAAGGCCAACCACCTTACCCTTTGAGTTGTCACCGAAGGTGACATACTTTCGAGGACTATCATTATCAGCAAGCTCACAAAACATGTCTTTATCTCCGGTCATGTGATCGGTACATACACTATCAAGAACCCATTCCTTTCCTCCTGACATATATCCCCGAAGATTTGTCATAAGACCAAAATGTCTCATTGCATCATCAAGATCGAAGTCACTATCATCATCCTCATCATAGTATCCATGTTCAACATCGTCATGTGGTGGATCAAATCCTAGAGAGGGTGATTCGTTAGAGTGATTTTGACAATGATCTTGTATATGAATTTTTATAGCTTCGGAAATATCACTAATAATACCAACATTTCTTTTGGCACGCATAAGGTTTGTAAGCTCAAATAGACGATCACCAAACATAGGATCACTAGTATTCATTTTACTCAAAGCAATAGACTTATGGAGAATTTCATCAAGATTTTTCAAAGAATAATCAGGAAATCGTTCCTAAAGAAATTTCCATATAGTGTAGGCACAATCAATAGGCAGTTTTATAATCAAGTTTCTAGGCAAGCCACTAGTGATAAGATTAACAGTTCTAACATTCCTAATCATGTCAATAGACTCATCAAGGGTAGGATGCATAGGATCAACGCAAGGTGCACAAGGACTAGCAATGTACTTGTTCAAATGATATTGATTGAAAATTACAAGCATCTCATTTTTCCACTCATGAAAATACTCTCCATCAAGAATAGGCACTCTATGTCTAAGACTCCCCAAAGTAGACTCATCCATCTTCCTCCAATGGTGATTAAACCAAAGCAATGGAGACCAAAGCTCTGATACCACTTGTAGGACCTTGAGAAGAGGTGTCTAGAGGGGGGGGGGTGATTAGACACTAAGTACCAAAGTTGCAGTTTTTAACCCTTTTAAGTTTGAGTGGAGTTTAGGCACAAGTTTAACATTCACAACACATAGCAAGCAAGCATGCAAAGAGTATATGACCAACGGAAAGTAAAGCATGCAACTTGCAAGAATGTAAAGGGAAGAGTTTGGAGGATTCAAACGCAATTGGAGACACGAATGTTTTTGGCGTGGTTCCGATAGGTGGTGCTATCGTACATCCACGTTGATGGAGACTTCAACCCATGAAGGGTAACGGTTGCGCGAGTCCACGGAGGGCTCCACCCAAGAAGGGTCCACGAAGAAGCAACCTTGTCTATCCCACCATGACCGTCGCCCACGAAGGACTTGCCTCACTAGCGGTAGATCTTCATGAAGTAGGCGATCTCCTTGCCCTTACAAACTCCTTGGTTCAACTCCACAATCTTTGTCGGAGGCTCCCAAGTGACACCTAGCCAATCTAGGAGACACCACTCTCCAAGAAGTAACAAATGGTGCGTTGATGATGAACTCCTTGCTCTTGTGCTTCAAATGATAGTCTCCCCAACACTCAACTCTCTCTCATAGGATTTGGATCTGGTGGAAAGAGGATTTGAGTAGAAAGCCACTTGGGGAAGGCTAGAGATCAAGATTCATATGGTAGGAATGGAATATCTTGGCCTCAACACATGAGTAGGTAGTTCTCTCTCAGAAATAGGATGCTGGAAGTGTAGGTTCAGTCTGATGGCTCTCTCCACGAATGAAGAGGAGGTGGAGGGGTATATATAGCCTCCACACAAAATCTAACCGTTACACACAATTTGCCAAACTCGGTGGGACCGAATCAATAAACACGGTCGGACCGATTTAGCAAATTTAGTGACCGTTAGGATTTTTGGTGGGACCGAAATGCAACTCGATAGGACCGATATGGTTAGGGTTAGGGCATAACGTAATCTCGGTGAGACCGATTACACAAACTCGGTAGGACCGATTTTGCTAATTAGCTAACCAGAGAGTTCGTCAGGCAAACTTGGTTGGACCGATTATCAAACTCGGTGGGACTGATTTTGGTAATGAGTCAACCAGGAAGTTTGCATTGTAATCTCGGTAGTACCGATTTCTCAAACTCGGTGAGACCGATTTTGATAATGGACATACACAGAGAGATTACAATCCCATCTCAGTGAGACCGAGATCCCTATCGGTGAGACCGATTTGCTTAGGGTTTGTGGCAGTGTCTAAGACATCCAAACTCGGTGGCGCCAGATAGAAAGAATCAGTGGGGCCGAGTTTGACTTTAGGTTTAGGACATATGTGGATGTGATAAAGTGGTTGAGGGTTTTTGGAGCATATCACTAAGCACATGAAGCAAGAGGCTCATTAAGCAACACCTCATCCCTCCTTGATAGTATTGGCTTTTCCTATAGACTCAATGTGATCTTGGATCGCTGAAATGTAAAATGAAGAGTCTTGAGCTTGAAGCTTGAGCCAATCCTTTGTCCTTAGCATCTTGAAGGAGTTCCCACATCCTTTAGTCCATGCCACTCCAATGTTGAACTTATCTGAAATGTACTAGATAAAATTGTTAGTCCAACAAGAGATATGTTGACATTAATTACCAAAACCACCTAGGGAGCACTTGTGCTTTCAGTTGCTGTTATAAGAATGATCATGATGCCCTCATGTTCGTATTTTATTTTTTATCGGCACCTCTATCTCTAAACATGTGGACATATTTCTTGATATTGGCTTCCACTTGAGGACGAGCGAGGTCTAAGCTTGGGGGAGTTGATAGGTCCATTTTGCATCATGCTTTTATATCGATATTTATTGCATTATGGGCTGTTATTACACATTATGACACAATACTTATGGCTATTCTCTCTTATTTTACAAGGTTTATCATGAAGAGGGAGAATGCAGGCAGCTGGGATTCTGGGCTGGAAAAGGAGCAAATATTGGAGACCTATTCCGCACAACTCCAAAAGTCCTGAAACTCCACGAAAGTCATTTTTGGAATTAATGATAATTATTGAGCGGAAGAAGTACACGAGGGGGCCCACACCCTGGCCACGAGGGTGGGGGGCGCGCCCACCCCTACTGGGCGCGCCCACCCCTACTGGGCGCGCCCCCTGCCTCGTGGGCCCCCTGGTGGCCCTCCAGTGCCCATCTTATGCTATATGAAGTCTTCTACCCTGGAAAAAAAATCATAAGCAAGCTTACAGGACGAAACTCCACCGCCACGAGGCGGAACCTTGGCGAAACCAATCTAGGGCTCCGGCGGAGCTGTTCTGCCGGGGAAACTTCCCTCCGGGAGGGGAAATCATCACCATCATCATCACCAACGATCCTCTCATTGGGAGGGGGTCAATCTCCATCAACATCTTCACCAGCACCATCTCCTCTCAAACCCTAGCTCATCTCTTGTATCCAATCTTTGTACCTAAACCTCAGATTGGTACCTGTGGGTTGCTAGTAGTGTTGATTACTCCTTGTAGTTGATGCTAGTTGGTTTATTTGGTTGAAGATCATATGTTCAGATCCTTAATGCATATTAATACCCCTCTGATTATGAACATGAATATGCTTTGTGAGTAGTTACGTTTGTTCGAGAGGACATGGGAGAAGTCTTGCTATTAGTAGTCATGTCAATTTGGTATTCGTTCGATATTTTGATGAGATGAATGTTGTCTCTCCTCTAGTGGTGTTATGTGAACGTCGACTACATGACACTTCACCATTATTTGGGCCTAGAGGAAGGCATTGGGAATTAATAAGTAAATGATGGGTTGCTAGAGTGACAGAAGCTTAAACCCTAGTTTATGCGTTGCTTCGTAAGGGGCTGATTTGGATCCACTTGTTTCATGCTATGGTTAGGTTTACCTTAATACTTCTTTTGTAGTTGCAGATGCTTGCAATAGGGGTTAATCATAAGTGGGATGCTTGTCCAAGAAAGGGCAGTACCCGAGCACCGGTCCACCCACATATCAAATTATCAAAGTAATGAACGCGAATCATATGAGCGTGATGAAAACTAGCTTGACGATGATACGTCTCCAATGTATCTATAATTTTTGATTGTTCCATGCTATTATATTACCTGTTTTTGATGTTTATGGGCTTTATTCTACACATTTATATCATTTTTGGGACTAACCTACTAACTGAAGGCCCAGCCCATATTGCTGTTTTTTGCCTATTTCAGTATTTCGAAGAAAAGGAATATCAAACGGAGTCCAAACGGAATGAAACCTTCAGGAGCGTTATTTTTGGAACAAATCGGATCCGGAGAGCCTGGAGTGCAAGTCAAGAAAGCTCCGAGGGCCCCACAAGATAGGAGGGCGCCCCCCTGTAGTGCGCGCTCTCTGTCTCGTGGGCCCCTCGGGCGTCCACCGACGTACTTCTTCCTCCTATATATGTCCACGGACCCCGAAAACATCCAGGAGCACCACGAAACACAATTTCCACCGCCATAACCTTCTGTATCCGCGTGATCCCATCTTGGAGCCTTCGCTGGCACTCTGTCGGAGGGGGAATCGACCACAGAGGGCTTCTACATCAACACCATAGCCTCTCCGATGAGATGTGAGTAGTTTACCACAGACCTACGGGTCCATAGCTATTAGCTAGATGGCTTCTTCTCTCTTTTTGGATCTCAATACAATGTTCTCCCCCTCTCTTGTGGAGATTTATTCGATGTAATTTCTTTTTGCGGTGTGTTTGTCGAGATCCGATGAATTGTGGGTTTATGATCAGATTTATCTATGGATATTAATTGAATCTTCTCTGAATTCTTTTATGTATGATTGAGTTATATTTGCAAGTCTCTTTGAATTATCGGTTTGGTTTGGCCTACTAGATTGATCTTTCTTGCCATGGGAGAAGTGTTTAGCTTTGGGTTCAATCTTGCGGTGATCTTACCCAGTGACAGAAAGGGTTGCAAGACATGTATTGTATTGTTGCCATCAAGGATAACAAGATGGGGTATATATCATATTGCATGTGTTTATCCCTCTACATCATGTCATCTTGCTTAAGGCGTTACTCTGTTCTTATGAACTTAATACTCTAGATGCAGGCAGGAGTCAGTCGATGTGTGGAGTAATAGTAGTAGATGCAGGCAGGAGTCGGTCTACTTGTTATGGACGTGATGCCTATATACATGATCATGCCTAGATAACGTCATAATTATTCGCTTTTCTATCAATTGCTCGACAGTAATTTGTTCACCCACCGTAATACTTATGCTCTCGAGAGAAGCCTCTAGTGAAACCTATGGCCCCCGGGTCTATCTCTTATCATATTTGCTTTCAATCTACTTTTATTTGCATCTTTACTTTTCTGCATCTATATCACAGAATACCAAAAATATATTTATCTTATCATACTATCTCTATCAGATCTCACTTTCGTAAGTGACCGTGAAGGGATTGACAACCCCTTTATTGCGTTGGTTGCGAGTTCTCAGTTTGTTTGTGTAGGTGCATGGGACTTTTGAGGAGCCTTCTACTGGATTGATACCTTGGTTCTCAAAACTGAGGGAAATACTTACGCTACACTTTGCTGCATCACCCTCTCCTCTTCGGGGAAAACCAAGGCTAGCTCAAGACGTAGCAAGAAGGATTTCTGGCACCGTTGCAGGGGAGGTCTTCGCTCAAGTCAAGACATACCAAGTACCCATCACAAACCCATCTCCCTCGCATTTACATTATTTGCCTCTCGTTTTCCTCTCCCCCACTTCACCCTTGCCATTTTATTCACCCTCTCTCTCCCAATCTCCTCCTCTCTTTTCGCTTGCCGTTTTTCTGTTTGCTTGTGTGTTGGATTACTTGTTGCCATGGCACAAGATAATACCAAGTTGTGTGACTTCTCGAATACCTATAATAATGATTTCCTTAGTACTCCAATTGCTCCTCTTAATGATGTTGAGTCTTGTGAAATCAATGCTGCTTTGCTGAATCTTGTTATGAAAGATCAATTCGCCGGCCTTCCTAGTGAAGATGCCGCTACTCATCTAAACAATTTTGTTGATTTGTGTGATATGCAAAAGAAGAAAGATACGGATAACAATATTGTCAAATTGAAGTTATTTCTGTTTTCACTTAGAGATCGTGCTAATTTGGTTTTCGTCTTTGCCCAAAAATAGTATTGATTCTTGGAACAAGTGCAAAAATGCTTTTATCTCTAAGTATTCCCCCCCGCTAAGATGATCACTCTTAGAAACGATATTATGAATTTTAAACAACTTGATCATGAGCATGTTGCCCAATCTTGGGAAAGAATGAAATTGATGCTTCGCAATTGCCCTACTCATGGTTTGAATTTATGGATGATCATACAAAATTTTTATGCCGGTTTGAACTTTGCCTCTAGAAATCTCTTAGATCGGCCGCAGGAGGCACGTTTATGGAAATTACGTTAGGAGATGCTACAAAATTGCTTGATAATATTATGGCTAATTATTCTCAATGGCACACTGAAAGATCTTCTAGTAAAAAAGTGCATGCTATAGAAGAAATCAATGTTTTGAGTGGAAAGATGGATGAACTTATGAAGATGTTTGCTACTAAAAATACTCCTCTTGATCCCAATGATATGCCATTGTCTTCCTTGATTGAGAATAATAATGAATCTATGGATGTGAATTTTGTTGGTAGGAATAGTTTTGGAAACAATGCTTATAGAGGAAATTTTAATGCTAGACCATTCCCTAGTAATTCCTCTAATAATTATGGAAATTCCTACAATAATTCTTATGGTAATTTTAATAAGATGCCCTCTAATTTTGAGAATAGTGTGAAAGAATTTATGATTTCTCAAAAGAATTTTAATGCTTTGCTTGAAGAAAAATTTCTCAAAGTTGATGATTTGGCTAGGAACGTCGATAGACTTTCGCTTGATGTTAATTCTCTTAAACTTGGATCTTCTTCTCCTAAGCATGATATCAATGAGTCTCTCAAAGTAATGAGAATCTCCATTGACGAGTGCAAGAAAGAACCGCTAGATTGCATGCTAAAAAAGAAAGCTTTATAAAAGCGTGTTCTTCTAGTCTGCATGAAAATAATGATGAGGATCTTAAAGTTATTGATGCGTCTCCGATTAGATCTATGTTTTGCAATATGAATTTTGATGATTATGGGAGTGATGATGAACCAACTTTGCCTAGAAGGCATCCCAAAAATTCGGAATCTTTAGATCGTGATGTTAAATTTGGTAAAAGAGAGATTGGAGAATCTTCAACTTCTAATATTGAACCTACTATCTCGGATTTCAAGGAATTTGATTATGATAATTGCTCTTTAAAAGGTTGTATTTCCTTGTTGCAATCCGTTGTTAATTCTCCTCGTGCTTATAGTCAAAATAAAGCTTTTACCAAACATATTGTTGATGCCTTGTTGCAATCTTATGATGAAAAACTGAACTTGGAAGTTTCTATACCTAGAAAACTTAATGATGAGTGGGAACCTACTATAAAGATTAGAATTAAAGATTATGAGTGTTTTGCTTTGTGTGATTTGGGTGCTAGTGTTTCCATGATTCCAAAAACTTTATGTGATATTCTAGGTTTCCATGATCTTGATGATTGCTCTTTAAATTTGCACCTTGCGGATTCCACCATTAAAAAGCCTATGGGAAGGATCAATGATGTTCTTATTGTTGCTAATAGAAATTTGGCGCTCGTAGATTTTATCGTTCTTGATATAGATTGCAGTCTTTCTTGCCCTATTATTATTAGTAGACCTTTCCTTAGAACGATTGGTGCGATTATTGATATGAAGGAAGGGAACATTAGATTCCAATTTCCTTTAAAGAAAGGCATGGAGCACTTTCCAAGAAATAAATTCAAATTACCTTATGAATCTATCATGCGTGCTACTTATGAATCAAGTGCCAAAGATGACACTAGTTAGATCTATCCTTGCTTTTATGCCTAGCTAGGGGCGTTAAACGATAGCGCTAGTTGGGAGGCAACCCGATTTTTCTTTATGTTTTATATTTTTTCTCCTGTTTAGGAATAAATCTTGCATCTACTATCTGTTTAGATGTGTTTTTATCTTTTGTTTAGTGTTTCTGCCAAGTAGAACCTATAGGATAAACTACGATGATAGCTGATTTGATTCTGCTGAAAAACAGAAACTTTGCGCTCACGAGAAAAAATTCAATAAATCACATAAACGTGCTTTTGCATTGATTCTTTTTGCTTCTGATCAATAGACAAATTGTCCAGTACGTCCTATTTGGGTAGGATTTTTAGAGTTCCATAAGTTTGCATTAGTTATAGATTGCTACAGACTGTTCTGTTTTTGACAGATTCTGTTTTTCGTGTGTTGTTTGCTTATTTCAATGCATCTATGGCTGGCAAATTATTTTATGAACCATAAGCAAGTTGGAATACAGTAGGTTTAACACAAAAATAAATAAAGAATGAGTTCATTGCAGTACCTTATGTGGTGGTTTTGTTTTCTTTCACTAACGGAGCTTATAAGATTTCCTGTTGAGTTTTGTGTTGTGAAGTTTTCAAGTTTTGGGTAAAGCCTTTATGGACTATGGAATAAAGGGTGTCAAGAGCCTAAGCTTGGGTATGCCCATGGCACCCCAATATATTCAAGAATAGCCAAAAGTCTAAGCTTGGGGATGCCCCGGGAAGGCATCCCCTCTTTCGTCTTCGTTCATTGGTAACTTTACTTGGAGCTATATTTTTATTCGCCACATGATAGGTGTTTTGCTTGGAGCGTCGTGTATTATATTAGTCTTTGCTTGTTAGTTTACCACAATCATCCTTGCTATACACACCTTTTGGGAGAAGCCTATTTGATTAGAATTTGCTAGAATACTCTATGTGCTTCACTTATATCTTTTGAGCTAGATAGTTTTTGCTCTAGTGCTTCACTTATATCTTTTAGAGCACGACGGTGGTGTCTTAATTTTGAAGAAATTGCTAGTCTCTCATGCTTCACTTATATCATTTTGAGAGTCTTTTATAACAGCATGGTATTTTCTATTGTTACAAAGTTGGTCCTAGAATGATGAGCATCCAAGTTGGGTATAATAAAACTATCATAGGAAGTGAATTGGATGCTATGATCAACTTGATACTTGATAATTGTTTTGAGATATGGAGGTAGTAATATTAAAGTCATGCTAGTTGGGTGATTATGGTTTTAAAGAATGCTTGTGTTGAAGGTTGTGATTCCCGTAGCATGCAAGTATGGTGAACCGCTATGTGATGAAGTTGGAGCACAATTTTATTTATTGATTGTCTTCCTTATGAGTGGCAGTCGGGGACGAGCGATGGTCTTTTCCTACCAATCTATCCCCATAGGAGCATGCACATAGTGCTTTGATTTTTGATGACTTCTAAATTTTTGCAACAAGTATATGAGTTCTTTTGATTAATGTTGAGTCCATGGATTATACGCACCCTTTCACACTTCCACCATTGCTAGCCTCTTTTGTGCCGCGCAATTTTTGCCGGTACCATACACCCACCATACTCCTTCCTCAAAACAGCCACCATACCTACCTATTATGGCATTTCCATAGCCATTCTGAGATATATTGCCATGCAACTTTCCACTGTTCCATTCATATGACACACATTACTTTTATCATATTGCTCCTTGCATGATCATGTAGTTGACATCATATTTGTGGCAAAGCCACCTTCATAATTTTCATACATGTCGCTCTTGAGTCATTGCATATCCCGGTACACCGCCGGAGGCATTCATATAGAGTCATATTTTGTTCTAGCTTTGAGTTGTAAATCCATAAAAGTGTGATGATCTTCATTATTAGAGCATTGTCCTCGTGAGGAAAGGATGATGAAGGCTAGGATTCCCCCACAAGTTGGGATGAGACTTCGGACTTTACAAAAAGAAAAAAAAGAAAAGAAGGCCAAAAAAAAAGAAAAAGGCCAAAGAAAGAAAAGAAAAAGAAAAAGAAAAAAATGAGAGAAAAAGAGAGAAGGGACAATGCTACTATCTCTTTTTCCACACTTGTGCTTTAAAATAGCACCATGATCTTCATGATAGAGAGTCTCATATGTTGTCACTTTCATATACTAGTGGGAATTTTTCATTATAGAACTTGGCTTGTATATTCCAATGATGGGCTTCCTCAAAAGTGCCCTAGGTCTTCGTGAGCAAGCGAGTTGGATGCACACCCACTTAGTTTCTTTTATTGAGCTTTCATATATTTATAGCTCTAGTGCATCTGTTGCATGGCAATCCCTACTCAATCACATTGATATCTATTAATGGGCATCTCCATAGTCCGTTGATACGCCTAGTTGATGTGAGACTATCTTCTCCTTTTTGTCTTCTCCACTACCACCATTCTATTCCACATATAGTGCTATGTCCATGGCTCACTCTCATGTATTGCATGAAAGTTGAAAGAGTTTGAGCTTATTAAAGTATGAAACATTTGCTTGGCTCGTCATCGGGGTTGTGCATGATTAAATACTTTGTGTGATGAAGATGAAGCATAGCCAGACTATATGATTTTGTAGGGATAACTTTCTTTAGCCATGTTATTTTGAGAAGACATGATTACCTTGATTAGTATGCTTGAAGTATTACTATTTCTTATGTCTTTATGAACTTTTATTTTGTATTCCTTTGGATCTGAACATTCATGCCAGAATGAAAGAAACTTACATTATGAATTATGCTAGGTAGAATTCCACATCAAAAATTCTCTTTTTATCATTTACCTACTCGAGGACGAGCAGGAATTAAGCTTGGGGATGCTTGATACGTCTCCAACGTATCTATAATTTTTGATTGTTCCATGCTATTATATTACCTGTTTTGGATGTTTATGGGCTTTATTCTACACATTTATATCATTTTTGGGACTAACCTACTAACCGGAGGCCCAACCCATATTGCTATTTTTTTTGCCTATTTTAGTATTTCGAAGAAAATGAATATCAAATGGAGTCCAAACTGAATGAAACCTTCGGGAGCGTTATTTTTGGAACAAATCTGATCCGGAGAGCCTGGAGTGCAAGTCAAGAAAGCTCCGAGGGCCCCACGAGATAGGAGGGCGCGCCCCCTATCTCGTGGGCCCCTCGGGCGTCCACCGACGTTCTTCTTCCTCCTATATATGTCGACGGACCCCGAAAACATCCAGGAGCACCACGAAACACAATTTCCACCGCCGTAACCTTCTGTATCCGCGAGATCCCATCTTGGAGCCTTCGCCGACACTCTGCTGGAGGGGGAATCAACCATGGAGGGCTTCTACATCAACACCATAGCCTCTCCGATGAGTTGTGAGTAGTTTACCACAGACCTACGGGTCCATAGTTATTAGCTAGATGGCTTCTTCTCTCTTTTTGGATCTCAATACAATGTTCTCCCCCTCTCTTGTGGAGATCTATTCGATGTAATCTCTTTTTGCGGTGTGTTTGTCGAGATCCGATGAATTGTGGGTTTATGATCAGATTTATCTATGGATATTAATTGAATCTTCTCCGAATTCTTTTATGTATGATTGAGTTATCTTTGCGAGTCTCTTCGAATTATCAGTTTGGTTTGGCCTACTAGATTGATCTTTCTTGCCATGGGAGAAGTGTTTAGCTTTGGGTTCAATCTTTCGGTGATCTTACCAAGTGACAGAAAGGGTTGCAAGACACGTATTGTATTGTTGCCATCGAGGATAACAAGATGGGGTTTATATCATATTGCATGTGTTTATCCCTCTACATCATGTCATCTTGCTTAAGGCGTTACTCTGTTCTTATGAACTTAATACTCTAGATGCAGGCAGGAGTCGGTCGATGTGTGGAGTAATAGTAGTAGATGCGGGCAGGAGTCGGTCTACCTGTTATGGACGTGATGCCTATATACATGATCATGCTTAGATAACGTCATAATTATTTGCTTTTCTATCAATTGCTCGACAGTAATTTGTTCACCCACCATAATACTTATGCTCTCGAGAGAAGCCTCTAGTGAAACCTATGGCCCCCGGGTCTATCTCTTATCATATTTGCTTTCAATCTACTTCTATTTGCATCTTTACTTTTCTGCATCTATATCACAAAATACCAAAAATATATTTATCTTATCATACTATCTCTATCAGATCTCACTTTCGTAAGTGACCGTGAAGGGATTGACAACCCCTTTATTGCGTTGGTTGCGAGTTCTCAGTTTATTTGTGTAGGTGCGTGGGACTTTTGAGGAGCCTCCTACTGGATTGATACCTTGGTTCTCAAAACTGAGGGAAATACTTACGCTACACTTTGCTGCATCACCCTCTCCTCTTCGGGGAAAACCAACGCTAGCTCAAGACGTAGCAGACGATAATTCCCATGTGTCCTCGGGAGCGCTTTTCTCATTATAAGAACTTGTCCAGGCTTGTCCTTTGCTACAAAAAGGATTGGGCCACCTTGCTGCACCTTATTACTTTCATTGCTTGTTACCCGTTACAAATTATCCTATCACAAAACTATTTATTACATACAATTTCAGTGCTTACAGAGAATACCTTACTGAAAACCGCTTGTCATTTCCTTCTGCTCCTTGTTGAGTTCGACACTCTTACTTATCGAAAGGACTACGATAGATCCCCTATACTTGTGGGTCATCACCGCACACGGCTAACAATTGATGTTGTGTGTTCTAGGCGCCCCTCCCCTTATATATATATGGGGGGGGGAGGAGAGGCAGCGAGGGGGCGCCCCAAGTAGGATTCAGATCCTACTTGGAACCCAAGTAGGATCCGAATCCTACTTGGAGTTTCCCAAGTGGCGCCCCCTTTCCTTTTTTCACCGGAGAAGAAAGGGAAGGAGGAAGAGAGAAAGTAAGGGGGGCCGAACCCCCCCTTTTCCTTCTCCAATTTGGCCACATGCCTAAGGGGGGCGCGCCACCTCTTTTGGGCTTGTGTGCTCCCCTCTTATGGCCCATATGGCCCATATCTTCTCCCTGGGGGTTCTGGTAACCCCTCCGGTACTCCGATATGTACCCGGTACCCTATGGAGCAGTTCCGGTGTCCAAATCACACAACTCATATAATACAATATCGTCATCGAACGTTAAGCGTGCGGACCCTACGGGTTCAGGAACTATGTAGACATGACCGATACACCTCTCCGGTCAATAACCAATAGCGGAACATGGATGCTGTCGTGGAATTGTCACGGCAGATGCCCTAGCATGAGGACTTAGGTGTGGAGCCATCGCAACGTAGTTAGCTTGAAGGGGTTAAATGGGACAAAGGACACGGAGAGTTTTTACCCAGGTTCGGCCCCTCACAACGAGGTAAAGGCCTACTCCTAATTTAGGTTGTATTGCTTGGGTTTCGATTACCAGGGAGCGAATACGCTTGACCTAGTTCTTGACTTGTTGTTTCTTGCCTTATCCCGCCGTCAGGTTACCCCTTTATATACACAGGTTGATGCCCGATGACTTACATAGTCCCGGCTGGCTCATACACAACGTGTCCGGCTCGGTGACGAAACTAAACTTTCCTTAACATACAAGTTAAACATATGGTGGTTTATAACCGTAGGCCTCAAGTCGCCACCGGGTCTTGGTCCTTCAGTAAGCTTTCTTCATGAACCGCCATCTTCAACATCTTCTTGGGCCTTCTCATTATGAACTGATAGTGGTATGACCCGGCCCCTCCCGGGCAGGTCATACCCAATAGTTATATCCCCAACATTAGGCCCCAGGTTGATGTGAACTTGTTCATATCAATCTTCAATACTTGACTTAGAAAAAATCCTTCATCATCAGTCCTTATGAAATCTTATAACCCGCCATGATGTCAGCTCACAGAATTGCGCTAACCCGCCATGATGTCATCTTGCATTAATATCGCATGAGGCCCAAAACATCTCAGTATATCTTCACTTTTAATGAACCTCCCGAAAATCGAGGCATCTGTGCTGTCACATAATCATTTTTCAGCCTCCTCGATTCCAGCGCATGCCATCTATCCACTGCCTTATAAATAGGGACATGGGTCTTTTTCATTTCCCCCCTTGCCTCCTCGTCTTCATCTTCCTTCTCACAACTCCTCCTGCACCCGAGCTCCGTCGCCGTCGACCTCGTGCACTACCTCAACCCCGGCCGCTGCATCAACCTGAACGGACTAGAGCACCGCGGCACGCCTTCGCTGCCCATCAGCCCCGGTAAGCTCTCCTGTTTTTCTCACCACATATCTTCATTAGGGTTTGCTTCAAGTTCATCAGAGCTCATCTCCGTTCGTCTCTGTTCTTCCCTAGATCTTGTAGTTTTTGATCTGAATATAGTACCAATCTTGTGCGGTAGCAGTTTAGCACTCATTTTTAATATCTGAATGCCTCCCCTCCATAGGAGATCTCATCTGAGCACGTGAACTGTTCTACTGCCGCCAACTTAGGTTTATAATTTTTCTTCATTATCTGAACTTCTGTAGATCCAAAATTATAACACCAATCTGTGAAAACTGCTTGTCCAACACTTAGCAATCCTTCACTCATAGATCTGAAAACTAATAGCTGTGTAGGTAGCTTAACTGATAAACCATAACCCGCCAGGTACCATTAGTCCCCTCTTAAGCCGCCAATAGATTGCTCTGCGTAACTCAATGATAGCCCACAAGTATAGGGGATCGCAACAGTTTTCGAGGGTAGAGTATTCAACCCAAATTTATTGATTCGACACAAGGGGAATATTCTCAAGTATTAGCAGTTGAGTTGTCAATTCAACCACACCTGGATAACTTAGTATCTTCAACAAAGTATTTAGTAGCAAAGTAGTATGGAAGTAACGGTAACAGTGGCAAAAGTAACGTTAGCAGTTTTGTAGCAATTGTAACAGTAGCAACGGTAAAGTAAATAAGCAAAGCACAATATGTGAAAAGCTCGTAGGCATTGGATCAGTGATGGATAATTATGTCGGATGCGATTCCTCATTTAAAAGTTATAACATAGGGTGACACAGAACTAGCTCCAATTCATCAATGTAATGTAGGCATGTATTCAGAATATAGTCATACATGCTTATGGAAAAGAACTTGCATGACATCTTTTGTCCTACCCTCCCGTGGCAGCAGGGTCCTAATGGAAACTAAGGGATATTAAGGACTCCTTTTAATAGAGAACCGTACCAAAGCATTAGCACTTAGTGAATACATGAATTCCTCAAACTACGGTCATCACCGAGAAGTATCCCGATTATTGTCACTTCAGGGTTGTCGGATCATAACACATAATAGGTGACTATAGACTTGCAAGATAGGATCAAGAACTCACATATATTCATGAAAACATAATAGGTTCAAATCTGAAATCATGGCACTCGGGTCCTAGTGACAAGCATTAAGCATAGAAAAGTCATAGCAACATCAATCTCAAAACATAGTGGATACTAGGGATCAAACCCTAACAAAACTAACTTGATTACATGGTAAATCTCATCTAACCCATCACCGTCCAGCAAGCCTACGATGGAATTACTCACGCACGGCGGTGAGCATCATGAAATTGGTGACGGAGGATGGTTGATGATGACGACGGCGACGAATCCCCCTCTCCGGAGCCCCGAACAGACTCCAAATCAGCCCTCCCGAGAGAGATTAGGGCTTGGCGGCGGCTCCGTATCGTCAAACGCGATGAAACTTTCTCTCTGAGTTTTTTCTCCGTGAAAGCAAATATATGGAGTTGGAGGTAAGGTCGGTGGACGTACAGGGGCCCACGAGGAAAGGGGGGCGCCTAGGGGGAGGGGCGCGCCCCCACCCTCGTGGACAGGGTGTTGGCCCCCTGACGCTATTTATTTCGCTAGTACTTTTTATTAAATCTGAAAAGTTGCTCCGTGGATTTTCAGGTCATTTCGAGAACTTTTATTACTGCACAAAAATAACACCATGGCAGTTCTGCTGAAAACAACGTCAGTCCGGGTTAGTTTCATTCAAATCATGCAAGTTAGAGTCCAAAACAAGGGCAAAAGTGTTTGGAAAAGTAGATACGACGGAGACGTTATAACCCCCCCAAGCTTAAACCTTTGATTGTCCTCAAGCAATTCAGTTGACAAACTGAAAGTGACAAAGAAAACTTTTACAAAATCTGTTTGCTCTTGTTGTTGTAAATATGTAAAGCCAGCACTCAAGTTTTCAGCAAAGATTATGAACTAACCATATTCACAATAACACTTAGGTCTCATGTTTACTCATATCAATGGCATAATCAACTAGCGAGCAATAATAATAAAACTCGGATGGCAACACTTTCTCAAAACAATCATAATATGATATGACAAGATGGTATCTCGCTAGCCCTTCCTGAGACCGCAAAACATAAATGCAGAGCACCTTTAAAGATCAAGGACTGACTAAACATTGTAATTCATGGTAAAAGAGATCCAGTCAATTCATACCCAATATAAACTAATAGTAATGCATGCAAATGACAGCGGTGCTCTCTAGCGGGTGCTTTTTAATAAGAGGGTGATGACTCAACATAAAAGTAAATAGATAGGCCCTTCGCAGAGGGAAGCAGGGATTTGTAGAGGTGCCAGAGCTCGATTTTGGAATAGAGATGAATAACATTTTGGACGGTATACTTTCACTGACAACATAACAACTATGAGATCTCGATATCTTCCATGCTACACACTTTATAGGCGGTTCCCAAACATAATCGTAAAGTTTATACTCCCCCACCACCAACAAGCATCGATCCATGGCTTGCCCGAAACAACGGGTGCCTCCAACTAGCAACAATCCTGGGGGAGTTTTATTTGCAATTATTTTTTATTTGATTTAAGGATGGGACTGGGCATCCCGGTTACCAGCCATTTTCTCGTGAATGAGAAGCAGAGTCCACTCCTCTTGAGAATAACCCACCTAGCATGGAAGATACAGATAACCCCAGTTGACACATTAGCTGCTCGAGCATACAAAACAGAATTTCAGTCGAGGGTTTGGAGTTTGGCACATACAAATTTACTTGGAACGGTAGGTAAATACCACATATAGGAAGGTATGGTGGACTCATATGGAATAACTTTGGGGTTTATGGAGTTTGGATGCATAAGCAGTATTCCCGCTTAGTACAGGTGAAGGCTAGCAAAAGACTGGGAAGCGACCAACCGAGAGAGCGACAATAGTCATGAACATGCATTAAAATTAATCAACACTTAGTGCAAGCATGAGTAGGATATAATCCACCATGAACATAAATATCGTGAAGGCTATGTTGACTTTGTTTCAACTACATGCCTGAACATGTGCCAAGTCAAGTCACTAAATCATTCAAAGGAGGATACCACCCTATCATACCACATTACAACCATTTTAATAGCATGTTGGCATGCAAGCTAAACCATTATAAGCTCCTAGATAATTAAGCATGGCATAAGCAACTATAATCTCTAATTGTCATTGCAAACATGTTTATTCATAATAGGCTGAATCAGGAACGATGAACTAATCACATTTACAAAAACAAGAGAGGTCGAGTTCATACTAGCTTCTCTCATCTCAATCAGTCCGTCATATATCGTCATTATTGCCTTTCACTTGCACGACTGAATGGTGTGTATAATAATAATAGTGCACGTGCATTGGACTAAGCTGGAATCTACAAGCATTCAATTCAAGGGAGAAGACAAGGTAATATGGGCTCTTGGTTAAATCAACAATCATGCATATGAGAGCCACTAAACATTTTCATTATGGTCTTCTCCTCTCGACCCCCAAAGGAAAGAAAAGAAATAAAACTATTTACACGGGAAATCTCCCAACAAGCAAAAGAAGAACGAGAAATCTTTTGGGGTTTTTCTTTTAATTACTACTACAAGCATGGAAAGTAAACTAACTAATTTTTTTGGTTTTTCTTAAGGTTTATCAAATACACAAGCAGAAAACTAGAAAAAGAAATTGAACTGGCATGGATAGTACAATGAAAAAGTATGAGCACCAACAACTAGAATGAGTGTGTGAACATGAATGTAATGTTAGTGAGAAATACGTACTCCCCCAAGCTTAGGCTTTTGGCCTAAGTTGGTCTATGCCCATGGATCGCGGCTACTCTCCTCGGTGTACCGGGGAGTGTCATTGTACTGCCACTGATTGACGATCTCCTCCGGATCCCACTGATAATATGATGGACGATAAGGGTCAAGTGGTGGTTCCGGCTCAGGCTCTGGAGCTGATGTCTGGCCTCGGTGCACGTAGACGACCGCCGGCAAGACGAGTTAGTGGCCTGCAGTTAAATCAAACAAAGAGGGTGCAGGCAAGATAATAATCTCATTGTGTTTCTTATTAAATCTTAGGTCATACAGAAGCATCTTATCATCATTGTTAACAATAAACTCATGTGCTACCATTCTCTTATAATCTAGAAAAGTAGGAGGCAACAATTTTTCTTCTTTCTCAAAATGCCTAATAGGCATCTCGAAGTGTTTAGCAAGGCATGAGGCATAGATACCTCCAAAGATGGGGCCCTTCGTACGGTTCAGGCTTAATCGTTTAGCAATAAGGGCACCCATACTAAAAGAGTTATCACAAAATAAGGCATGGAACAAAATGATAATATTAGGAACACTGAGGTTTCCACAGTTTCCGCGACCAATTAAGCATCGACTAGCAAATATGGCAAAGTAGCGTAAAACAGGAAAATGTATGCTAGTTATTCTTGCATCAGAAACCTTCCTCGATTCCCCTACAGTAATAGTATCAATAAAACCATCCACATCTTTATGATGTGGTTCCTCTAAGCTGCCCTCGAAGGGTATTCTGCAAACCGCGCAAAAATTACGCAATGACATCTCCCTAGCCTCATCATATAAATGAAAAGCTACTGAAGGAGGTGAATTCTTAGGATAATAGTAGAAGTTTTGCATGAAAGTATTGGAGAGTAAGAGATACTATTCGATCCGGTCATGGAGGAAGTCGGTGAGGCCCGCATTATCAGCCAAAGAATAAAAGTCTTCATAAATCCCGACTGCTCTCAAGAAATTATCACAAGGCCATTCACATGGCCGTACTTCCACTCCGCGAGGAAGATTATACTTGGCCTTTTCTTTCTCCTTAACTTGTTTATCCTTGGAGACTTGGCTAGAAGAGCCCCTCAAAAATCTCTTCATCATTTTCTGAAAATTTCTGAAATTTTTAGTAACTCAAAATAAAAGTGAATCAAACCCAATAAAATTGATAGCATCTACTCCCACAAGTGCCTAGAGCCTATATCATGCAGTAGAATTACTTGGGATCTCACAAATTTGACATGCAAGCTCAAGAATAGGGTCACCTAGGCAGCAAAAATTTGCAATGAATAAAGCACTAGAACAAAAACTAATTGGACCATTGGAGGAGTCACATACCAATGAACAATCTCCCAAAGCAGTTTTGTGAATGGAGCTTTGAGCAAGGAGATCAAAAATCGCAGCAAAATGAGCTAGAACTCGTGCTTGAGCTAGATGGTGATTTTTTGAGAGGAAGATGAAGTGTGTGGGTGTAGGAATAAGTGGAGGGGGCCACCATGGGCCCACGAGGCAGGGGGCGCGCCCTGTAGGGGTGGGCGCACCCTGGACCCTTGTGGCCAGGTGCTTGCTCCCCCAGCTGTGTTCTCAGTGCGAGATATTCTTGAATATTCCAGAAAAACCATATTAAATTTGCAGGGCATTTGGAGAACTTTTATTTTCGGGATATTTTTTTTATTGCACGGATAATTCAGAAAACAGACAGATAATACTATTTTTACTTTATTTAATCTAAATAACAGAAAGTAAAAGAAGGGTACAAAAGGTTGTGCCTTCTAGTTTCATCCATCTCATGATCATCAAAAGGAATCCACTAACAAGGTTGATCAAGTCTTGTTAACAAACTCATTCCGAATAACATGGAACCAGAGAAATTTCGAATAACACTAGGTTACCTCAACGGGGATATGCACATCCCCAATAATAAGTATATCATATTTCTTCTTGACAGTAGGAAGAGGAAATTGAAAACCTCCAATAATAATAGTTGGAATTTTTCCAATAGAATTGATGCTATGGACTTGAGGTTGTTTCCTCGGAAAGTGTACCGTATGCTCATTACCATTAACATGAAAAGTGACATTGCCTTTGTTGCAATCAATAACAGCCCCAGTATTCAAAAAGGGTCTACCAAGGATAATCGACATACTATTGTCCTCAGGAATATGACGAATAACAAAGTCCGTTAAGATAGTGACGTTTGCAACCACAACAGGCACATCCTCACAAATACCGACAGGTATAGCAGTTGATTTATCAGCCATTTGCAAAGATATTTTATTAGGTGTCAACTTATTCAATTCAAGTCTACGATATAAAGAGAGAGGCATAACACTAACACCGGCTCCAAGATCACATAAAGGAGTTTTAACATAGTTTCGTTTAATGGAGCATGGTATAGTTGGTACTCCTGG
Source organism: Triticum dicoccoides (assembly GCF_002162155.2). Taxonomy (NCBI): domain Eukaryota; kingdom Viridiplantae; phylum Streptophyta; class Magnoliopsida; order Poales; family Poaceae; genus Triticum; species Triticum dicoccoides. The sequence goes on from NC_041381.1 coordinate 396,073,589, forward strand.
ATCTCCAAGTTTCTTTGGTATTCGACCCTTAAAAGTGTAATTAGCAAGCATGGTGGAAATTTCAGCTTCCGGTATCTTTCTTTTATTTGTAATAATATCTTTAATGTATTTAGCATAAGGATTGACTTTAAGCATATCAGTTAAGCGCATACGTAAGAAGATAGGTCTAATCATTTCAGCAAAGCGCTCATAATCCTCATCATCCTTCTTCTTGGATGGCTTAGGAGGAAACGACATGGGTTTCTGAACCCATGGTTCTCTTTCCTTACTGTGCTTCCTAGCAACAAAGTCTCTCTTATCATAACATTGATTCTTTGATTGTGGGTTATCAAGATCAACATCAGGTTCAATCTCTACATCATTATTATTGCTAGGTTGAGCATCAACATGAACATTATCATTAACATTATCACTAGGTTCATGTTCATCACCAGATTGTATTTCAGCATCAGAAATAGAAATATCATTGGGATTCTCAGGTGTGTCTACAACAGGTTCACTAGAAGCATGCAAAGTCCTATCATTTTTCTTTTTCTTCTTTTTAGAAGGACTAGGTGCATCTACATTATTTCTCTGAGAATCTTGCTCAGTTCTCTTAGGGTGGCCTTCAGGATACAAAGGTTCCTGAGTCATTTTACCAGTTCTAGTAGCAACTCTAACAACAAAATCATGTTTATTATTTAATCCATCGAGCAAATCACTTTGAGCTTTAAGTACTTGTTCTGCTTGAGTGGTAACCATAGAAGCATATTTGCTAATGAGTTTAAGTTCACCTTTAACTCTAGACATATAATCACTCAAGCGCCCAATCATATAAGCATTACTCTTTAATTCTCTACCAACATAAGCATTGAAGTTTTCTTGTCTAGCCATAAAGTTATCAAATTCATCCAAACATTGGCTAGGAAACTTAGTAGACGGGATTTCAACCTTATCATATCTATATAGAGAATTTACCTTTACTACCTGTGTCGGGTTATCAAGACAATGTGTTTCTTCAATAGGTGGTATATTAAGACCATGTATTTCTTCAACAGGAGGTAAATTCTTAACATCTTCAGCTTTAATACCTTTTTCTTTCATAGATTTCTTTGCCTCTTGCATATCTTCAGGACTGAGAAATAAAACACCACTCTTCTTTGGAGTAGGTTTAGGAATAGGCTCAGGAGTTGGCTCAATTGGCTCAGGAATTGGCTCAGGAAGAGTCCAGTTATTTTCATTAGTCAACATATTATTCAATAACAATTCAGCTTGATCGACTGTTCTTTCCCTGAAAATACAACCAGCACAACTATCCAAGTGGTCCTTGGAAGCATCAGTTAGTCCGTTATAAAAGATATCAAGTATTTCATTTTTCTTAAGAGGATGATTAGGCAAAGCATTAAGTAATTGGAGAAGCCTCCCCAAGCTTGTGGGAGACTCTCTTCTTCAATTTGCACAAAATTATATATTTCCCTCAAGGCAGCTTGTTTCTTATGAGCAGGGAAATATTTAGCAGAGAAGTAATAAATCATATCCTGGGGACTACGCACACAACCAGGATCAAGAGAATTAAACCAAGTTTCAGCATCACCCTTTAATGAGAACGGAAATATCTTAAGGATATAATAGTAGTGGGATTTCTCATCATTAGTAAACAGGGTGGCTATATCATTTAATTTAGTAAGATGTGCCACACTGTTTCAGATTCATAACCATAGAAAGGATCAGATTCAACCAAAGTAATTATCTCAGGATCGACAGAGAATTCATAATCCTTATCAGTAACAAAGATAGGTGAAGTAGCAAAAGCAGGGTCATATTTCATTATAGCATTTAGATATTTTTGTTTTAGTTTAGCTAATAACTTCTTAAGATCAGATCTATCATTGCAAGCAAGAAAATCTCTAGCAGTTTCTTCATCCATAACATAACCCTCAAGGACAACAGGCAATTCATACTTAGGGGGAAACCTTCATCATCACTATCTTCAATAATTTCATTATCAATAATTTCATTCTCTCTAGCCCTAGCAAGTTGTTCATCAAGAAATTCACCTAATGGCACAGTAGTTTCAAGCATAGAAGTAGTTTCATCATAAGTATCATGCAAAGCAGAAGTGGCATCATCAATAACATGCAACATACCAGAATTAATAGCAGAAGCAGGTTTAGGTTTCACAAGCTTACTCATAACAGAAGGAGAATCTAGTGCAGAGCTAGATAGCAGTTCCTTACCTCCCCTCGTAGTTGAGGGATAAATCTTAGTTCTTTCGTCTTTCAAGTTCTTCATAGTGATCAACAGGTATAAATCCCAAGTGACTCAAAGAATAGAGCTATGCTCCCCAGCAACGGCGCCAGAAAATAGTCTTGATAACCCACAAGTATAGGGGATCGCAACAATTTTCGAGGGTAGAGTATTCAACCCAAATTTATTGATTCGACACAAGGGGAGCCAAAGAATATTCTCAAGTATTAGCAGTTGAGTTGTCAATTCAACCACACCTGGATAACTTAGTATCTGCAGCAAAGTATTTAGTAGCAAAGTAGTATGGAAGTAACGGTAACAGTGGCAAAAGTAACGATAGCAGTTTTGTAGCAATTGTAACAGTAGCAACGGTAAAGTAAATAAGTAAAGCACAATATGTGAAAAGCTCGTAGGCATTGGATCAGTGATGGATTATGTCAGATGCGATTCCTCATGTAATAGTTATAACATAGGGTGACACAGAACTAGCTCCAATTCATCAATGTAATGTAGGCATGTATTCAGAATATAGTCATAAGTGCTTATGGAAAAGAACTTGCATGCCATCTTTTGTCCTACCCTCCCGTGGCAGCGGGGTCCTAATGGAAACTAAGGGATATTAAGGCCTCCTTTTATTAGAGAACCGGCCAAAGCATTAGCACTTAGTGAATACATGAACTCCTCAAACTACGGTCATCACCGAGAAGTGTCCCGCTTATTGTCACTTCGGGGTTGTCAGATCATAAAACATAATAGGTGACTATAGACTTGCAAGATAGGATCAAGACCTCACATATATTCATGAAAACATAATAGGTTCAGATCTGAAATCATGACACTCGGGCCCTAGTGACAAGCATTAAGCAGAGCAAAGTCATAGCAACATCAATCTCAGAACATAGTGGATACTAGGGATCAAACCCTAACAAAACTAACTTGATTACATGGTAAACCTCATCCAACCCATCACTGTCCAGCAAGACTACGATGGAATTACTCATGCACGGTTGTGAGCATCATGAAATTGGTAATGGAGGATGGTTGATGATGACGACGGCAACGAATCCCCCTCTCCAGAGCCCTGAAAAGACTCCATATCAGCCCTCCCAAGAGAGATTAGGGCTTGGCGGCGGCTCCGTATCGTAAAACATGATGAAACTTTCTCTCTGATTTTTTTCTCTGCGAAAGCAAATATATGGAGTTGGAGTTGAGGTTGGTGGACGTCCAGGGGGCCCACGAGGCAAGGGGGCACGCCCAGGGGGAGGGGGCGCGCCCCCACCCTCGTGGACAGGGTGTGGGCCCCCTGACGCTATTTCTTTTGCCAGTATTTTTATTAAATCTGAAAAGTTGCTCCATGGATTTTCAGGTCATTCCGGGATCTTTTATTTCTGCACAAAAATAACACCATGGCAGTTCTGCTGAAAACATCGCCAGTCCGGGTTAGTTTCATTCAAATCATGCAATTTAGAGTCCAAAACAAGGGCAAAAGTGTTTGGAAAAGTAGATACGACAGAGACGTATCACTCAACACATTATCCTTCAGCTTAACACACTGCCTGTTTATAGTTCTTACCTTTGAACCAATGACCAGCTTAACAACATAATCTTAAACCAACAATATTTTCTTTTCAGACCTTCATCATCAACAATGACTAAGACCTTCACTTCATGCAACTAGGTAGCATCCCGGGTTATCGAGGAAGATTTGAACAATTTTTTTCAGACTGGCATCTTGGCCAAAAAAGATGACACTCACTGGAGAGTCCCAGGCACTGAAAATCCTCCTGAGCCCAAGGAAGGCGAAGTAATTGTTTTTACTGATCATATAATCCAGGGGTTTGCCTCGCCCCATTCAAAATTCTTCCGAGACGTGCTACACTTTTTTCAGCTTCATCCTCAAGATATTGGTCCCAACTCTGTCTCCAACATCTACAACTTCCAAGTTTTTTGCGAAGCTTATCTTCAACAAGAACTTATTGTCGAACTGTTCAGGAATTCTATTACTTGAACCGACAGATTGAATTCACAGATGGGCCCAACTTGGAGCTAGGCGGACTTTCAATTCAGAAGCAAAAAGAAGCCACCTTCCCATATGCCAAGCCACCCAGTCATCCTAAGGACTGGAATGAGACTTGGTTTTATTGCCAAGATACATCTCCAGAGGGTGAAAATCCCCTGCCGGGTTACCGTGAACACTGGATTAGCAACACAAATCGACTCCTAGAGGGATCAACACAAAGGAACGGGCCAAATATGCGCCCATTTTTTCAAAAATCAGAGTCTTCATGGCTAACGGCTTAACCGGCATCCACCTTGTTCGGTGTTGGGTCGCGTGGAGAATTCTGACCTTAAGCCGCCGCCCCGGCTTAATGTGCGAGTACACCGGCGACTTAAAAGATCCACAACACCACTGTGAGATCCAATTAACTGATGAAGAAATCAATGATGCGACCAAGGCTTTATTGAATGAAAGCTTGGCTGATTGCAGCAAAGCCGAACTTAATCCTTTCTGCACCCTCAACCAGCCACCAGCTGTAAGTTTTGCACATAATTTTTTAGTTCATGTTTTCATTAACATTGTCCTCTTATAATCATCTGATTTCCACAAGTCGATTCTCCTTTTTGGAAGAAGAAGCTACAGGACAAGCCGACCAAGAAGACCTGGACAAAGACCAAGGCTAATAAAAAGCCTCCCAAGAAGAAGACCGGCCCCTCCGAGTTACTTAACTTGTATGACAATAATGATGATGATGAGTTGGAGGTAGAAGTTGATTCTCTTGGCTCATTTTTTGTACATCTCATTGACAACGACTATTATCAGGATGACGCGGAAGCCAGCCGTGCGGGTGATGAAGAGGTAATTGTTCTTTCCTCCGGCTCAGAACCTCTGCCAAAATAGAAATCTCGACAAGCAAGCCGGAAATTAAGGTTTTATCATCTTTTAGCTTATTTGGATCCCAACTTTCCTGCGATCAACATGTTCCACTTGATAACCTTTGAAATGACCAGCAATAGTATCAACCTCTCGGCAATAAGCCGCCATGAGTGGATCCTTTGAACCCCAAGTTCCTGACACTTGCTGAGCCACAAAGTCTGAGTCGCCAAAACACCTCACCCGGCTTAGATTCATCTCTTTAGCCGTCCGAAGACCATGGAGTAAGGCTTCATACTCAGCTGCATTGTTGGTACAAGGGAACATCAACCTTAAAACATAACAAAATTTATCACCTCGCGGGGAAGTCAATATAACTCCAGCCCCCGAGCCTTCCAATTGCCTGGATCCATGAAAATGAATAGTCCAATATGTGCTATCTGTCTTATCCCCAGGCATCTGCAATTACGTCCAGTCATTGATGAAATCCACAAGCGCTTGAGATTTTATAGCCGTCCGAGGCATATACTTCAAGCCATGGGGTCCAAGCTCAATGGCCCACTTAGCTACCCGACCTGTGGCTTCTCTGTTTTGAATAATATCCCCCAAGGGAGCAGAACTAACCATAGTGATGGGATGTCCAAGGAAATATTGTTTCAACTTACGGCTAGCCATGAGCATGCCATAAACCAATTTATGCCAATGTGGGTATCTCTGCTTAGACTCAATGAGCACCTCACTAACATAATAAACCGACCTTTGAACCGGATATTCCTTGCTCGACTCTTTCCTTTCAACCACAACTGCCACACTGACAGCAATGCTGTTTGCAGCCACATATAAAAGCAAGGGCTCCTTCTCAATAGGAGCTGCAAGAACTGGCGGTTCAGCCAGCTGTCTCCTAAGTGCCTCAAACACCTCATTAGCAACATCACTCCAGACAAAATTATCTGTCTTCTTCATCATTTGATACAAAGGGACATCCTTCTCTCCCAGGCGGCTTATAAACCGGCTCAAAGCTGCAATACGACCCGCCAACCGCTGAACGTCATTGATACATGCCGGCTTAGCCAAGGAAGTGATAGCCTTGATTTTCTCCGGGTTAGCTTCAATGCCTCTCTCAGAAACCAGGAAACCCAATAGTTTGCCTGCTGGCACGCCGAAGACACACTTGGCTGGGTTAAGCATCATTTTATAGATCCAGAGATTGTCAAAGGTCTCTTTCAAATCATATATCAAAGTCTCTTTCTTCTTGGATTTCACAACAATATCATCCACATAGGCACGCCGAAGACACACTTGGCTGGGTTAAGCATCATTTTATAGATCCAGAGATTGTCAAAGGTCTCTTTCAAATCATATATCAAAGTCTCTTTCTTCTTGGATTTCACAACAATATCATCCACATAGGCATGAACATTACGTCCAATCTGGTCATGAAGGAAATTCTAAACACATCGTTGGTAAGTTGCTTGGGCACTCTTGAGCCCAAAGGGCATAGACACATAGCAGAAGGATCCAAAGGGAGTGATGAAAGCTGTCTTCTCCTGGTCCTTAACTGCCATCTTGATCTGATGATAACCAGAATAAGCATCCAAAAAGCTCAAACGCTCACAACCCACCATAGCATCAATAATCTGATCAATACGAGGGAGAGAAAAAGGGTCAGCCAGACAGGCCTTATTAAGGTCTGTATAATCCACACACATATGCCAAGTGCCTTTTTCTTAATCACCAGCACCGGGTTAGCTAACCACCCAGGATGGAAAACTTCAATGATGAATCCAACAACCAAGAGCCGAGACACTTCTTCACCAATTGCCTTGCGCCTCTCTTCATTAAAACAACGAAGGAATTGCTTGATCGGTTTAAACTTTGGATCCACATTAAGGGTGTGCTCAACGAGTTCCCTCGATAGACCCGGCATGTCAGAAGGTTTCCATGCAAAAATGTCCCGGTTCTCACGGACGAACACGATGAGCGCGCTTTCCTATTTCGGATCCATATTAGCACTGATGCTGAATTGCTTGGACGAGTCGCTAGGAACAAAATCAACCAACTTAGTGTCATCTACTGACTTAAACTTCAACAGGGGGTCATTCTCTGTAGTTGGCTCCTTCAAGGGTGTCATATCCACTGGGTCAACATTATATTTATAAAACTTCCACTCCTTAGTGGCACAGGCCAACTCAGCATACACAACATCACCCTCTTCACAATCCAGAGCAATCTTCCTATCACCATGCACCGTGATGGTGCCCTTATGACCCGGCATTTTAAGCTGCAAATAAACATAACAAGGCCATGCCATGAATTTGGCGTAAGCTGGCCGCTCGAACAAAGCATGATAGGGGCTTTTGATCTTTACCACCTCAAAGGTCAATTCTCAGCTCTGGAATCATGGTCATCTCCAAAGGCTACCTCCAGGGTTATCTTACCCACTGGATATGCCGACTTACCAGTCACCACCCCATGGAAAACAGTAGAAGACGTCTTAAGATCTTTGTCACTTAAATTCATACGACGAAAAGTATCATAGTAAAGGATATTGATACTACTGCCCCCATCCATGAGCACCTTTGTAAGCTTATATACTCCTACCTTAGGAGCCACCACCAATGCCAATTGACCTGGATTGTCAACCCGGGGCAGGTTATTCTTACGGCTCCATACAATAGGCTGCTCAAACCACCTCAAATAATGAGGTACTGCCGGCTCAACTGAATTCATCACCTGCTTATGGATTTTTTGATCTCGTTTGGATAGACTTGTGGAGAACACATGATATTGCCCACTATTTAATTGCTTTGGATTGCTTTGATAACCAGACTGCTGCTGCTGATTCCCTTGGCCAAATTGTTGATTAAAACCGCCTTGATTGCCTTATCCCTAAAAACCAGAACTTGAACCACCACCTCCAAATCTAGGTCCATGAGAGACGGACCTTGAACCGCCATGCGAGCCATGATTATTCTAGAAAAAATTAGAGTTTCTATACTCCCTCATGATGAAGCAATCCTTCCACAGATGACTGGCCGGCTTTTCCTGGGTTCCGTGCTTTGGGCAAGGCTGATTCATCATGAACTCAAGGTTGAACTTCGGCCCTCCAAACCATGGCGATGGTGTTTTCCCCTTACGATGCTGGTTATTACTCTGCGTATTGGTGTTAGCCACAAAGTGTAAACCGCTATCATCCTTGCGCTTACCATTGCCACCTTGACCCATCGTGTTATGCTGTCCCTTTGTATTGCCACCCCTTTTCCCTTTACCAGCTTTATCATCATCAGACTCAGGGTCTTTAGTGCTCTCAGAGTCGGCATATTTGACGAGATCCGCCATGAGCTCCCCCATATCATTGCAATTGCGCTTAAGCCGCCCCAATTTTGCTTAAGGGGAAGAAAACGACAATTCTTCTCCAACATCAGGACTGCTGAACCGGCGTTGATACTATGTGATGAGTGTATAACAAATGAGATCCGGTGCACCCAATTAGTTGTTGACTCACCTTCACCTTGGACACAAGAGTCCAAATCCAGAATCGACATAGGCTGCTTGCACGTGTCTTTTAAAATTTAGGATAAAACGCACTTTCAACTCTGCCCATGATTTGATGGAGTTAGCGGGCAGCCCTTTTAACCAAGTACGAGCCAACCCATCCAACATCATGGTGAAATACTTAGCACATGCAGCATCACTAACATCCAACATCTCCATAGCCATCTCATAGCTTTCAATCCAAGCCTCCGGGGGTTGATCCTTCATGTAGTTAGGCACCTTACGAGGGCCCTTGAAATCCTTAAGAAAGCGCTCGTTGCATAGAGCTGGCACTAAACATGGCATGCCCAAGGTTCTAGAAGTTGCCCCTGTCTCCACAGTCGTTGACGGATAAACCGGAGGTTGCTGTTGAGCCGCCAATTGAGCCGCCAGCTCAGCCTCACGCCGCGCCCTGCCCTGGTCCACTAAAGCCTGAGCATCATTACCAGCACGCAGCGGGTCAGGCCTATGAGGCTGATTGCGGTGCCGCTACTGCTTGATACAACCGGCTCATCAATGTGTCTGCTATAAATCCGGCTTGAACGCGGGGTCAAGTGAATTTGTTCATGACTGTGTGAATAAGCTGCCTGTTGATCCACAACCGTCTGAAGAAGTTCTCCGGCTTGCCGTATTTCCATCGCCGCTAGCGACTCATCCTGAACTGGGAGAGCCGCCAATCGAGTAGCCATAGCTATCATGTTATCCAGAGGATTAGAATAATGACCCAGGGGTGTCGGAACATGCTGAAGATGGGTCAAATTCAAAC
>NC_041381.1:396083405-396163764 GCF_002162155.2 Triticum dicoccoides
GCTCCAGCCGCCGGTGCCTCAACGGCCCGATCCACCATAGGCGGGTTACTAGTTCCCGCCCCATGCGTGTTGAAAAGGTTTCTCGCATCGTAAACCGAGGATAAACGACTTACATGCCTTCTGTTAAAGACTGCGTTTGATGCGTCCCGGTCCAAGCTCAAACAAAAATTCTCTACTTGAAGCCGTTATGCCTCCCTCTCCAAGGCGGTTCGCTCCGTCGTCATCCGGGTGTTCTCAGTGTTTAGATCCTCCTTGGCCTGAGCTATCTCATCACGTAACTTTGAAATGTCCACATTATGTTGCACTTGGTTCGCCGGGGTCACCTCCGCCATCAACAATGTTGCCAGAACCTCCAACAGTTCAGATACAACTTGAGCCAACGGGTGCACAGGGCTTCGTGCCCCAGCTACCGTTGTCGTTGCTGAACCGGAGATCATTGCTGCCGCAGTTGAAGAATTCTACCCTGGCTGTGTACCAGCCATGAAGATTGCGACCTAGCTTCGCGACTCATAGGGGTCCGGAATACTGTCGCCATCGGAACAGCCCCCTAGCCCACCATCCTGAACTTGATACATGGAGTTGGTCTCACCGGTTGAGGACTCATCACCTGAATAGACGACCATCTCACACCGGACTCAGATCCTCCTTCTAGATCCACTCCTTGAGTAAAGCCAATAAAGACATGCTTCGAGGCGGCTTGAACCTTGGTGGGTCGCACGCACTAAGACGTCTCGATGATGTCAGCGCAGGTATCTGACTCAGCTTCTGACTCACTAATCTTGCCGATGAAGACATGAATTCCGCCGAAGGGGACCCGGTACCCGTACTCGATTGAGCCGACCTCGGGGCCCCAGCCTACGTCATTGATGTAGAGCTTGCTGCAACGACTCTTAGTCATCCGCCCCACAGCGTATCCCTTGAGCCCTACAAAGCTGCCCTTCAAGAACTCGAAACCACTATGCGATGGCCCCATGATGGGCGCCAACTGTCATGGAATTGTCACGGAAGATGCCCTAGCATGAGGACTTAGGTGTGGAGCCATCGCAACATAGTTAGCTTGAAGGGGTTAAATGGGACAAAGGACACAGAGAGTTTTTACCCAGGTTTGGCCCCTCGTAACAAGGTAAAGACTTACTCCTGCTTTAGGTTGTATTGCTTGGGTTTCGATTACTAGGGAGCGAATACGCTTGACCTAGTTCTCAACTTGTTGTTTCTTGCCTTAACTCGCCGCCAGGTCACCCCTTTATATACACAGGTTGATGCCCGACAGCTTATAGAGTCCCGACCGGCTCATACACAACGTGTCCGACTCGGTGACCAAACTAAACTTTCCTTAACATACAAGTTAAACATATGGCGGTTTATACCCGTGGGCCTCAAGTCGCCACCGGGTCTTGGGCCTTCAGTAAGCTTGCTTCATGAACCGGTATCTTCAACATCTTCTTCGGCCTTCTCATTATGAAACGCCTGTGGTATGACCCGACCCCTCCTAGGCGGGTCATACCCAATAGTTATATCTCTAACATATCCTCATATTGGCTCCCACATATTCTATGAAGATCTTTATCGGTCGAATCATTATGACAACATACGTTATTCCCTTTGTCATCGGTATGTTACTTGCCCGAGATTCGATCGTCGGTATCTTCATACCTAGTTCAATCTCGTTATCGGCAAGTCTCTTTACTCGTTCTATAATACATCATCCTGCAACTAACTCATTAGTCACTTTGCTTGCAAGGCTTCTTATGATGTGTATTACCGAGAGGGCCCAGAGATACCTCTCTGATACTTGGAGTGACAAATCCTAATCTCGATCTATGCCAACCCAACAAACACCTTCAAAGATACCTATAGAGCATCTTTATAAACACCTAGTTACATTGTGACATTTGATAGCACACAAGGCATTCTTGCGGTATCCAGGAGTTGCATAATCTCATAGTTAAAGGAATATGTATTTGACATGAAGAAAGCAATTGCAATAAAACTGAATGATCATAATGCTAAGCTAACGAATGGGTCTTGTCCATCACATCATTCTCCTAATGATATGATGTCGTTTATCAAATGACAACACATGTCTATGGTTAGGAAACCTAACCATCTTTGATCAACGAGCTAGTCTAGTAGAGGCTTACTAGGGACACATTATTTTGTCTATGTATCCACACATGTATCAAGTTTCTGGTTAATACAATTCTAGTATGAATAATAAACATTTATCATGAAATAAGGAAATATAAAATAACAAGTTTATTATTGCCTCTAGGGTGTATTTCCTTCAGTCTCCCACTTGCACTAGAGTCAATAATCTAGTTCACGTTGCCATGTGATTTAACACCAATAGTTCACATCTTTATGTGATTAACACCCATAGTTCACATCGCCATGTGACCAACACCCAAAGGGTTTACTAGAGTCAATAATCTAGTTCACATCGCTATGTGATTAACACCCAAAGAGTACTAAGGTGTGATCATGTTTTGCTTGTGAGAGAAGTTTAGTCAATGGGTCTGCCACATTCAGATCTATATGTACTTTGCAAATTTCTATGTCTACAATGCTCTGCATGGATCTACTCTAGATAATTGCTCCCACGTTCAATTCATATCTAGATTGAGACTTAGAGTCATCTAGATTAGGTCAAAGCTTGCATTGACGTAACTTTTTACGACGAACTCTTTATCACCTCCATAACTGAGAAATATTTCCTTAGTCCTCTTTAAGGTAACTAACGATAATTTTGATCGCTGTCCAGTGATGTATTCCTAGATCACTATTGTACCCCCTTGCCAAACTCATGGCAAGGTACACAACATGTTTGGTACACAACATGGCATACTTTATAGAACCTATGGCTGAGGCATAGGGAATGACTTTCATTCTTTCTTTATCTTCTGCTGTGGTCAGGTTTTGAGTCTTTACTCAACTTCACATCTTACAATACAGGCAAGAAATCCTTCTTTCACTAATCCATTTTGAACTCCTTCAAAATCTTGTCAAGGTATGTTCTCATTGAAAGTCTTATCAAGCGTCTTGATCTATCTCTATAGATCTTGATGACCAATATGTAAGCAGCTTCACCGAGGTCTTTCATTGAAAAATTCTTATTCAAGTATCCTTTTATGCTATCCAGAAATTCTATACCATTTCCAATCAACAATATGTCATCCACATATAATATCAGAAATGCTATACAGCTCCCACTCACTTTCTTGTAAATACAGGCTTCACCGTAAGTCTGTATAAAACTATATGCTTTGATCACCTCATCAAAGCGTATATCCCAACTCTGAGATGCTTGCACCAGTCCATACATGGATCGCTGGAGCTTGTACACCTTGTTAGTACCTTTAGGATCGACATAACCTTCTGGTTGCATCACATACAACTCTTCTTAGAGATATCCATTTAAGGAATGTAGTTTTGACATCCATTTTCTAGATTTCATAAAATGTGGCAATTGCTAACATGATTCGGACAGACTTAAGCATCGCTACGGTTGAGAAAGTCTCATCATAGTCAACCCCTTGAACTTGTCAAAAACCTTTTGCGACAAGTCGAGCTTTGTAGATAGTATCATTACCATCAGTGCCAGTATTCTTCTTGAAGGTCCATTTATTCTCTATGGATTGCTGATCATCGGGCAAATCCACCAAAGTCCATATTTTGTTCTTTATACATGGATCCTATCTCAGATTTCATGGCCTCAAGCCATTTATCGGAATCTGGGCTCATCATAGCTTCTTCATAGTTTGTAGGTTTTCCATGGTCTAGTAACATGACTTCCAGAATAGGATTACCATACCACTCTCGTGTTGATCATGTTCTGGTTGACCTATGATGTTCGGTAGTAACTTGATCTGAAGTTTCATGATCATCGTCATGAGCTTCCTCTCTAGTTAGTATAGGCATCACGGGAACGGATTTCTCTGATGAGCTACTTTCCAAATTGAGAGAAGGTACAATGACCTCATCAATTTCTACTTTCCTCCCACTCACTTCTTTCTAGAGAAACTCCTCTAAAAAGGTTCCATTCTTGACAACAAAAATCTTGCCTTCGAATTTGTGGTAGAAGGTGTACCCAATTATTTCCTTAGGGTATCCTATGAAGACGCACTTCTTTGATTTGGGTTCGAGCTTATCAGGCTGAAGCCTTTTGACATAAGTGTCGCAACCCCAAACTTTAAGAAACGACAACTTAGGTTTATTGCCAAACCACAGTTCATACGGTGTCATCTCAATGGATTTAGATGGTGCCCTATTTAACACGAATGCAGCTGTCTCTAATGCATAACCCCAAAATGATAGTGGTAAATCGGAAAGAGAAATCATAGATTGCACCATATCTAATAAAGTACGGTTACGACGTTTGGACACACCATTACGATGTGGTGTTCTAGGTGGCGTGAGTTGTGAAACTATTCCACATTGTTCTAAATGAAGGACAAACTCGTAACTCAAATATTCACCTCGGTGATCAGATCGTAGAAACTTTATTTTCTTGTTATGATGATTCTCCACTTCTCTTTGAAATTCTTTGAACTTTTCAAATGTTTCAGACTTGTGTTTCATTAAGTATACCCATACCTACTCTAATCATCTGTGAAGGTCAGAAAATAACGATACCCGCCGTGTGCTTCAACACTCATCGGACCGCATACATCTGTATGTATTATTTCCAATAAGTTATTAGCTCGCTCCATTATTTCAAAGAACAGACTTTTAGTCATCTTGCCTATGAGGCATGGTTCACAAGTATCAAATGATTCATAATCAAGCGATTCAAATAGTCCATCCATATGGAGTTTCTTCATGTGCTTTACACCAATATGACCTAAACGGCAGTGCCACAAGTATGTTGCACTATCATTATCAACTTTGCATCTTTTGGCATCAATATTATGAATATGTGTATTACTACGATCGATGTTCAATAAACCATTCACATAATTGGGTGTATGACCATAGAAGGTTTTATTCATGGAAACATAATGACAATTATTCTCTGAATTAAATGAATAACTGTATTGCAATAAACATGATCTAGTCATATTCATAATCAACGCAAACACCAAATAACATTTATTGAGGTTCAACACTAATCTCGAAGGTAGAGGGAGTGTGCGATGGTGATCGTATCAACCTTGGAATCATTTCCAACACACATCGTCACCTCACCATTAACTAGTCTTTGTTTATTTTGCAACTCCTGTTTCGAGTTACTAATCTTAGCAACTAAACCAGTATGAAGTACCCAAGAGCTACTACCAATACTTGTAAGGCACACATCAATAACATGCATATCAAATATACATTTGTTTAATTTTCCATCCTTCTATCCGCCAAGTATTTGGGGCAGTTCCGCTTCTAGTGACCATTTCCTTTGCAGTAGAAGCACTCAGTTTCAGGCCTAGGTCCAGCTTTGGGCTTCTTCATGGGAATGGCAACTTGCTTGCCATTCTTCTTGAAGTTCCCTTTCTTCCCCTTGCCCTTTTTCTTGAAACTAATGGTCTTGTTTAACCATCAACACTTGATGCTCTTTCTTGATTTCTACCTTTGCCGATTGCAGCATCGTGGAGAGCTCGGGAATCATTTTCGTCACCCCTTGAATATTATAGTTTATCACGAAGTTCTAGTAGCTTTGTGATAGTGACTAGAGAATTCTGCCAATCACTATCTTATCTGGAAGATTAACTCCCACTTGATTCAAGCGATTGTAGTACCCAGACATTCTGAGCACATGCTCACTGGCTGAGCTATTCTCCTCCATCTTGTAGGCAAAGTAATTGTCAGAGGTCTCATACCTCCCGACACGGGCATGCGTCTCAAATATCAATTTCAGCTCTTGGAACATCTCATATGCTCTGTGGCGTTCAAAACGTTTTTGAAGTCCCAGTTCTAAGCCGTAAAGCATGGCGCACTAAACTATTAAGTAGTCATCATATCGAGCTAGCCAAACATTCATAACGTCTACATCTACTCCTGTAATAGGTCTGTCACCTAGCGGTGCATCAAGGACATAATTCTTGTGTGCAGCAATGAGGATAATCCTCATATCACGGACCCAGTCCGCATCATTGCTACTATCATTTTTCAACTTAGTTTTCTCTAGGAACATATCAAAAAATAAGGGAGCTACAACGCGAGCTATTGATCTACAACATAATTTGCAAATACTATCAGGACTAAGTTCATGATAAATTTAAGTTCAATTAATCAAATTACTTAAGAACTCCCACTTAGATAGACATCTCCCTCAATTCATCTAAATGATACATGATCCAAATCAACTAAACCATGTTTGATCATCACGTGAGATGGAGTAGTCATCAATGGTGAACATCTCTATGTTGATCATATGTACTATATGATTCACATTCGGCCTTTCGGTCCCCAGTGTTCCGAGGCCATGTCTGTACATGCTAGGCTTGTCAAGCTTAACCCGAGTATTCTGCATGTGCAAAACTATCTTGCACCCGTTGTATGTGAACGTAGAGCCTATCACACCCGATCATCACATGGTGTCTCAGCACGACGAGCTGTCGCAACGGTGCATACTCAGGGAGAATACTTATACCTTGAAATTTAGTTAAGGGATCATCTTATAATGCTACCATCGTACTAAGCAAAATAAGATGCATAAAGATAAACATCACATGCAATCAAAATATGTGACATGATATGGACATCATCATCTTGTGCTTTTGATCTCCATCTCCAAAGCATCTTCATGATCTCCATCGTCACCGGCTCGACACCTTGATCTCCATCATTGCGTCATGATCGTCTCGAGTGATAAAGTAAAGCAATTACATGGTGTTTGCATTTCATACAATAAAGAGACAACCATAAGGCTCTTGCCGGTTGCCGATAACTTTTACAAAACATGATCATCTCATACAATAACATATATCACATCATGTCTTGACCATATCACATCACAACATGCCCTGCAAAAACAAGATAGACGTCCTCCACTTTGTTGTTGCAAGTTTTACATGGCTGCTACGGGCTTCTAGCAAGAACCGTTCTTACCTATGCACCAAAACCACAATGGTGATTTATCAAGTTTGTTGTTTTTAACCTTCAACAAGGACCGACCACAGTCAAATTTGATTCAACTAAAGTAGGAGAAACAGACACCCGCTAGCCACCTTTATGCAAAACTAGTTGCATGTCTGTCGGTGGAACCGGTCTCATGAACGTGTCATGTAAGGTTGGTCCGGGCCGCTTCATCCAACAATACCGCTGAATCAAAATAAGACATTGCCAGTAAGCAGTATGACGATCACCACCCACAACTCTTTGTGTTCTACTCATGCATATCATCTACGCATAGACCTAGCTCGGATGCCACTATTGGAGAACGTAGCATGCAATTTCAAAACTTTCCTATGCTCACGCAAGATCTGTCTAGGAGAGGCATAACAAAGAGAGGGGGAGAGTGTGTCTACGTACCCTCGTAGACCGTAAGCGGAAGTGTTTGACAACGCGGTTGATGTAGTTGAACTTTTTCTAGCTCCGATCGATCAAGTACCGAACGTACGACACATCCGAGTTCTACACATGTTCAACTCGGTGATGTCCCTCGCCTTCTTGATCTAGCAAGGTCTCGAGGTAGTAGATGAGTTCCGCCAGCACGACGGCATGGTGAAGGTGATGGTGAAGTGATCCACGTAGGGCTTCGCCTAAGCACTGCGAGAATATGACCGGGGTTGTAAACTATGGAGGGGGGCGCCGCACACGACTAACATATATATATATATATATATATATATATATATATATATATATATATATATATATGGGGAGGAGAGGCATCCATGCGGTGCCCCAAGTAGGATCCGAATCCTACTTGGGGTTTCCCCAAGTGGCGCCCCGCCTTTCCTTTTTTCACCAAAGAAGAAAGGGAAGGAGGAAGAGAGAAAGGAAGGGGGCCGAACCCCCCCTTTTTACTTCCCCAATTCGGCCACATGCCTAAGGGGAGGCGCGCCACCCCTTGTGGGCTGGTGTTCTCCCCTGTTATGGCCCATATCTTCTCCTCGGGGGTTCTGGTAACCCCTCCGGTACTCTGATATGTACCCGGTACCCTCCGAAGCACTTCCGGCGTCCGAATACTATCATATAATACAATATTGTCATCGATCATTTCAAGGTTCCTCGTCATGTCCGTGATCTCATGTCCGTGAAAGGAAGGGGGCCGAACCCCCCCTTTTTACTTCTCCAATTCTTTACCTCTCGATCATTTCAAGGTTCCTCGTCATGTCCATGGTCTCATCCAGGGCTCCGAACAATGTTCAGTCACCAAATCACACAACTCATATAATACAATATCGTCATCGAACGTTAAGCGTGCGGACCCTACGAGTTCGAGAACTATGTAGACATGGCCGAGACACCTCTCCGTCAATAACCAATAGCGGAACCTGGATGCTCATATTGGCTCCCACATATTCTACGAGATCTTTATTGGTTGAACCGTTATGACAACATACGTTATTCCCTTTTTCATTGGTATGTTACTTGCCCTAGATTCGACCGTCGGCATCTTCATACCTAGTTCAATCTCGTTACCGTAAAGTCTCTTTACTCGTTCCATAATACATCATCGTGCAACTAACTCATTAGTCACTTTGCTTGCAAGGCTTCTTATGATGTGTATTACCGAGAGGGCCCAGAGATACCTCTCCGATACTCGGAGTGACAAATCCTAATCTCGATCTATGCCAACCCAACAAACACCTTCGAAGATACCTGTAGAGCATCTTGATAATCACCCAGTTATGTTGTGACATTTGATAGCACACAAGGCATTCCTCCGGTATCCGGGAGTTGCATCTCATAGTCAAAGGAACATGTATTTGACATGAAGAAAGCAATAGCAATAAAACTGAACGATCATAATGCTAAGATAAGGAATGGGTCTTGTCCATCACATCATTCTCCTAATGATATGATCCTGTTTATCAAATGACAACACATGTCTATGGTTAGGAAACTTAACCATCTTTGATCAAGGAGCTAGTTTAATAGAGGCTTACCAGGGACACGGTATTTTGTCTATGTATCCACACATGTATCAAGTTTCTGGTTAATACAATTCTAGCATGAATAATAAACATTTATCATGAAATAAGGAAATATAAAATAACAACTTTATTATTGCCTCTAGGGCATATTTCCTTCGGTTTTGGCAATCAACTTGGAGATTCCCGTGGTGACATTGGGGTAATCTATGCATAGGGGTTGATGCATGGTTTCTTCCTTCTTTCTCTGGTAGAAACCTTGGGGCACTCTTTGAAGTTCTTTGTGTTGGATTGCATATCATGAATCTGAAGTTATTTGATGCATATCGTATAATCAACTCTTGTGGTGACATTGGAGTATCTAGGTGACATTAGAGTTGGTGGATGTGTATCATGTGGTGTTATTTTAGTACGAACTCTAGGGTTGTTTGTGACACTTATAGGGATGGCTCAATAGATTGATAGAAAAATATAGCTTTGAGGTGGGTTTGTACCCTACAACCATCTTATCTTATGTTCTCCGCTAGATAAGAACTTTGGAGTGATTCTTTGTTGCACGTTGAGGGATTGTTATTTGATTCAATTATATTAGCATTGTTGAGAGATTGCACTAGTGGAAGTATAAACCCTAGGCCATATTTTCAAGCATTGCAATACCGTTTGTGCTCCGTTTTATCACTTACTACCTTGCTGTTTTTATATTTTTAGATTACAAAAACCTATATCTACTATCCATACTACATTTGTATCACCATCTGTTCGCCGAACTAGTGCACCTATATATACAACCATTGTATTGGGTGTGTTGGGAACACAAGAAATTTCTTGTATTTGATTGCAAGGTTATTTGATAGAGACCATCTTCATCCTACACCTCCCACGGATTGATAAACCTTAGGTCATCCACTTGAGGGAAAATTGCTACTGTCCTACAAAACTCTGCATTTGGAGGCCCAACACGAGTCTACAAGAATAAGTTGTGTAGTGGGCATCAAGCTCTTTTCTGGCGCCGTTGCCGGGGAGGTGAGTGTATGAAGGTATATATTTAGATCTTTCAATTAAATATTTTTTCTTGTTTTATCACTAGTTTGGTTTATAAAATAAAATTACAAAAAAATGTCTTTCATGAAAATGATGGATCGATTTCTTTTGCCAAAGCATTAGAAGAAGAAATCAATAAAATGTCTGGCATAAAATCCTTGAATGATAATCATGATTGCAATGTTGCTAGTATGAATTCTTTGAATAGCCATGATGCTACAAAGCCATAATCTTGGGGATGCTATGTTTGGTGAAGATGATATTTTTAATCCCCCAAGTTTTGATGTGCGAATTTGTTATGATGATTGCATGCCTCCTATTTATCATGATTGCAATATTTATGAAAGTGGGTTTCGAAGGGTGTCAACTTTAGATAATAATTATCCCACTATTTTGGAGGGCGTTGAATCTTATTATAATGATAAAATTGGATTTGGTGAGGTCATGACTTTATTTAGTGATGAATCCATTATTTTGGAAGAGGTTTCAATTGATTGTGGCAACAAAGTTGCTATCTATGATGATCATTGTGATGACATGTATGCTATAAAGAATAACGATAACCATGAAACTTATCATCATGATTTCAATTTTCAATTGTATTATTCCAATAAAGTATCACATGATAGTTATTTCGTTGAGTTTGCTCCTGTTGGGAATCGTTGCATGGAAAACAAAAAAAAAATTATACGCACACTCAATGATCTATCCATGGAGATGCATAGCAATGAGGGGGAGATTATGTCTACGTACCCTCGTAGACCATAAGCGGAAGAGTTTGACAACGCGGTAGATGTAGTCGAACTTCTTCTAGCTCCGACCAATCAAGTACGGAACGTACGACACCTCCGAGTTCTACACACGTTCTGCTTGGTGACATCCCTCGCCTTCTTGATCCAGCAAGACGTCGAGGTAGTAGATGAGTTCCGTCAGCACGACGACATGGTGACGGTGATGGTGAAGTGGTCCTCGCAGGGCTTTGCCTAAGCACTACGAAAATATGACCGGGGGTGTAAACGATGGAGGGGGCCGCCGCACACGACTAGGCAATTGTCTGGGGTGTGTTAGCCCCCCCACATACATATAGGTGGGAGGGGGAGGAGAGAGGCCAGGAGGCGCCCCAAGTAGGACCGAATCCTACTTGGGTTCCTGTCGGTGTCAAAACCGGCGGATCTCGGGTAGGGGGTCCCAAACTATGCGTGTAAGGCTAATGGTAACAGGAGGCGGGGGACACGATGTTTACCCAGGTTCGGGCCCTCTCGATGGAGGTAATACCCTACTTCCTGCTTGATTGATCTTGATGATATGAGTATTACAATAATAGATCTACCACGAGATCATAGAGGCTAACCCTAGAAGCTAGCCTATGATTATGATTGTTGTTGTCCTATGGACCAATCCCTCCGGTTTATATAGACACGGAGGGGGCTAGGGTTACACAAAGTCTACATATCCGGATTGCCAAGCTTGCCTTCCACGCAAAGGAGAGTCCCACCCGGACACGAGATGAAGTCTTCAATCTTGTATCTTCATAGTCCAACAGTCCGACATAAGTATATAGTCCGGCTGTCCGAGGACCCTCTAATCCAGGACTCCTTCAGTAGCCCCTGAACCAGGCTTCAATGACGATGAGTCCAGCGCGCAGATTGTCTTTGGCATTGCAAGGTGGGTTCCTTCTCCGAATACTTCAAAGTAGATCTTGAACACAAGAATCGTGTCCGGCTCTGCAAAACAAATTACACATACCACCGTAGAGAGTACAATATTCCACAAGTCTAATCTGCTGACAATTTTTTCATAGCGTGACATCACAACGCGTCCCTGTTATTATTCGAACCGTTTTCTCAACCTACTACTGCACATATTGCGAGGCGGTTTTATTGGCACGTCTTGTCGAAGCAGAGATCGTGTCCCCTTATCACGGGATTCTCATCAATACGGGTGTGGGTAACCCAACCACGCCATCAACACGGCGCTTGGGGATTAAGCGAGTTTCCAGGGAAAGTGGGAGGCGCAGGATCCCTGCTGCCTTTATAAGGAGATAAGGACTCCCCTTTTTCACCCACGCCTTCTTCTTCTACTCATCCATTCTCTCTCGCTCGAGCTCTAGCGCTCAATCATTCACCTTCTCTTCCCACAAAGGCCCTCCGAAAATGTCCGGATCCGGAGCAGGAGTCAAGTGGATGGCCTCTACCGTCCGGGAGAAGGATATCAAGAAACTTCGGGAGGCCGGATATCTGGCCAAGAAGATCGGCCACCGCCTCCCGACGGTGGGACAAATTGTCCCTACTCCGGAACCAGATGAGAGGGTTGTATTCCTTCCTCACTTTGTCCGTGGGCTAGGGTTTCCCCTTCACCCCTTCGTTCGCGGCATTATGTATTACTATGGGATAGATTTTCATGATCTATCCCCCAATTCCTTCCTCAACATCTCGACCTTCATCGTCGTGTGCGAGACCTTTCTCCGCATCCCCCCACACTTCGGCTTATGGCTGAAGATTTTCAATGTGAAGCCCAAGGTGGTGAGCGGTGAGCACGCTGAGTGTGGAGGAGCCATGGTGAGAAAGATGCCCAATGTCACATGGCCAACAGGTACCTTCAATGACTCCGTCAAGGGATGTTAGCAACAGTGGTTCTATGTCACTGAGCCACGCGACATGAAATGGGTTGCAGCTCCTGAATTCTGATCCGAAGCTCCCTTGCGGCTTACGTCCTGGCCCAAGAAGGGCCTGGACTGGTCTTCGTCATACGAACTGACAATGCTCCAGACGCGCGTCAAGAGCATGGGAGACAAAAACATCAAACTCGTCGACGTAGTGCAAGTGATGTTGGTTCGCCGGATTCTCCCATGCCAACGCAGGGCTTGCAATTTATGGGAATTCGACCCGGCCAAGCACCAGACCCTGACGGAGCTATTCGGCTCAACGCACAAAGATATCTGGAAGGTGCTCTTTAAGTCCAGAAAATCGTGGCCGGACTCGGCCGAGGACCGTGGGTACAAACTATCCCGTCCTGCGAGTTCGGTAAGTCTTTATATATCGGTAAGACGTACGCCTCAACCACGTATTTCAAGGGAAATGCTTAATGTATTTACCAACAATTCTCCGAGGGCTGAACGAAGGCGGATCAGATCTACTGTCCAGCCCCGCTGCCAGAAGAACAAGCCGGCCAACTTCTAATGAAGATGCTGGTTCCGGCGCCTTATAAGGCGCCTAAGAAGAAGGCCAAGATGGAGGCCAAGGAGACCAGGGGCGGTCTTCATCACAAAGGCACTTCGGACAAAGTGTCCGAAGATTTTAAGGCCCGCTCCTCCTCCGAAGAGAACGAAGAAAAGGAGGAAAGCCGATCTCCCCAGCAAGGGGGAGAAAGAAAAGGACGGCCTCCACACGCTTGGAGGCCGAGTCACTTAAGAGGGGAAAAAACCTCTTTCCAGACGAACCCCACACCGCCACCGACAACAGCACAGAGTGGGATCCTAGGATCCAGCCCCTGGTTAATTCGTGAGTATATAAGACTCGGACATGCTTGTATATCATTATTTACTATCGGATAGTGCTAACGCATTGAGTCATGCCTTTTTTTGCAGTCCGGCCAAGTCCCGCACCAAGCCATCCTCATTAGAGGATTCACTAAGCTCGGACGCGATGGACAGCGGGACTCCCCTGACGGCTTCCTCCCCAAAACATATGGATGACACCGAGGTATCGTCCCCAAGGCTCCCAGGCCAAAGAGGAACTGGGGAGACCGTCAAGGCGACGCGGGAGGGTCAAACCTCGGCGAATGGTCACACGGGAAAAAAGTCCCCCATGGACATCGACGGCGGGGGCTATCTTGAATTCCTCCCCCAACCGTTCCGGAGACCAATGATAACCCACAGGTGTAGGGGATCGCAACAGCTTTCGAGGGTGAAGTACAACCCAAATTTATTGATTCAACACAAGGGGAGCCAAAGAATATTCTTGAGTATTAGCAGTTGAGTTGTCAATTCAACGACACCTGGATAACTTAGTATCTGCAACAAAGTATTTAGTAGCAAAAGTGGTATGATAATAAAGGTAACAGTAGCAATAGTAAAGATAAATGTTTTTGGGTTTTTGTAGTAGTTGTAACAATAGCAACGGAAAAGTAAATAAGCGGAGAACAATATATGAAAAGCTCGTAGGCAATGGATCAGTGATGGATAATTATGCCGGATGCGATTCCTCATGTAATAGCTATAACATAGGGTGATACAGAACTAGCTCCAATTCATCAATGTAATGTAGGCATGTATTCCATAAATAGTCATACGTGCTTATGGAAAAGAACTTGCATGCCATCTTTTGTCCTACCCTCCCGTGGCAGCGGGTTCCTAGTGGAAACTAAGGGATATTAAGGCCTCCTTTTAATAGAGAACCGGACCAAAGCATTAACACATAGTGAATACATGAACTCCTCAAACTACGGTCATCACCGAGAAGTATCCCGATTATTGTCACTTCGGGGTTGTCGGATCATAACACATAATAGGTGACTATAGACTTGCAAGATAGGATCAAGAACACACATATATTCATGAAAACATAATAGGTTCAGATCTGAAATCATAGCACTCAGGCCCTAGTGACAAGCATTAAGCATAGCAAAGTCATAGCAACATCAATCTCAGAACATAGTGGATACTAGGGATCAAACCCTAACAAAACTAACTTGATTACATGGTAAATCTCATCCAACCCATCACCGTCCAGCAAGCCTATGATGGAATTACTCACGCACGGTGGTGAGCATCATGAAATTGGTGATGGAGGATGGTTGATAATGACGACACCGATGAATCCCCCTCTCTGGAGCCCCGAACGGACTCCAGATCAGCCCTCCCGAGAGAGATTAGGGCTTGGCGGCGGCTCCATGTCGTAAAACATGATGAAACTTTCTCTATGATTTTTTTCTCCCCGAGACGGAATATACGGAGTTGGAGTTGAGGTCGGTGGAGGTCCAGGGGGCCCACGAGATAGGAGGCCGTGCCCTAGGGGGGGGGGGGCGCTCCCCTGTGTCGTGGACAGGCTGTGGGGCCCCTGGCATTAATTCTTTCGCCAAAAATTCTTATTAATTCCAAAAAGTGTCTCCATGGATTTCCAGGACATTCCTAGAACTTTTCTTTTCTACACATAAAACAACATCATGGCAGTTCTGCTGAAAACAACGTCAGTCCGGGTTAGTTTCATTCAAATCATGCAAGTTAGAGTCCAAAACAAGGGCAAAAGTGTTTGGAAAAGTAGATACGTTGGAGACGTATCAACTCCCCCAAGCTTAAACCTTTGCTTGTCCTCAAGCAATTCAGTTGATAAACTGAAAGTGATAAAGAAAAACTTTTACAAACTCTGTTTGCTGTTGTTGTTGTAAGCATGAAAAGCCAACATTCAAGTTTCAACAAATATTATGAACTAACCGCATTCTCAATAACACTTAGCTCTCACAATACTCATATCAATAGCATAATCAGCTAGCGAGCCATAATAATAAAACTCGGATGAAAACACTTTCTCAAAGTAATCATAACATGATATAACAAAATGGTATCTCGCTAGCCCTTTCTGAGACCGCAAAACATAAAAGCAGAGCACCTCTAAAGATCAAGGACTGACTAAACATTGTAATTCATGGTAAAAGAGATCCAGTCAAGTCATACCCAATATAAACCAGTAATAATGAATGCAAATGACAGTGTGCTCTCAAGCGGGTGCTTTTAATAAGAAGGATGATGACTCAACATAAAAGTAAATAGATAGGCCCTTCGCAGAGGGAAGCAGGGATTTGTAGAGGTGCCAGAGCTCGATTTTAAAATAGAGATTGAATAACATTTTGAGCGGTATACTTTTGCTGTCAACGCAACAACTATGAGATGCCTGTATCTTCCATACTACATGCATTATAGGCAGTTCCCAAACAGAATGGTAAAGGTTTATACTCCCCCGACCACCAACAAGCATCAATCCATGGCTTGCTCGAAACGACGAGTGCCTCCAACATACAACAACCCTGGGGGAGTTTTGTTTAATTACTTTGATTTGCTTTGATCTTTTTGGATCATGGGACTGGGCATCCCGGTTACCGGCCCCTTTCTCGTAAATGAGGAGCGGAGTCCACTCCTCTTGAGAATAACCCACCTAGCATGGAAGATATAGGCAGCCCTAGTTGTAACATGAGCTGCTCGAGCATACAAAACATAATTTCATTTAAAGGTTTGGATTTTGGCACATACAAATTTACTTGGAACGGCAGGTAGATACCGCATATAGGTAGGTATAGTGGACTCATATGGAGCAACTTTGGGGTTTAAGGAGTTTGGATGCACAAGCAGTATTCCCACTTAGTACAGGTGAAGGCTAGCAAAAGACTGGGAAGCGACCAACTGAGAGAGCGACAACAGTCGTAAGCATGCATTAAAATTAATTCACACCGAGTACAAGCATCAGTAGGATATAATCCACCATGAACATAAATATCGTGAAGGCTATGTTGATTTGATTCAACTACATGCGTGAACATGTGCCAAGTCGAGTCACTCAATTCATTGAAAGGAGGATACCATCCCATCATATCACATCATAATCATTCTAATAGCATGTTGGCACGCAAGGTAAACCATTATAACTCATAGCTAATCAAGCATGGCACAAGTAACTATAATCTCTAGATGTCATTGCAAATATGTTTACTTCATAATAGCTGACTCAGGAACGATGAACTCATCATATTTACAAAAACAAGAGAGGTCGAGTTCATACCAGCTTTTCTCATCCCAATAAGTCCATCATATATCGTCATTATTGCCTTTCATTTGCATGCCCGAACGATGTGTATAATAATAAGAGTGCACGTGCATTGGACTAAGCTGGAATCTGCAAGCATTCAACTCAAGAGAGAAGACAAGTAATATGGGCCCTAAATCAAATAAACAATCATGCATATAAGAGCCAGTAAGCATTTTCAATATGGTCTTCTCGACCCCCAAAGGAAAGAAAAGAAAATAAAACTATTTACACGGGAAAGCTCCCAACAAGTAAAATAAGAACGAGAAATATTTTTGGGTTTTCATTTTAATTCTACTACAGGCAAGGGAATTAAACTAACTAATTTTTTGGTTTTTTCTTAAGGTTTATCAAACACACAAGAAGAAAACTAGAAAAAGAAATTTAAACTAGCATGGATAATACAATGAAAGACTATGAGCACCGACAACTAGTGTGTGAACATGAATGTAAAGTCGGTGAGAAATACGTACTCGCCCAAGCTTAGGCTTTTGGCCAAAGTTGGTTTAATACCAAGGACCGCCTAGCTGATATCCATAAGTGAAACTGGGGTAGTACTGAGATGCGGAGGCGACCGCCTCCTGAGCAGCAGCGTGTTGGCGAACTGCCTCCATTCCCCTCTAATATCCAGTTGCTTCTTCCCTGGTGACAACATATCTTCCTTTTGCCTGATAATCAAAAAGGTAGGGAGCAGGAAGAGTAACAGGGACGACGTTGCGTCTGTCATAGATTAGTCGATAATGGAGGAATTGTTCATTCCTCTCAAGAAAATGATGATCAAACATAGATTCTTTATCCAAATAAACAGAAGGTACAATCATATCCCCTCTCGTGGAGCTATATTAAGAAAATTAGCCACACGGATTGCATAAATTTCTCCAAAGAAATCTCCCCTTCTACTATTATTCTGCAACCTACGTGCAACTATTGCCCCCAAGTTATAACCTTTATAACCTGACACAGAACTCTTGAGGACACAAAGATCAGGGGCACACATGTGACATACCTCGTCCTTACCATTAATGCATCTACCAATAAAGAGAGCAAAGTAATGTATAGCAGGAAAATGAATGCTCCCTATGGTAGCTTGTGCTACGTCCCTAGATTCTCCCACAGTAATATTGGCAAGAAAATCTCTTAATTCAGATTTGGGAGGATCATTAATATTACCCCACTACGGGAGTTTGCAAGCAGTTGTGAAATTCTCTAAATCCATGGTATAAGATGTATCATAAATATCAAACATGACACTAGGAGAATTACACGCAGAAATATATTCGAACCTCCGCACAAAGGAATCGGTCAATTGATAATATTGAGGACACTTATCTTGTAAGAAGTCCTCCAGCTCGGCATTACGCACATACGCGTCAAATTCCTCCTTTAAGCCTACTTCGACCATAAAATCATCGGATGGCCACTCACAAGCCCGTACATTTGCATCCCTTGGCAAATTAATATCTTGTTCACGTATAGCAATCCTTGGCCCTTTCTTTGCCGAGGAACCTCCTTGGTACATTCTTCTAAGCATATTTCTTTTTCTAAAATTTTCTGAAATTTTAGTAACTTCAAAATAAAAGTGGATAAAACTAAACAAGATTGATAGCAACTACTCCTACAAGTGCCTAGAGCCCATATCATGCATTGGAATTGCTTGTGACCTCAAAAATTTAACATGCAAGCTCAAGAACATGGTCACCTAAGCAGCAAAAATTTGCAATGAATAAAGCACTAGAACAAAAACTAATTGGACCAATGGAGGAGTCACATACCAAGCAACAATCTCCCAAAGCAGTTTTGTGAATGGATCTTTGAGCTAGGAGATCGAAAATCACAGCAAAACAAGCTAGAACTCGTGCTTGAGCTGGATGGGGATTTTTTTGGGTAGAGGCTGAAGTGTGTGGGTGCTGGCATAAGTGGAGGGGAGCCACCAGGGGCCCACGAGACAAGGGCACGCCCTCCTCTCTCGTGGCCTGGTGCTTGCCCCTCCTGCAGTGTTTTCAGTGCCTAAAATCCTCAAATATTCCAGAAAAAATCATACTAAATTTGCAGGGCATTTGGAGCACTTCTATTTTCGGACTATTTTTAATGCACGGATAATTCAGAAAATAGACGGATAATACTATTTTTGCTTTATTTATTCTAAATAACAAAAAGTAAAAATAAGGTACAGAAGGTTGTGCCTTCTAGTTTCATCCATCTCGTGATCATCAAAATGAACCCGCTAACAAGGTTGATCAAGTCTTGTTAACAAACTCATTCCGAATAACACGGAACTAGAGAAACTTCGAATAACACTAAGTTACCTCAACGGGGATACGAAAATCCCCAACAATAATAATATCATACTTTTTCTTGACAGTAGGGAGAGGAAATTCCAAACCTGCAAAAATGATAGTTGGAACTTTTTCAATAGAATTGATGCTATGAACTTGAGATTGTTTCCTCGGAAAGTGTACCGTATGCTCATTACCATTAACATGAAAAGTGACATTGCC
This sequence comes from Triticum dicoccoides, assembly GCF_002162155.2. Classification (NCBI taxonomy): domain Eukaryota; kingdom Viridiplantae; phylum Streptophyta; class Magnoliopsida; order Poales; family Poaceae; genus Triticum; species Triticum dicoccoides. Next base: position 396,102,771 of record NC_041381.1, read on the forward strand.
TTTGTTGCAATCAATAATAGCCCCTGCAGTATTAAGAAAAGGTCTACCAAGGATAATAGACATACTATCGTCCTCGGGAATATCAAGAATAACAAAGTCCGTTAAGATAGTGACATTTGCAACCACAACAGGCACATCCTCACAAATACCGACATGTATAGCAGTTGATTTATCAGCCATTTGCAAAGATATTTCAGTAGGTGTCAACTTATTCAATTCAAGTCTACGATATAAAGAGAGAGGCATAACACTAACACCAGCTCCAAGATCACATAAAGCAGTTCTGACATAATTTCTTTTAATGGAGCATGGTATAGTTGGAACACCCGGATCTCCAAGTTTCTTTGGTATTGCACTCTTAAAAGTGTAATTAGCAAGCATGGTGGAAATTTCAGCTTCCGGTATCTTTCTTTTATTTGTGATGATATCCTTCATATACTTAGCATAAGGATTTACTTTAAGCATATCAGTTAAGCACGTACGTAAGAAAATAGGTCTAATCATTTCAGCAAAGCGCTCAAAATCCTCATCATCCTTTGACTTGGATGGTTTAAGAGGAAAGGGCATGGGTTTCTAAACCCATGGTTCTCTTTCTTTACCGTGCTTCCTAGCAACAAAATCTCTCTTATCATAACGTTGATTCTTTGATTGTGGGTTATCAAGATCAACAGCAGCTTCAATCTCTACATGTTTGTTTTTGCTAGGTTGAGCATCAACATGAACATTATCATTAACATTATCACTAGGTTCATGTTCATCACCTCATTGTGTTTCAGCATCAGAGATAGAAATATCATTGGAATTCTCAGGTGTGTCTACAGTAGGTTCACTAGAAGCATGCAATGTTCTACCGTTTTTCTTCTTCTTCTTTTTAGAAGAACTAGGTGCCTCTAAATTATTTCTGTGAGAATCTTGCTCGATTCTCTTAGGGTGGCCTTCAGGATACAAAGGTTCCCGAGTCATTCTATCAGTTCTAGTAGCCACTCTAACGGCAAAGTCATTTTTATTATTCAATTCATCAAGCAAATCATTTTGAGCTTTGAGTACTTGCTCGGCTTGAGTAGCAACCATAGAAGCATATTTACTAACGCGGTGAAGTTCATCTTTAACTCTAGCCAGATTATCACCTATGCGTCCTATCTCGAAAGCATTATTCTTTAACTCTCTACCAACATAAGCACTAAAACTTTCTTGTCTAGCCATAAAGTCATCAAATACATCTAAGCATGGGCTATGAAATTTAGTAGAGGGTATTTCAACTTTATCATATCTATAGAGAGAATTTACCTTTACTACCTGTGGCGGGTTATCAAGACAATGTGGTTCTTCAGGCGGTAAATTAAGACCATGTATTTCTTCAATAGGTGGTAAATTCTTAACATCTTCAGCTTTAATACCTTTTTCTTTCATTGACTTCTTTTCCTCTTTCATATCTTCAGGACTGAGAAATAAAACACCTCTCTTCTTTGGAGTGGGTTTAGGAACAGACTCAGGAGTTGGCTCAATTGGTTCAGGAATTACTTCAGGAACTGGCTCAGGAAGAGTCCAATTATTTTCATTAGTCAACATATTATTCAATAATATTTTAGCTTCGTCGACTGTTCTTTCCCTGAAAACACCACCAGCACAACTATCCAAGTAGTCCTTGGAAGCATCGGTTAGTCCATTATAAAAGATACCAAGTATTTCATTTTTCTTAAGAGGATGATCAGGCAAAGCATTAAGTAACCGGAGAAGCCTCCCCCAAGCTTGTGGGAGACTCTCTTCTTTGATTTGCACAAAATTATATATTTCCTGCAAGGCAGCTTGTTTCTTATGAGCAGGGAAATATTTAGCAGAGAAGTAATATATCATATCCTGGGGAGTACGCACACAACCAGGAGCAAGAGAATTATACCAAGTCTTAGCATCACCCTTTAATGAGAACGGAAATATCTTAAGGATATATAAATAGCGAGACTTCTCATCATGAGTGAACAGGGTGGCTATGTCATTCAACTTGGTAAGATGTGCCACAACAGTTTCAGATTCAAGGCCATAAAAAGGATCAGATTCAACTAAAGTAATAATATTAGGATCAATAGAGAATTCATAATCCTTATCAGTAACACAGATAAGTGAAGTAGCAAAAGCAGGATCGGGTTTCATTCTAGCATTAAGAGACTGCTGCTTCCATTTAGCTAATAATTTCTTAAGATCATTTCTATCATTGCAAGCAAGAATTTCCATAGCAGCTGCTTCATTCGTAACATAACCCTTAGGAACAATAGGTAATACATAATCATTGGGGGAACGTTCATCATCACTATCATCAATAATAGGTTCTTCAATATTTTCATTCCCCCTAACTCTAGCAAGTTGTTCATCTAGAAATTCACCTAATGGCAAAGTAGTATCACGCACAGAAGTAGTTTCATCTTGCATAGCAGAAGTGGCATCATCAATAACATGTGACATATCAGAATTCATAGCAGTAGCAGGTTTAGGTGTCGCAAGCCTACTAATAACGGGAGGAGAATCTAGTGCAGAGCTAGATGGCAGTTCCTTACCTCCCCTCATAGTTGAGGGCAACATCTTGGTCTTAGCATCTTTCAAGTTCTTCATAGTGATCAACAGATATAAATCCCAAGTGACTCAGAGAATAGAGCTATGCTCCCCGGCAATGGCGCCAGAAATTAGTCTTGATAACCCACAAGTGCAGGGGATCGCAACAACTTTCGAGGGTGAAGTACAACCCAAATTTATTGATTCGACACAAGGGGAGCCAAAGAATATTCTTGAGTATTAGCAGTTGAGTTGTCAATTCAACCACACCTGGATAACTTAGTATCTGCAGCAAAGTATTTAGTAGCAAAAGTGGTATGAAAATAAAGGTAACAGTAGCAATAGTAAAGATAAATGTTTTTGGGTTTTTGTAGTAGTTGTAACAGTAGCAACGGAAAAGTAAATAAGCGGAGAACAATATATGAAAAGCTCGTAGGCAATGGATCAGTGATGGATAATTATGCCGGATGCGATTCCTCATGTAATAGCTATAACATAGGGTGATACAGAACTAGCTCCAATTCATCAATGTAATGTAGGCATGTATTCCGTAAATAGTCATACATGGTTATGGAAAAGAACTTGCATGCCATCTTTTGTCCTACCCTCCCGTGGCAGCGGGGTCCTAGTGGAAACTAAGGGATATTAAGGCCTCCTTTTAATAGAGAACCGGACCAAAGCATTAACACATAGTGAATACATGAACTCCTCAAACTACGATCATCACCGAGAAGTATCCCGATTATTGTCACTTCGGGGTTGTTGGATCATAACACATAATAGGTGACTATAGACTTGCAAGATAGGATCAAGAACACACATATATTCATGAAAACATAATAGGTTCAGATCTGAAATCATGGCACTCGGGCCCTAGTGACAAGCATTAAGCATAGCAAAGTCATAGCAACATCAATCTCAGAACATAATGGATACTAGGGATCAAACCCTAACAAAACTAACTTGATTACATGGTAAATCTCATCCAACCCATCACCGTCCAGCAAGCCTATGATGGAATTACTCACGCATGGCGGTGAGCATCATGAAACTGGTGATGGAGGATGGTTGATGATGACGACGACGATGAATCCCCCTCTCCGGAGCCCCGAACGGACTCCAGATCAGCCCTCTCGAGAGAGATTAGGGCTTGGCGGCGGCTCCGTGTCGTAAAATGTGATGAAACTTTCTCTCTGATTTTTTTCTCCCCGAGACGGAATATATGGAGTTGGAGTTGAGGTCGGCGGAGGTCCAGGGGGCCCACGAGATAGGAGGCCGCACCCTTGGGGGGGGCACCCCCCTGTCTCGTGGACAGGCTGTGGGCCCCCCTGGCATTAATTCTTTCGCCAAAAATTCTTATTAATTCCAAAAAGTGTCTCCGTGGATTTCCAGGACATTCCGAGAACTTTTCTTTTCTACACATAAAACAACATCATGGCAGTTCTGCTGAAAACAGCGTCAGCCCGGGTTAGTTTCATTCAAATCAGGCAAGTTAGAGTCCAAAACAAGGGGAAAAGTGTTTGGAAAAGTAGATACGTTGGAGACGTATCAACCAACACGGCTCCGGAGTCAGGCGGACAACCTCCCTCGACAGAAGAGGGGGCGCCTGTTCCACCGGCAACCTCTGCCCAACCAGAGGTGCCGGATACCTTATCAGCAGCGCTGAAGAGCGCCTCCATCGTTGAAGAACACCATGCCCTTATGGGTGCGGTGGTTGAGAAGATTCAGTCCGCTGAGAGCCGGCTGAATGAAGCCTGTATCAGTCTTATAACGGGCTTTGAGGTATGTTGTGAGGTTTCAAAGAGTGTTATAGTATAGATAGTAGCCCCTGATACACAGTTCAGTGTTCGAAAGAAAGAACCGGACAGAAGATCAAATACATGTTCGCAGGAGACTCACTTTGTAGCAACTCTCCCTCTTTTTTTGGTAAGCAGGCGACTGTAGCGACCGCCGCCTCTCATACTGCGGAAGTCCCCGGACTGAAGTAGAGTCTAGAGCGGGCGAAAGAAGAACTTGGCCAGGTGAAGAAGCAGTTGGAGCATAACCAAGGTATGCAAAAAAACTTGTTCGCATTCACCGCGAATGAATTATTTAGTAAGATGAAAATATTTCATGATGTGCTCCAGCGGCGAAGACCGAAGTCGAAGCTCTCAAGAAGGCGGTAGCCGAAGCCGAGAAGAGGGCAGCCGCAGAGCAGGCTCTTCGTGAAAAGCACGAGGCCAGGGTTATTCAAGTTCAGCAAGAGCTTCAAGAAGCCATGAAGAAATACGAGACCTTGGAGCAGAGTCTAACGGAGAAAGAATTCGAACTCACCAAGGCTCGCCAAGCCGCACAAGATGCCCGAGACGAAACCTAAGGCGCCCTGCAGGAGATCCATGAGGCCAGGAAGATCGCTGTGGGTAAGGATTGTTCTGTTCAAAGCGGATATTTTAAGGGAGAAAATCACATTACTAATTTGAATTCAGATTTCTCCAGGGGTGTTTGCAGAGCTGCCACGCAACATATCTGATGCCGCACAATTCTACCGAGCCGAAGAAAGGAGTACTGCGGAGAAGCTCTTTTGGTTGCAGTACCCGGCGCCAGACTATCCGGTGCCCTTTGCTGATCAAATGAAGCAGCTTATCGAACTGCACAAGGCGGCCGAACTAGCCATGAAGGATTTAATTATCCGACTATGGCCTGCCGAGCCGATTCCCAGCAGCTACTTCGGGCTCGTGAAGCGGCTTGTGAGTGCCTGCCCTCGACTTGAAGTCATCAAGCGGTTGGTCTGTATGGAAGGTGCGAATGGCCTTCGCCCGCGCAAAGGTGCACTGGGCGAAGATGGATGCCGAAAAGCTAATGACCGAAGGACCACCGGAGGGGAAGGAGCACCGCAAGCCCAAGTTATATTATGATAGTGTCCTGAAAGGATCCCACCTTGTAGCGGAGCAATGTGCTGAGGATATTATATTCCCATGAATACATTCATGTTGTCCCATGTAGTGTTGAACAAGGTCTTTTAAATGATATAATGCATGTTATTTGAGATTTTTACCTCCTGTGTGGCCGTTTTATATATTAATCCTAAGAGTTGGCCAGTCGTCGGCTTCTGCCCCCACGTAGGAAGTACGGGGGTGTTCGGGATAAATCTGAGCACTCTTTACCCCAGTTTTGGGTCCTTGAAGGAGGTGTTCAGCGCAACGAACTAGGTAATAAGACTATAAGGCTTTATCACTCTCACTTAGCCATATGAGTTTGACAAAAGAAAAGTAGGCGCAACCCGTAGTGTTCGGAAGGCCGCATTGGGGGCTCTATAAGCACATGATCGGAAAAAACCCGATCCGTCGCACGCTGCATTAGTTATCGCATAATGCGGAAGAAATCCTTAAAGATTTTGTGGCCTCTTGAACAGCGACCAGCTCTCTCTGCATTATGATAGTCAGTTTTCGGCTTTCTCTACTAAGGTGCTCGTCCGAAAGAACCGGGACACAATCGCAGTAGTTCTCTCTGTGCCGCCTTAGCCGATATAGTGGAACGTAAGGCAGCAAAACATGGGAGCCGGGCAGACCCAATGTCGGGGAAGCTGATCCACGAACACCTATGGGGCCGGCGGACCGTGCCCCTTTTGGTTCGGCGGGGGGAAGGAGATCGCACGAAGAGCGGATCGAGGCGAAGCACACGAGCAGTTTACCCAGCTTCGGAGCTCTCCGGGGAGATAACACTCCTACTGCTGCATGTCTGAGTGTATTGAGTTCTTGCTCGAGAACGCTGAGTGCTACAGTACACTCCAGCTGCTAACGAGACCGAACGTGAGTGTTTTTCTGGCTTCGAACCCCCCCTACGTTGCGCATGGGCCTCCTTTTATATGCTCAAGGGGTCTCCGACAGGTGGCAACGTAGACAAGGGCAAAAATGGAAAAGGAATTGCGGTTGGTACAACTACCTGTACAGTGTATCCTACCTAACCCTGACGGCAGGGGACAAAGACATTAAATGCCCGTCTGCGTCACCCAAATAGTGCGAAAAGGACCGTCAGGGACGCCACCGCTTGCCACAATGGCGACCTTGTCAGCGTCGCTTGCCACCGCGCACCGCTGGCTGCACAGCCTCTTGCCACGCGCGCCTGGAAAGGCCCCAGGGCGACACGTTCATGGATGTGCTGGAGCGCGGGTACAGAGTGGTAGTTTGCCGCGGCAAGCGCCTTGCCGCCGCTGTTGTCTTGTCGCGTCCGGAAGCTTGTCGCTCATCGGGCCTTGCCGGGACGCGTGGCGCGTCGCGGCAAGTTCCTTGAGATGCCTTGGTTGGCCTTCCCGGCAAGCTCCTCTTGCCGGGGCCTTGTCTCCTTGGCTCGAATACTTTGTTCTTGAATGGCTCCAAAGGAACCACGGAGGATCTTGGCGGTCACCCGACAAGCCTTGCCGCGGGGTACTGCGACTGCCCGTGCACGAGTTCGGGATACTAGGGTACCCCTACTCTAGTACACCGACAGGAGCCCCCGGGCCTGGGCCACACATGGCGCCGAGCGCTGTTGGGCCAGGCCCAAAACAGGGCATGGGCACGCGCGGCCTGGGTTACGCCGTATCTTACTCCGTATCCACTGCGCCCTCCCCGAACGGCACGCGTTGAATGCGGTGTCATGGGAGAGATCGTGGGTGGTTTCTTTATTCGAAAAGACGGAACGCCCACCCCCTCCCTCTTTATAAGCAGGGGAAACAAGGGCAGTTCACCCATCTCGCCGGTTGCTACTCCAATCTCAGAAATCTCCGCCGCTCCCCTCTTCTTCCCAAAGCTGAAAGAGAGCAGCGTTCCGCCCCCTATCACCACCAGCATCATCAACGCCGTCGATCTCCCCCACCACCTCCGCCATGGCTCCGAAAGCCGACAAGGGGAAGGTCGTGAAGTCGGCCGAGGCGCAGCGGTTCGCGGCGCTGCGAAAGGAGCGGGCAATCTTCCCCCCCAGCTCGCCGCTAAGGAGCTGAGGGAGTACTACTACCTCTTCTGGTCAGCGGAGACACGAGCGCATCCGCGTATGAAGGTACTCCCAGCTGCCACTTCGGAACTGGCTCCGAATGGATACCCTTTCTTCGCGCTGTTCTTCTACTGCGGGCTCTGCCCGCCTTTCTCTGAATTTTTCTGCGATATCATGAACACCTACGGGTTCCGTCTCCTTGATTTCACCCCCAATGCTGTTCTGACCATGGCAGTTTTCGCACATCTCTGCGAAAACTTTGTCGGAGTCTATCCAAACGTAGCTCTTTTCCGCCACTTCTTTATGCCCCGAGTTGAGAGAGGGGATCCCTTATCCGGCGGAATCGCCTGGATCTCGAGAGCTGGCAAGAAGGAAGCTTATCTGGAGGGAGAGCTCCGCAGCAAGTGGGAGGAATGGAGAGCAGAATGGTGCTGGATTGTCAAGGAGAACCCGCAGCCATTTACCGCCCAGCGCCAAGCCCCAATAGCTCGTGGCAACGATTGGGGCAACGTGGCCCCGGAGGACGATAGGCTGAAGATTGCTGTCACTCGGATCCTACGCCTCAGGCTTGCCGGGCTCACTGTAGGCGCCGTTGGCGCAGATTTTCTTCACCGCCGCATCGCCCCCCTACAGGAGAGGAGGAGACCCGCCTGGGAGTTCCAGAATTCGGCGGATATCATGAGGCTGCGCCCGGGCCTCAACTTCAACTTCACCGTCCTGGAACTGGACGCGATGATCCTGGAACTGTTCAAGCGCGATCCTCAGCATCCCGAAGCGTTCATGTTGCCGAGGGGTGTCGTTCCGCTGTGCAACAACTCTTCACTCGACCGCATCCGCGCAATGATGCTGCTGTGCGATTCGCATGGAATTGTCCCAACTTGGCAAGAGCCTGCAGACGACGTTGTGCAGAGGTTTTTTGATGGCCTGGTAGAAGTGCCGGTCCGCTCCGATGAACAGAAGAGCCTTACTCGCGACACCACCGATGCGGAGATGCAGCGCATCGCCACTAGGCTGGAAGAGGCGGCAGCAGCCGCTGCCGTGGGCGAGTTCGTTTCACCGTGGAGGAGGCAGAGGCAGCAGAGGCGGCAAGCCTTGTCGAGCGAGAGGAGCTTGCCGGCGAGGAAGAGCTTGTCGGGCCTGAAGCTGAGTCGAGTGAACCCACCGAGGGCGCGAGCTACTCGTTGAAGATCAGATCCTCCTCCTCCCCACCTTCAGCCAGCTCGCCGCAAGCGGAGCCCCCAGCTCCACCAAGAAGGCGTCTCCGCAAGGCCGGGGACGTAGCGGGGCGGCAGACAAGTCAATAGCCACCGTGCCGCGTGACACGCTCTACCGTGGCAAGCACTGTTGCCGCGGGAGCGCCTCGCGCCGCTGCGGCAACTGGAGCAGGGTCTTCCCGGTCCACCGCTACTGCTCCTGCCAAGCGGACAAGGGAACCTACTCCTCCGCCTCGTTGCACCGGAGGCGTGCCGGACTTCGATCTCTCCGCGCTCAGTTCCGACGAGGAAGAAGAAGAGTAAGATTCCGTGTTGTACTTGTAGTTCTTCAATTCTTTTTGTTTTGTCTTGTATCTGATTTTCTTTACTCCGAATCCATTCCTTTTCAGGACTCTGGCCCAGAGAGCGGCGAAGAGAGCCAAGGTCCCGGTGATTGTCATCGAGGACGAACCCACCGCGACAGCAGGGGGCGTGTCCGAGACCACCTTGCCGGACCCGGCAACTTTTCCCAGAGCAGCCCCCAGCGCAGCCCCCAGCGTAAGTATATGGTTTACTTCCTGCTGTCAGGCGCGCATGGGTGCTCTTTCTTTGCTGATATCTGACTGTTGGTTTGTGGAGGAGCAGAGCAGCCTCACTAGGAGTGCCCGGAAGCCGCTGATGGGGTTATGTACCTAGGGTAGGGTCACGGACCTGTCCCAAGTAACTTACCCTAAGACATCCCTAGAAGAGGTCGCCTTCCAGTCGACCAACGAGGACTCAGTCGACCAACGAGGACACACTCGACTGGCCTGAAGGACTCGACCACGAAGACGCACTCGACCACCAGGAGGTCAAGAGGCACTCTGCACCGCAACGGCCTGTAATTAAGTAGACTTTATGATGGTAAAGGCACTTTATGTGGGGCGTTACCAGTAACGCCCCAGACTTAACTCACCTTAAACCTTCTCCTACGTGGGCTGGCTGGGGTCCTGGCGCACTCTATATAAGCCACCCCCCTCCACAGGCAGAGGGGTTCGGCACCTTGTAATCCATACATTCATAATCCACTCGACCGCCTCCGGGCTCCGAGACGTAGGGCTGTTACTTCTTCCGAGAAGGGCCTGAACTCGTACATCTTTGTGCTTACAACCTCTCCATAGTTAGGACCTTGCCTCTCCATACCTACCCCCCACTCTACTGTCAGGCTTAGAACCACGACAGTTGGCGCCCACCGTGGGGCAGGTGTTTTAGCGATTTTGTGGAGAAGTTGCGATTCTTCCGAGCATTTTCATCATGGTGTCTGCTGGAGTTTTGATCGAGGGTCAAGAGATCCGTCTCGGCACTCTCACCTTCATCGCCGACGACTCCGCATGGCTCCAAGAGGCTCCGCTCGACGTTGATGCGCTCCCCGTCCGCGGTGCGACGCATTTCCGCGCATGTGTCCGCGGCGTTCTGTTGCGGCAACCGTCGACCCAGTATCGGTCAGTTCCTTCCACCCTCCCGGTCTCCCGCCAGCGCAAGCGCTCAGGTCGGTCGAGGCTTCAGCGATGGGTGAGTCACGCGGTGGCTCGCCAGTCGACCACTACGCAAGTTGCGGCAATCGAGCCCAACGAATCTCTCTACGGCTTGTTCGATCAGTCGACTGGCTCCGGAGAGACTGCATCCGAATGCGGAAGCAGTGATCCAGCGGCGGAAATCCTGATGGTCAACGGGCCTCCTAGCCCTCCCGGCTTCGCCCGCGGTGGTGGAGCAGGCGACGGCGGCGACCCTGCTCGAGGTTACGAAGAGTACCAGCCCGAGCCACTCGACTCTCTGCAAAGAGAAGAGCTTCGCCGCAGGAACGAGGATCCCCTGCGTATTCCTATCGCAGGAGAAACCCCCGAGGCTCGCGCCTTGGAGGAGGCGCGTCTGGCCAATTTGGCAGAGCGCACTCGACTGGAGAACCTTCAGCGAGCACTCGACGAGCGCGCGCGGCAACGAGTTCCCGACACCAGTCGACGTCAACTCTTCCCGCCGACTCAGGTATATCGAACCCCGATTCAGAATTTAGCAGCAGCGACCCGTATAGCAGAGTCCATTCAGCCTTCGCAGTCAGAAGCTGGCAGAGGTTTGCTGCAGATCAGAGATCTTCTCCGGGCAGCAGGAGATCAGAATTCAGCCGTGTCTCAGTCGCGCAACAGGATTCACAGTCGATCTGTCACTGTGAATACGGTACAGTCGGCTCACAGCCCCAGATCGCCTCCGCGGCGCGAAGGGTATGAGCATCGGCGAGATCAATATGGCGACAGGCTCGACCGAGATGATAGGCGTCGAGTGCCTTATTCCCCTCCGAGGGGTGGGTCTTACGCTCCTCGGCAGCCAGATGATAGGCGTCAGTACAGTACAGGGCGTAGAGTTCCAGTCGACCCCAGGGAACCAGGCTTCGACGCACGATCCATTATCGTGCAAGGGTTGGTCGACCGGAACAGAGCCCATCGTGGTGCACTCGACAGAGAAGTGCCCACGAGCAGTCGAGTACATGTTTCTGGCCCTGAATGTTTCAGCAGAGCTATCAGAGCCGCTGTTATTCCCCCCAATTTCAGGTTGGCGACAGGAGTCAGCAAGTTCACTGGTGAGTCCAAGCCTGAAACTTGGCTTGAAGACTACCGAGTGGCAGTTCAGATCGGTGGTGGGAACGACGAGGTGGCCATGAAGCATTTGCCCCTCATGTTGGAAGGTTCTGCCAGGGCATGGTTGACCCAATTACCTCCTAGCAGTATCTACACTTGGGAAGATCTGTCCCGAGTGTTCGTCAGAACGTTCGAAGGGACTTGCAAGCGACCAGCGGGATTGACAGAGTTGCAAGTCTGCGTGCAGAAAACCAATGAGACTCTCAGAGAGTATATTCAGAGGTGGATCACTTTGCATCACACAGTGGAAAATGTCTCTGATCATCAGGCAGTGTGCGCCTTCAAAGATGGCGTCAAGAACAGAGAACTCAGCTTGAAATTTGGTCGAACCGGTGACATGACCTTGAGTCGGATGATGGAGATTGCTACCAAGTACGCCAACGGCGAAGAAGAAGACCGACTCCGAAGCGGCAAGCACAAGCCGAGTCAGTCGGAAAAAGGGAATTCCAGTCGGAAACAGAAGCGGAAGGCTGAACCGGCAGCTCCTGGAGAGGCTCTGGCCATGACTCAAGGAAAGTCTAAGGGGAAACCAAAAGGATCCTGGAACCCCAAGAAGGTGAAGGATAAAGAAGGGAATGACGTGATGGATATGCCGTGCCATATTCACACGAAGAAAGATGAAGAGGGCAATATCATTTACCCAAAGCACACCACTCGCCAATGTCGACTCCTGATCCAGCAGTTTCAGGGAAAACAGTCTAAGGACAAGGAGAAGGAGCCAGACAAGGCCGAAGACAAAGAGGACAGTGAGGGAGGATACCCGCATATCAACTCCACTTTGATGATCTTCGCGGATGTGGAAAGCAGAAGTCGACTGAAAGTAATTAACCGAGAGGTTAACATGGTTGCTCCAGCGAAGGCAAATTATCTGAAGTGGTCTCAAACACCCATCACATTCGACCAATCTGATCACCCGACTCATATTGCCACCCCTGGGAGGCAAGCGTTGGTGGTCGATCCAGTTGTCGAAGGCACTCGACTGACAAAGGTGCTGATGGACGGTGGAAGTGGGCTGAATCTGTTATATGCAGACACGTTGAAAGGTATGGGCATTCCGATGTCCAGACTGAGCACTAGTAACATGAGCTTCCATGGAGTTATACCAGGGAAGAAGGCCGAATCACTCGGCCAGATAGCTTTGGACGTAGTGTTTGGCGATTCAAAGCATTTTCGCAAAGAAAAGTTGACATTTGAGGTCGTGGATTTTCAAAGTGCATATCATGCCATTTTGGGGAGGCCAGCCTATGCACGGTTCATGGCTCGACCATGTTACGTGTACCTCAAATTGAAGATGCCCGGTCCCAAAGGTGTGATCACTGTCACCGGAGATAGGAAAAAGGCAGAGGAGTGCTTTCAGAAGGGCTCCAAAATTGCCGATTCCCAAGTGACAGCGGTCGAGTTCGAAGAGTACAAGCAAAACGCAGATCCGAGTGACTTGTTGCGATCCAAGAAACCCGCCACAGAATCGGCATTCCAGTCGTCCGGTGAGACAAAGCCTGTTCACATCCACCCGACCGACCCTGAAGCAGCTCCGACCCGCATCTCCACAACACTCGACCCAAAATAGGAAGAAGCGCTCATCCAGTTCCTCCGTGAGAACTGGGACATTTTTGCATGGAAGCCCGCTGACATGCCAGGTGTTCCCAGGGGACTGGCTGAGCATCGCCTAAGAGTCGACAAGTCTGCAAAGCCAGTAAAAGAACATCTTCGGCGGTCCGCCGTCCAGAAGAGAAAGGCCATCGGTGAAGAAGTGGCTCGACTGTTGGCGGCAGGATTTATCCGAGAGATATTCCATTCCGAGTGGCTCGCTAACGTCGTCATGGTTCCTAAGAAGGACAAGTCGCTCCGAATGTGCATTGATTTCAAGCACATAAACCGGGCCTGCCCGAAAGATCACTTTCCTCTCCCTCGCATAGATCAAATTGTTGACTCGACCGCGGGATGCGAGAGGCTGTCTTTTTTAGATGCTTACTCCGGGTACCACCAGATCCGTCTGTATGGACCCGATGAAGTAAAAACAGCTTTCATCACTCCATTCGGGTGCTTCTGCTATATCACCATGCCGTTCGGCCTCAAGAATGCCGGAGCCACGTTTATGCGAATGATTCAGAAGTGTCTGCTCACTCAAATCAATCGGAATGTGGAAGCTTATATGGATGATATTGTTGTCAAGTCACGAAAAGGTTCCGACCTGCTCGCTGACCTTGTCGAAACATTTGCCAACCTCAGAAGGTATGATATCAAACTCAATCCGTCAAAGTGCACATTTGGAGTTCCTGGTGGCAAGTTACTCGGTTTTCTCGTTTCCGAACGGGGAATCGACGCCAACCCAGAAAAGATTGGCACTATTCTCCGAATGAAACGCCCTGTGCGAGTGCACGATGTCCAGAAGCTTACTGGATGCTTGGCCGCATTAAGTCGATTCATCTCACGACTCGGTGAAAAGGCATTGCCTCTTTACCGACTGATGAAGAAGGCTGACAAGTTCGAGTGGACTCCAGAAGCTGATGCAGCGTTTGCCGAGCTAAAAGCTCTGCTCTCCACCCAGCCGGTGCTTGCTGCTCCAATCAGCAAAGAGCCTCTGTTGCTCTACATCGCAGCCACAGGACAAGTCGTCAGTACTGTGCTAACGGTCGAGCGGGAAGAAGAAGGAAAAGCTCTCAAAGTTCAGCGTCCAGTGTATTATTTGTCTGAAGTCTTGACTCCATCCAAGCAGAGATATCCTCATTATCAGAAGCTTGTGTATGGAATATACATGACCACAAAGAAGGTTGCTCATTATTTCTCTGACCATTCAATCACAGTCGTCAGCGACGCTCCACTATCAGAGATTTTGCACAACAGAGATGCAACTGGTCGAGTGGCCAAATGGGCGATTGAACTTCTTCCCCTTGATATCAAGTTTGAGGCAAAGAAAGCCATTAAGTCCCAGGCAATAGCAGATTTCCTCGCCGAGTGGATCGAACAACAGCAGTCGACTGAAGTTCACTCGGAGCATTGGACCATGTTTTTCGATGGTTCTAAGATGTTGAATGGTTCCGGTGCTGGGGTTGTCCTGGTTTCCCCCAGAGGAGATAAGCTCAGATATGTGCTCCAGATTCACTTTGATTCCTCCAACAATGAGGCAGAATATGAGGCTCTCCTGTATGGGTTGCGCATGGCCATTTCACTCGGCGTCCGTCGCCTAATGGTTTATGGCGACTCAGATTTAGTGGTCAATCAGGTGATGAAAGAGTGGGACGTGAGAAGCCCAGCCATGACTGGATACTGCAATGCAGTGAGGAAGCTGGAGAAAAAGTTCGAGGGGTTGGAGCTCCATCATATACCCCGACTGAAGAATCAAGCAGCTGATGATCTAGCAAAGATAGGTTCCAAGAGAGAAGCCATTCCGAGTGGCGTGTTCTTGGAGCATATACATACTCCGTCAGTCAAAGAAGACCCTTTCATGGAAGGAACTCCGCAGCCTAAGAGCACCACAGATCCGACTGAAGTGGAAGTCCCAGCAGTGGTCGACTTGGTCATGGAGGTTTTGGTGGTCGTTCCCGACTGGACTATTCCGTACGTCGCATATATCTTGAGGAAAGAGCTTCCGGAGAATGAGGAAGAGGCTCGACAGATCGTCCGTCGATCTAAAGCCTTTACCGTAATCAAAGGACAATTATACAGAGAAAGTGCGACTGGAGTAAGCCAGAAGTGCGTAACGCCAGAAGAAGGTCGACTCATCCTCAATGATATTCACTCAGGGACCTGTGGTCACCATGCGTCCTCTCGGACCATCGTGGCCAAGGCATACCGAGCCGGATTTTACTGGCCCAAGGCGAATGAGATGGCAAAGGAGATAGTGGATAAGTGCGAGGGATGTCAGTTCTACTCGAATATGTCGCACAAGCCTGCGTCAGCTTTGAAGACCATCCCACTCGTCTGGCCTTTTGCGGTTTGGGGGTTGGACATGGTCGGCCCTTTGAGAACAGGACGAAGTGGCTTCACACATGTACTGGTGGCAGTCGACAAGTTCACCAAGTGGATCGAGGCTAAGCCAATCAAGAGCCTCGACACCGGTACTGCTGTTAGCTTCATCAGGGAACTAATATTCAGATATGGAGTCCCGCACAGCATCATTACGGATAATGGGTCAAACTTTGACTCAGAGGAATTCAGAACCTTCTGCAACTCCCAGGGCACACGGGTCGACTACGCATCAGTCGCCCATCCGCAGTCGAATGGGCAAGCAGAGCGAGCTAATGGACTGATTCTCAAGGGACTGAAGCCGCGACTGATGCGTGATCTCAAACACGCGGCTGGAGCTTGGGTCGACGAACTTCCATCTGTACTCTGGGGACTGCGGACCACGCCCAATCGGTCGACTGGAAGAACTCCATTCTTCTTGGTCTATGGAGCTGAAGCAGTCTTGCCGAGTGACCTTCTGCATAATGCTCCTCGAGTCGAAATCTATAACGAAGCAGAAGCTGAACAAGCGCGGCAGGACGCAGTCGACCTTTTGGAGGAAGAAAGGGAGATGGCTCTGATCCGCTCGACCATCTACCAACAAGATCTGCGCCGTTTCCACGCCCGAAATGTGAGAGGTCGAGCCTTCCAGGAAGGAGATCTGGTTCTCCGAGTGGATCAGCACAAACCACACAAGCTTGCTCCTTCTTGGGAAGGCCCCTTCATCGTCACTAAGGTTCTCCACAACGGGGCGTACCGTCTTTACAACGTCGAGCATAATATCGACGAGCCCCGAGCCTGGAACGCGGAGCTACTCCGCCCGTTTTACACTTAAGTTGTATCACTCGGATGAGTTGCAATAAAGAACGTCTGTAATTCATGGGTTTAGAAATAATTGTGTCAGCACTTTTTCTTTTTGTGCACATAAAAACTCCCCCTCAGTGGGTGGCTTAGCTGCGAATCCGTTTCGCCTAAGTTTGGAAAAATCCTGTCGAGTGGTGAGCCAGACTCTCACTCGGAGGCTTAGCTGCGAATCCGTTTCGCCTAAGTTATGAAAATCCTACCGAGTGGTGAGCAATCCTCCCACTCGGGGGCTTAGCTGCAGTCCAAGCACTCGCCTAAGTTTATCAAAATCCTACCGAGTGGTAAGCCAGCCTTCCACTCGGAGGCTTAGCTGCAGCCTCGTGCTCGCCTAAGTTATGAAAATCCTACCGAGTGGTGAGCAATCCTCCCACTCGGGGGCTTAGCTGCAGTCCAAGCACTCGCCTAAGTTTATCAAAATCCTACCGAGTGGTAAGCCAGCCTTCCACTCGGAGGCTTAGCTGCAGCCTCGTGCTCGCCTAAGTTATAAAAATCCTACCGAGTGGTGAGCAATCCTCTCACTCGGGTCTTAGCTGCAGTCCAAGCACTCGCCTAAGTTTATCAAAATCCTACCGAGTGGTAAGCAGCCTTCCACTCGGAGGCTTAGCTGCAGCCTCGTGCTCGCCTAAGTTATAAAAATCCTACCGAGTGAAGAGCGATCCTCACGCTCGAAGGCTTAGCTGCAGTCCAAGCGCTCGCCTAAGCGCAGGCACCTTGCTTTGAACCTGCAAAGGACATTTTGAGCCGAAGACAATCATATTCAAACGCCGAATCCAAGTTCGAATCGATGTCTAAGGGAACCAAAAGTGCTCAGGCGTCAAGCCTGTTAAAGTTTGTCGGATACAATTCCACTCGGCATACCGAGGCAAATTTAAAAGAGTCGAGCCATAAGAAGTTTTTTACCCCTCCTGTGGAGGGCTGGAAGGTGCGACGAATTCATCAAGGTCAATCCCGTCGGCGATCCGAGTGGCAGCTGCAAGGAAAGTCTCCATGAAGGACCTGAAGTCGTGCTTCTTGGTATTGGCCACCCGAAGAGCCGCCAGCTTCTCCTCTCGTGCATCTTTACAGTGGACTCGGGCCAGACACAGAGCAACATCTGCACCACACCGAGCCGAGGATTTCTTCCATTCCTGCACTCGACCAGGGATCGTGTTCAAGCGGGCCATTAATGACTCAAGGTCATTCTGAAGTGTCTCCTCAGGCCAGAGCGTCGAGTCGATGCGAGATGTGGCGGCCTTCAGCCTGGCGAGATAATCCACGACGGATGCAACGCGAGATTCCAGTCGGAAGATATCCATGGCAACCTCGTCATTTACCGGAGAATTGACAGGGTCAAGGTTTGGCTCCAGTCGGCTGGTTTCTTCTTCAAAGTTTTGACAAAATTCTGCAAGAGTGATCACTAAGTCAAGGGGATAGTCGAATGGAAGAGGCCACAGTCAGAAATACTTGCCAAACATGGAGGTTTACCTTCGAGCATAAGAAACAGCTTCTTGGCAAAGCCACTCAGGAAGGCCTCCAGCGCAGTCTTCTTCTCAGTCAATTTGCTGACTTGATCGGTCAAGGCAGCTTTGTCGGTCTCAGTCGACTGACCTCTTTGTTGGCAATCCCAAGAGCAGTTTTCAGGTTGGTATTGTCCTGTTCAAGCTTGGTGACTGAAGCTAACTTCTCGTCAGCAAGCTTGATCTTCTCAGCTAGCTCAAGGTCTTTCTTCTGCTGGGCCTCCTTTACCTTACCTGCAAGACACAGCATGATCAGATGTTGAAACAAGCAAGAGGAAAGGCAGTTGTCAAGGTCTCACCAAACATACCTTCAGTCTCCTCCTTCGCCTTTGTCAGCTTCTCCTGAACCAGCTTCAAGCTCAGCTCGACTTGAGTGTGTTTCTGTTCTAGCTCTGAGTAGCGAGCCACAAGATCACAGGAGTTCTGCGAAGAACCAATCGACCAAACGTCAAAAATAATTCACTTCCGAGTGAAAAAGGGAAAAACACACGTTTCTAAGACTACAGCCGAATACAACTATTCGACCGTAGTCTCGGGGACTACACCCAGTGGGTGCACTCAGCGTGCCCCCACTAATCCTGTCGAAGACAAAGTCGACCAGTCGACCTCAAAAAAAAAAAAAAAGTGTGCGAGACGCATTATCTAAGACTGTGATCAACTGCAAGCAGTCGACCACAGTCTCGGGGACTACACCCAGTGGGTGCACTCAGCATGCCCCCACCGGTTTGCGAAATCCAGTCGACCAGTCGACTGATAGAAAGATCGACATTATAAAGCCTAAGGCCGACTGCCAGCAGTCGACCCTAGCCTTGGGGACTACACCCAGCGGGTGCACTCAGCGTGCCCCCGCTAACACGGAGTTTATTCAACACTCCCAGTGGGTGACCAATATAAATCCCGGAAAAGAAAAGTTTTTGGGAGCATATCCAACAGAACAAACAGCAGTCGACTGACCTGGACATTGCTTTGGAGGGCAGAGCTGGCGTCATAGGCTGCTTGACTCGCATCCCGGATGGTCTTCAGCTGCTCCATCATGAGTCCCGCCTGGCGTATCGCCTCCTTCGCCGCACCAGCTTGGTCCTCTGGGACGTGGTGAGTCGTGAAGAGGGAAGGCTGCTGAGCACTCGTCAGTGGAGTCGCGAAGGTCACCGTGTGTCGAGTGGTGTTCTCTCCCTCCACAGTCAGAATCTCAGGCGCTGACACATCCTGAGACACCTTGCCGGCAGGCGCTTTCCGACTCCTCCTGTGCTTCAGCGGCTCCTCATCCTCATCATCATCAGGTAGATCGATAACAGTGTTGGGTGGAGCTGCAGAGAAGTGTCCGGATCAGAGATCACGAGTCAGTCGACTAAGTATGGTATTAAGAACACGGCACCTGGATTCGAAGTTGCGGCATCCTCCATCTCGTGGTCATCGGCCCGGGTCGAGGTCTCAGAAGTAGCAGCACTGCAGCTCCAAAGGATCAGTCGACTAACATCAGTGTCGACCAGAGATAAAGTTCGCATAAGAATAAGAAAATATGAACAAGACTATTACCCTGAAATGGTGGGGATGGACACCTTCATCTTCGGCAGAAGCTTGGCCGGCTTCGATGAGGCCGCCCTGGGCTGCTTCGGCGCCTTTTCAGTCGGCGCCGGAGAGGTGGTCCGAGGGCGCTTGGTCGACTGGGCGGCGGTCGCTACCCCCTTACCACGTTCGGTCGAGGGGTCGTGGACAAGTTTCGACCGCCTTTCTGAGCGCGGTGGAACGACCTCCTCCTCCTCTTCTTCCTCGTCCTCGAGGTCATCTTCATCACCTTCATCATCGTCATCGTCGTCGTCATCCCCTGCAGCATCCGAGTCCCATTCCTCCTCTCCCTGGCTCTCGCCCCCGCTCGCCTCGCCCCCGCTCGCCTCGCCCCCGCTCGCCTCGCCTTCCTCGGCCGAGGCTTGTGCCCCATTGGGCATCGAGTACAGTTCAGTGAGGGCCTGGCAGATGCACAAACAAAGATCAGTCGACCAGTCGACAGGGTTAGCAGAAATGAATACGACAAGGACTCAGTGGAAAGCAGAGCAAGTGTACCTTGTTTGGGATGCTGTCGTGGTCGAGTGGAGGAATCCTTCTGGCTCCGCGCGGGTTGTCCCTGTTCCCGGTAACGGCTACCATCCACCTTTCCAGAGTGACATCGTCGACTTCTTCTGGATGGACTCTGGTCTCGTCCGCGGGCCCACAGTACAACCACATGCAGTGGCTCCTGAACTGGAGAGGCTGGATGCGGCGCTTGAGGAAAACCTCCAGGAGGTCCATGCCCGTCACACCGTCCCGAACCAGCTGCACCACGCGCTCCATCAACATCTTCACGTCGGCTTTCTCCTCCGGAATCAGCTTCAGAGGGGAGGGCTTGCTCACTCGGTCCATGGTAAACGGAGGGAGTCCACTCGACTGCCCTGGCGTCGACTGGACCTGGCAGTAGAACCAAGTCGACTGCCAGCCTCTGACGGACTCGGGAAAGCTCATGGGCGGGAAGGTACTATTGTTCCTCACTTGAATCCCCAGGCCCCCGCACATTTGGACGACTCGGGTCTTCTCGTCACCTGGGCTAGCCTTCTTCACGGTCTGAGAGCGACACGTGAAGATGCGTTTGAACAAACCCCAGTGCGGTCGGCAGCCCAAGAAACCCTCACACATGGACACGAATGCAGCAAGATAGGCAATGGAGTTTGGGGTAAAGTGGTGGAGCTGCGCTCCAAAGAAATTCAAGAAGCCACGGAAGAAAATGCTGGGTGGCAAGGAAAACCCTCGGTCAACATGAGTGGCCAGGAGCACGCACTCACCCTCTTCTGGTTGTGGCTGCCACTCCTTCCCCGGCAGCCTCACAGCTCCGTGAGGGATCAAGCCCTCGTTGGCCATGTCGAGGAGGTCCTTCTCTGTGATGGTCGACTGGATCCAGTCTCCTTGGACCCAGCCTTTCGGCAGGCGGGATCTGGACGAAGACCCCCTGCGGGTGGTAGATCTCCCCTTCGCCTTCTCCGATGCCGACGCTTTCTTGGCACGCTCCAGCGCCGCCGTCTTCTCCTTGGCCATGGTCGCCGACGAAATGCGCGAAGGAAAGCGGTGCGGAGGTGAGAGCGAGCGCGCTGAGCAGAGAGGAAGGAGGCAGAGGGAGAGAGAGAGAATGCTGAGGCGCAGCACAGAAATCCCCACCGGGCGCATATATAAGGTCTCTTCCGAGTGGCTGACATGTGGGCCCGGTCGATCTAATCATATCTGGGAGCAGTTATGGGGACTGGATACGTGGCGAAAAAGGCGGCGCGGAGATCGAGGCGTTTATGCCCCGTCCCATCCGAACGCCGCGGTCCGCCCCGCTTCGCGCGCGCCCCCAAATTTCGCGCCCCGCAGAGTCCGCGAACAACAAATCTGCCTGTCAGACGCGGCGATTCCGGCGATCCGTCGCTCGGAGATCGACGAAGCTCGGGAGATCACTCGACGCAAAAACAGAATGGATCGAGTCGACCGAAGACGAATTGCTCCTTGTCGACGAAGAGATTCTTTGATCCAGAACAGCGCACAACTAGAGCGCAAAAGTTAATCGGAAACGACGTCAACTCCTTCTTCACTCGAAGCCTCAATCCATTCGGGGGCTAATGATGGGGTTATGTACCTAGGGTAGGGTCACGGACCTGTCCCAAGTAACTTACCCTAAGACATCCCTAGAAGAGGTCGCCTTCCAGTCGACCAACGAGGACTCAGTCGACCAACGAGGACACACTCGACTGGCCTGAAGGACTCGACCACGAAGACGCACTCGACCACCAGGAGGTCAAGAGGCACTCTGCACCGCAACGGCCTGTAATTAAGTAGACTTTATGATGGTAAAGGCACTTTATGTGGGGCGTTACCAGTAACGCCCCAGACTTAACTCACCTTAAACCTTCTCCTACGTGGGCTGGCTGGGGTCCTGGCGCACTCTATATAAGCCACCCCCCTCCACAGGCAGAGGGGTTCGGCACCTTGTAATCCATACATTCATAATCCACTCGACCGCCTCCGGGCTCCGAGACGTAGGGCTGTTACTTCTTCCGAGAAGGGCCTGAACTCGTACATCTTTGTGCTTACAACCTCTCCATAGTTAGGACCTTGCCTCTCCATACCTACCCCCCACTCTACTGTCAGGCTTAGAACCACGACAGCCGCTCCCGAAATGCCATCTGCTTCGACTACACTACCAAGGGAGGATTCCCCGGCAAGGGAGCATTCTCCGGCAAGGGAGAATTCTCTGGCAAGGGAAAGTTCTCCGGCAAGGGACAGCACTGGCGACCTTCCGGTGGTTGAGACCATGACTGCAGATCCCAGTACAGGTAATCCTCTTTCTTGAAAACTTCCCTTGGGTTCTTCTTCTTCTGATTTTCTTTTTGGATATTTGCTTGACTTTTCTCCTCTTTCCGTTCGTCAGATCCATCTGCCACGGAGCCGATGGAAACCGAGGTCGACGGCGAGGAGAACGCGCGCAGCAATACCGACGACGCCGTTGCCACCGAAGGAGAAGCCGGCGCTGATGAGCTCGCCGGCGAAGAGGCCGCCAAAACTGCCGCCACAGAAGCTGGCGAGGGATCCGGCGATCGCACTGACGGCCCCGAGGCCGCAGGAGCGTCAGGCGCTACGCCGACCGCCGATCCCTCCGCCGCTGCTGCAGCGCCAGGCTCCGAAGAGCCCCAGCCCGGCGCCTATCTGAAGGCCGGCGACGGCATCTTCATCAAGCTCCCCTGGGCGTCAAGCTCCAGGGTGCCGGTCGAAGGAGAGATCTTGGACGGAGAGGTGCTCGCCTCCGCTGGGCTGACGCTGGTCGACGCGCCAAGCAGCAGCAGCGACGAGCCTGAGGAGGAGCGGCTGCTGCAGAAGTTGTTGTCGCTTTACCGCGCCCGACAGGCCAAGCTGGAATCCCGAGTAGCGCTTGTCGCGAAGGCGGGAGTGGACATCGAGAAGCGCGTGGAGGAGCTCCGGGGTCTCAGGAAGGAAGCTCTCCGGTCTCTGGCAGAGGAGCGGGAGCAAGTCGCCGAGGAGCGGAAAGCCTTCCTCCTGGAGAAGGATGAGGTTGAAGAGCGACAGCGGCTTGTTGCCGAGAAGCTATCCGCGTAGGAAGGCGAGTTGGCGCAGCGCAAGGTCAACCTTGACAGCCACGAGGAGGAGCTTGCCGCGCGCGAGCAAGCAATTGGCGGGCTCTCAAGGAGGCAGAGGATGCTGCCGCAGCTGCCGAGGCCGCCAAGAAGGAGCTGGAGACGAAGATGGCACAGCTGGAGGCCGATCTCAAGGCGAGCGGCGAGGAGCTTGCTGCGCTCAAGCGTGAGCGCGAGAAGGACGCCGCCGCTCATGGCGAGCTGCAGGGTCGTCTTGCTGAGAGGAGCAAAGAGCTTAGCGCCGCCAAGGACTCCAATGCAGATCTTGAGTTAAAGCTGGCTACTTTGACTCAGACGCTGGACAACGCCAGGGAGCGGGAGGTGGCCTTGACGGAGAAGATCAAGGCCGACGAGGTGCTGATGGCGAGTGCTGCCGCCGCCCAGGACACTTTCAGGGAGAATGTGGAGCACTGGACGGAGGGTCTCGTGGATGTTGTCGCCGCCATCGACGGGGAGTTGGTGCAGCTAGGGATGGAGGATCTCGGGTACTCCTCTGATGAGCACCTCCAACCCAGCGCCAAGCTCAGCTTGTTCTTCAAAGGCATGGCGACGACCCTCCAGCGACTCCGGGAGAAGATCCCAAAGCAGCTGGCCGACGAGTCGCGCAAGATCTGCGCGGGAGTTCTTCAAAAAGTGCTGGTGAAGGTGGCCTTCCGCAACCCAGGCCTCAACCTCACCAACGTCCTCAGGTCCCTGCCGCCGGATGCTGATCTGGAAGCGCTCAAGGCCCTTGTCGCACCCATTGTGGATAAGGTGAGCGATATCAAGAGGGTTGAGGGTGATCGCGTAGATTAGGCTGCCCGTTTTCTCTTTTTCTTTGTCGCTGCTGGTCATGTCATGAGAACAATCTGTTAGAGCTGCGACAAGCTATCTTGTAATATAACTCTATTTTGGGTATGTTTCTGCCCTACGCTTTTAGGGAACTTGTCGGCGCAGGCACCTTAGCTGCGAGCGCTGAGTGCGAGACGTCAGCAGCCTGCTGGCGGTGCCGCTTCCGACAAGAAACCTTGTCGCAACTAGTCGCAGCTCGCTTAAATTGTTGAGCAGACTCGAAACAAAGTAAGGGTGCAACTAGCTACGAGTTGGTTCCTCCGCGCACAGGTTTTCTATACAAAGAACAGTCGTTCGAGGAAGATAACTTAAAAATTAAAAACTGATTGCTCAAACTTTTGCAACTTAGCTTTTCTATCGTTTGCTTTCCGGCAAGGCGAAACTTCCTCCTTTCCCCCCGGCGAACTTGTGGGCGAGGGAACCTTCCTTTCCTTCTTGAGAAAAAGAAAGAAGAGAAAATAAAGATATGGAGCCTTACGGCTCGTTATTGCTTACCGGGGGTAGGTGCTGCACAAAGTGTCAGATAACGCATGCAAAGAAAGTAGAAAACATGAAATTGACAAGATGTGCGGAGCATATGAGCTTTACTTATGCACGGGGTCTGCGCCCGGCTTTGTACAAAGGATTACATGCAACATCGGCAAGACTTGTACAAAAGGTGGTTGCCGGAACAGGTTCCGGCAACCGTGCCTTACGGGTAAAACTTACGAAGATGTTCAATGTTCCAGGAGTTGCTCACCGGAATGCCATCTTCGGTTTCAAGGCGGACACCGCCAGGCCTAGTGACTCGTTTCACCCGGTAAGGGCCTTCCCACTTCGGCGTCAACTTGTTGGAATTCTTGGCGGACTGAACGCGCCGAAGAACAAGGTCGCCTTCCTCGAAACTTCTGGCATTAACTTTGCGGCTATGGTAGCGGCGCAAAGCTTGCTGGTATCGAGCAGCTCGTATAGCAGCCTGAAGACGGTCCTCCTCAAGGAGCAGCGCGTCATCTTGTCGCAGCTGCTCTTGATCAAGCTCATCATAAGCGAGCACTCGAGGTGACCCGTATACGAGTTCCGTGGGGAGAACTGCCTCTGCTCCATAGACTAGAGCGAAAGGTGTCTGGCCAGTGGCTCGATTTGGCGTCGTCCTGATCAACCAAAGAACCACCGGTAGCTCCTCAATCCAGTTCCTTCCGTACTTGCGCAGCCTGTCAAAAGTCCTGGTCTTGAGCCCACGCAGCACTTCAGCATTTGCCCTCTCCGCTTGACCGTTGCTTCTTGGATGAGCAACAGAAGCGAAGCAGACCTTGGCGCCAAGATCTTGGATGTACTGCATGAAGGTGCGGCTCGTGAATTGCGTGCCGTTGTCGGTGATGATCCTGTTAGGGATCCCGAAACGGCAAACAATCGACCTGAAGAACTTCACTGCTGACTGTGCTATCACCTTCCTCACTGGTTCCACTTCCGGCCACTTTGTGAACTTGTCGATTGCAACGTACAAGTGCTCAAAGCCCCCGGCAGCCCGGGGAAAGGGGCCGAGGATGTCGAGCCCCCAGACCGAAAATGGCCAGGATAAAGGGATCGTCTGGAGAGCTTGAGCTGGTTGGTGTATCTGCTTGGAATGGAACTAGCACGCTTCACACTTGGTTACTTGTGCAGTTGCATCCTGGAGGGCTGTTGGCCAAAAGAAACCTTGCCGGAATGCTTTGCCGGCAAGAGCTCTTGCGCCAATGTGGTGACCACATATGCCTCCATGTATCTCTGCCAACAGCTTTTGTTCGTCTTCCCGGTGAATACACTTCAATTTCACACCGTTGAGTCTTCTTCTGTACAGTATGTTGTCGACAAACTTGTACATACTTGACTGCCGGGCTACTCTTTCCGCTTCTTCTTGCTCTTCGGGAAGTTCTCCTGTCTGAAGGAAACGGACAATCTGCTGTGCCCATGCTGGAGCTTGTGGCTCGACAACAAGGACTAAAGGCACCTCTGCTGCCGCGGGAACATCCGCTTCTACGACGAGAACCTGCGGCTCAGCCGGAGCTTGACGTTCCCCGGCAAGCTTGCCGGAGCAAAACTTGTCGGGAGCGTCTGCTTCAACGGAACAAACCCTAGGGCTTGCCGGAGCAGACTGCTCCTCAGCACCCTTGGTGTTGATCTTGAGGACCTTCTTGGCGGCGGCTTCGGGGAGCTCTGCCGGAAAATAGTCACCAGAAATCAACTTCCTTTTCTTGCTCCGTCCAGTTGATGGCGTTACAGACGGTTGAGTCAGTTTGAGCACAAAGATCCCTGGTTCCACAGGTAACTTAAGTGCGGCGCACTTCGACAGGCCATCGGCAATGTCGTTCTGAGCTCTTGGAACATGTTCCATCTGTAGGCCGTCAAAGTGCTCTTCTAGCTTTCTCACTTCATAAATGTAAGCTTCCATCAACGGACTCTGATAATTCTTGTTCACTTGGCGGACGACAAGCTGTGAGTCACCCCTGACAATGAGCTTCTTGATCCCAAGGTCTGCTGCGATTCTGAGACCGGCAAGCAAACCTTCATACTCTGTGGTATTGTTCGTTGCTTGCTCCTTGGGAAAGTGCATCTGAACTACGTACTTGAGGCGCTCTCCGGTGGGGGCAACAAGCAGCACGCCCGCACCGGCACCTTGCAGCGAGAAGGCACCATCAAAGTACATAAGCCACTCTTTGCTTGCTTCCTTGACGGGGATGCTTGTTTCTGGAATTTCTTCATCTTGCGTTGGCGTCCATTCTGCTATGAACTCCGCCAATGCTCTGCTTTGGATACTTGAAGTGCTCTCAAACTTAAGGCCAAAGCTTGACAGTTCCAGTGCCCACTCGACAATCCTGCCTGTTGCTTCTGGATTTTGCAGTATCCTCTTCAGCGGAAAACGAGTGACGACTGTGATCTCATGTGCTTGGAAGTAATGGCGCAGCTTTCTCGAGGCCATGAGAAGGCCGAAAAGCAATTTCTGCACACCAGAGTACCTTGACCTAGCCCCATGGAGAAGGGAACTGACAAAGTAAACTGGGCGCTGCACCATTCTTTTCTGCATCTTCTCACGCGCCTGCGCAGATCTATCTTTGTCGGGACCAGAGTTTGCCGGTGAAGTCCCCTGCTTGTCGCTGGATGCATCTGCCGTGGTTGCTGGCTCATCATCCGCCTCCCTCTCCGCTACTAACGCAACACTAACCACTTGATTGGTCGCTGCTATATATAGCAGCAACTTCTCTTGTGGCTTAGGTGCGACAAGTGTTGGAGTGGAGGACAGGTATCTCTTCAAGTCCTGCAGCGCAGCCTCCGCCTCCGGAGTCCATTTCATTGGACCTGCCTTTTTCAATATTTTGAAAAATGGCAGGGTGCGCTCAGCAGACCTAGAGATAAACCTGCTGAGAGCAGCTACGCAACCGGCAAGTCTCCGTACATCCTTGACGCGCTTTGGTGCTTCAATCTGCTCAATGGCTTTGATCTTGTCGGGATTGGCTTCAATTCCCCGCTGAGACGAAGAACCCGAGAAGCTTGCCGGAGGGGACTCCAAACACACACTTCTCGGGGTTAAGCTTGAGGTTGATCTTGCACAGATTTGCAAAGGTTTCGTCTAGATCTTGAATCAGAGTCGCCTTGTCTTTGCTCTTGACCACTATATCAACCATGTAGGCTTCCACATTTCTGTGTATTTGAGGCTCAAAAGCGTCATGGACTACCCTTGCAAATGTTGAACCAGCATTCTTTAAACCGAAAGGCATCCGTACGAAACAGTATGTGCCACATGGGGTGATGAATGCAGTATTCTCCTCATCCTCTTCTGCCATGAAGATCTGATGGTATCCTGAGTATGCATCAAGAAATGAAAGCAAGTCACATCCGGCCGTGGAGTCAACAATCTGGTCGATGCGCGGCAAGGGAAATGGGTCTTTGAGGCAAGCTTTATTGACATCGGTAAAGTCGATACAAAGCCTCCATTTCCCGTTTGCCTTGCGCACGACTACAGGGTTGGCCAACCACGTAGGATGGAGCACTCCTCTGACAAGGCCTGCTGCTTCCAATTTCTTGATTTCTTCTGCGATGAATTCTTGGCGCTCCACTGCCTGTTTCCTGACTTTCTGCTTGACGGGCCGCGCATGAGGACAGACGGCAAGATGGTGCTCGATTACTTTCCTGGGAACACCGGGGATGTCAGACGGTTGCCACGCAAACACGTCGACGTTCGCCCGCAGGAAAGCAACGAGCGCGCTTTCCTATTTAGGGTCGAGAGTGGCACTGATGGTGAAGGTACCACCAGTGCCATCCTTCTTGGCGGACACCGTCTTGGTCTCTGGTGGAGCTGCCATTGTCTTCTTACACTTGCCAGTGGAGCTCGATGGTGCGTCCTTGACGGTAGCGCAGCACTCCGAAGAGGTGCTTGCCGGAGTGGGCATCAGAACTCTTGCCGGACTTGGTCTTCTTCTTCGCCCCGGGAGCTTCAACGGCAAGTGACTTGCGATCTGTTGCGGCTGCTGCTTCCCGGTAGATCTTGTCGGCGCAGATAAGAGCATCCTTCTTGTCGCCAGGGACAGAGATGACACCTATCGGGCCTGGCATCTTCAGCATGTTGTATGCATAGTGAGAGGCTGCCATGAATTTGGCGAGTGCTGGATGGCCGAGTATCCCATTGTAAGGCAATGGAAAGTCAGCAACGTCAAAAGTGACTCTCTCAGTCCTAAAGTTCAACTCGCTGCCAAATGTCACCGGCAACGTGATCTTTCCCTTTGGCTTGCTCCTTCCCAGATTGATTCCTTGGAATGTGCCGGTCTCTTCGAGCTCGCCATCAGGGATCTGGAGTTTCTGGAGTACCGCGGAGGAGATCAGGTTCAAGCCGGCCCCGCCGTCAACTAGCATCTTAGTGACCTTGAGGTTGCGGATAGTTGGTGAAACCAACATCGGCAAGCATCCGACCGCAGTTATGCGATCAGGGTGGTCCTCAATATCAAAGATGATAGGCGTTCTGGACCATTTCAGAGGCTTGCGGGACTCGACGGGTGGTTCTGCCGCATTGACTTCCCGCACCCACTACTTGAGCTGGCGGTGTGAAGTATGCAGAGAAGCACCGCCGTCAACACACAGGATCTCTGTGGCTTTCTGGAACTCCTGCTCATCGGTCTCGTCATCATCCATATCTTCATCGTCGTCGTCATCTTCATCCTTGTCGCGGCCGCGGGGAGGTCTGTCTCCTTGCCGCTGCTTGGCCTTGCCGCGGCGTCCTCCTCGGCCGAGGCGTTTCTTGCCGGCTACTCCAGCACCTTCCTGGGCCTTCTCCTTGTCGCGTCGCTCATACTCAGCCTTTTGCTGCTCGACAAGCTGCTCAACTTTCTTGCAGCTCTGGAGGTCATGGCCCTTAGTGCGGTGGATCTTGCAGTACTGCTTGTTGGTGCCGTCCTGCTTGTCGGCGACCGCCGCAGCCTGGTAGTTGGTGCCTGCGGCAATCTCCTTGCCAGAGCTACCAGCTTTGGCTTTCTTGGCGCCACCTCCGTTGTCGGACTGCTCAACGACTATCACATCTTTGCCTTTCTTCTTCCTGTTGTTCCGCCGCCGGTTTTTCTTTGCCAAGGCAGCCTCCTCACTATCAGATCCTCCTGCTTCAGTATTCTCTCCGGGGAGTTTCCTCCCTTCCTCAGCACGTGCACACTTGTCGGCCAGGGCATATAGCTCACTGACGTCTCTGATCTTGCACATCGCCATCTCCTCCCGCATCCTGCGATTTCGCACGTTCTGATGGAACGCGCTGATTACCGCGGCAGGGTGGACATCTGGGATGTTCTGCTGTACACGGCTGAATCTCTGAATGTACTTGCGCAGGGGCTCTCCTTCCTTCTGGGCGAGCAGATGAAGATCGCTCTCTTGGCCATGAAGCTTGTGGCCGCCTGTAAAGGCGCCGACAAACTGATGGCATAGGTCTGCCCAGGAGGATATGGAGTTGTCTGGCAGGTGCATGAGCCAGGATCTGACATTGGGCTTGAGCACCAGCGGGAAGTAGTTGGCCAGGATCTTGTTGTCCCGCCCCCCGGCAGCTTGCACCGCGATGGTGTAGATGCTTAAGAACTCCGACGGATGCGACTTGCCGTCGTACTTCTCTGGTACATCTGGCTTGAAATTCTTCGTGCTGGGCCACTGGACTTGCCGCAGCTCACAAGTGAATGCAGGGCAACCTACCGCGTACGGCAAGTCGCCTGGTTCCCCTGGCGCATGCATGTCGACAGAGGGCCCAGCGCGCTGGTCGGATTGACGCCGCGCTTCTCTTTGGCGCTCGATGCGAGTGCGAGCGTCTTCTTGCTGTCGTTCGTGAAGAACTTGGCACTGATCGCGACGAGCTCGTGGATCTGATGATGCGGTGGAGTCGCTGTCGAGGTGGATCCGACGAGACGGCGATCTTGGCTTTCGAGGTGGAGAGTGCATGGTGGTTGCACCCCCACCGGTTTCGTCGCCATCGGCTCGTGCCTGGCAGTCCTGCCGCGGCAGCGATGTACTCGGCTGCCGCGGAGTGTCGCCATTGGCGAAGCCGATGAGACTCTGAATGGTGGCCCTCCATCCGTCGATCTTGTCTGCCGTTGGAGGGTAATCTAGGAGCAGTTGAGCTCGCGCCAAAGCTTCTGCTGGAGTGGTGGGCGGCAGTGGCGAACGGTGCGAGGAGCGGGATATGCTCGGACTTCTAACTATGTTAGAAGGAGCAGTATCCCGTCCAGGCGACCGTGTCTCGCTCGTGCCAGCACGTTGGCGTGCATGCTGGTCTTGAGCACCCCGAGATCCACCAGCTCGATCTTGGTCCAACAAACGTATGGCACTACGAATACCATGACGCTGTCGGTCCTGCGCCTCCTGAGATGGGCGCGGTGCATGTACGGATGCCGAGGTCTGCGCTGCCTTGTCCTTGGACCTGGAAGCACCGTGAGCTCCCTCGTCGATGCCCGTTCTTCCGCCAGCGTCTACCCCACCGCTCGCCTGCTCTGGTGGTGGTGGGATCGACGTGGACGGAGCAGCTGCCGCCGAAGCCTTCTTCTTCGGTGGCATGTCGATGAAAAAGATGAAGATCTAGCTCGTGTGAACGCCGGATCAGGTTCACACAACCTCGACGCCCCCTACCTGGCGCGCCAAAGATGTCGGGGAAGCTGATCCACGAACACCTATGGGGCCGGCGGACCGTGCCCCTTTCGGTTCGGCGGGGGGCGGAGATCGCACGAAGAGCGGATCGAGGCAAAGCACACGAGCAGTTTACCCAGCTTCGGAGCTCTCCGGGGAGATAACACTCCTACTGCTACATGTCTGAGTATATTGAGTTCTCGCTCGAGAACGCTGAGTGCTACAGTACACTCCAGCTGCTAACGAGACCGAACGTGAGTGTTTTTCTGGCTTCGACCCCCCCTACGTTGCGCATGGGCCTCCTTTTATATGCTCAAGGGGTCTCCGACAGGTGGCAACGTAGACAAGGGCAAAAATGGAAAAGGAATTGCGGTTGGTACAACTACCTGTACACTGTATCCTACCTAACCCTGACGGCAGGGGACAAAGACATTAAATGCCCGTCAGCGTCGCCCAAATAGTGCGAAAAGGACCGCCAGGGACGCCACCGCTTGCCATGATGGCGATCTTGTCAGCGTCGCTTGCCACCGCGCACCGCTGGCTGCACAGCCTCTTGCCACGCGCGCCTGGAAAGGCCCCAGGGCGACACGTTGATGGATGTGCTGGAGCGCGGATACAGAGTGGTAGTTTGCCGCGGCAAGCGCCTTGCCGCGACTGTTGTCTTGTCGCGTCCGGAAGCTTGTCGCTCACCGGGCCTTGCTGGGACGCATGGCGCGTCGCGGCAAGTTCCTTGAGATGCCTTGGTTGGCCTTCCCGGCAAGCTCCTCTTGCCGGGGCCTTGTCTCCTTGGCTTGAATACTTTGTTCTTGAATGGCTCCAAAGGAACCACGGAGGATCTTGGCGGTCACCTGGCAAGCCTTGCCGCGGGGTACTGCGACTGCCCGTGCACGAGTTCGGGATACTAGGGTACCCCTACTCTAGTACACCGACACCCAACATTTGACCCAAGACATGATTCAGAGCTGATGCATATAATTCTATAAGTTCGGGGTGCCGAACGACCATGAAGGTGTGCGGACTTGCTTGCCGTATTATGGGCACAACAAGGCCCCTGGCATGTTAATATGTACCAAAGTGTACGGCTGTTGTTTGACAAAAAATATCAATAAAAAGGAACAATAGATGATCGTCATGTGAAGCCGCATATTTGTAATTTAATAATGCGTCAAAGCATATGAGTACAACTAGTGCGATAAAAAGAAATATGACTGCAGAATCTGCTGGGACCAGGGGAGGGAAGCTTGTGTGCGGATCCAGATTATCAAGGGGAATGTCCTAGGGTTCCCTTACGCACTCGAACTGTTTCCCTCCTTGGCATGTTCATCCCCTTACGGGCCTGGTCGCCGTGTCACCAGTGATGGCCTACACAAAAGTGGACTTGCAAAGAAAGTGCAAAAGATGTTTATGTGCCACGGAGCGGTTGAGCCGCATTGTGTGGCCTAACCTGGCTTTGCCTCCGCCTGCCGCCAGAGTGATTAATTGAGCTCTTGACGAGCTGGGCTATCCTGCCACATAGTAGTTCGGACTCCTTTGACTGTGTCCGAGAACCTGCCTGTGGAATGAAGGTTCGATTGAAAAATGCCGGTTTGTACTTCTACTATCAAGGCGTCGGCGTGCTCTTTAGTACGGGGGGAGTGTTTGGCTTTGCCATTAATAGTTATGACGCCGCGTGGACCGGGCATTTTGAGCTTAAGATAAGCATAATGTGGCACCACATTGAATTGAGCGAATGTAGTTCGTCCAAGCAGTGCATGATAACCACTGTGGAAAGGGACGATGTCAAAGATTAACTCTTCACTTCTGAAATTATCTAGGGATCCAAAGACCACCTCCAGTGTGATTGAGCTTGTACAACACGCTGCTACGTCTTGAGCTTGCGTTGGTTTTCCTTGAAGAGGAAAGGGTGATGCAGCATAGTAGCGTAAGTATTTCCCTCAGTTTTTGAGAACCAAGGTATCAATCCAATAGGAGGCTCCTAACAAGTCCCACGAACCTACACAAATAAACAAAGAACTCGCAACCAACGCAATAAAGGGGTTATCAATCCCATCACAGCCACTTGCGAAAGTGAGATCTGATAGAGATAATATGATAAGATAAATATATTTTTGGTATTTTGTGATATAGATGCAGAAAGTAAAGATGCAAATAAAAGTAGATTGAAAACTTATATGATAAAGAATAGACCCGGGGGCCATAGGTTTCACTAGAGGCTTCTCTCAAGATAGCATAAGTATTATGGTGGGTGAACAAATTACTGTCGAGCAATCGATAGAAAAGCGAATAATTATGAGATTATCTAGGCATGATCATGTATATAGGCATCACGTCCATGACAAGTAGACCGACTCCTGCCTGCATGTACTACTATTACTCCACACATCGACCGCTATCCAGCATGTATCTAGAGTATTAAGTTCATAAGAACAGAGTAACGCATTAAGAAAGATGACATGATGTAGAGGGATAAACTCAAGCAATATGATATAAACCCCATCTTTTTATCCTCGATGCAACAATACAATACGTGTCTTGCAACCCTTTCTGTCACTGGGTAAGAACACCGCAAGATTGAACCCAAAGCTAAGCACTTCTCCCATGGCAAGAAAGATCAATCTAGTAGGCCAAACCAAACCGATAATTCGAAGAGACTTGCAAAGATAACTCAATCATACATAAAAGAATTCAGAGAAGATTCAATTATTATTCATAGATAAACTTGATCATAAACCCACAATTCATCGGATCTCAACAAACACACCGCAAAAAGAGATTACATCGAATAGATCTCCACAAGAGAGGGAGAGAACATTGTATTGAGATCCAAAAAGAGAGAAGAAGCCATCTAGCTAATAACTATGGACCCGAAGGTCTGTGGTAAATTACTCACAACTCATTGGAGGGGCTATGGTGTTGATGTAGAAGCCCTCCATGGTGGATTCCCCCTCCGGCAGAATGCCGGCGACGGCTCCAAGATGGGATCTCGTGGATACAGAAGGTTAGGATGGCGGAAATATTTCTTCGGTGGCTCCCTGGATGTTTTCGGGGTATGTAGGCTTATATAGGAGGAAGAAGTACGTCGGTGGCCGCCCAAGGGGTCCACGAGACAGGGGGCGCCCAGGAGGGGTGGGCGCGCCCTCCTATCTCGTGGGCGCCTCGGCTGCTTCTTGGCTTGCACTCCAAGTTCTATGGATCACGTTCGTTCCAAAAATCACGCTCCCGAACGTTTCATTCCGTTTGGATTCCGTTTGATATTCCTTTTCTTCGAAATACTGAAGTAGGCAAAAAAAAACAGCAATACCGGCTGGGCCTCCGGTTAGTAGGTTAGTCCCAAAAATGATATAAATGTGTAAAATAAAGCCCATAGACATCCAAAACAGGTAATATAATAGCATGGAACAATCAAAAATTATAGATATGTTGGAGACGTATCAAGCATCCCCAAGCTTAATCCCTGCTCGTCCTCGAGTAGGTAAATGATAAAAACAGAATTTTTGATGTGGAATGCTACCTAGCATAATTCTCAATGTAATGTTCTTTGTTGTGGCATGAATGTTCAGATCCAAATGTTTCAAGATAAAAGCTTATAAAACATAAAAATAATAATACTCTGAAGCATACTAACAAATAATCATGTCCTATCAAAATAGCATAGCCAAAGAAAGCTTATCCCTACAAAATCATATAGTTAGGCCATGCTTCATTTTCATTACACAAAATACTCCCATCATGTACAACCCCGATGACGAGCCAAGCAATTGGTTCATACTTTTTAACGCGCTTCAGCTTTTTTTCAACTCTTACGCAATACATGAGCACAAGCCATGGACATAGCACTATGGTGGTCTATGGTGGTGGTTGTAAGGAAAGAAAGGGAGAAGATAGTCTCACATCAACTAGGCGTATCAACGGGCTATGGAGATGCCCATTAATAGATATCAGTGAGAGTGAGTAGGGATTGCCATGCAACGGATGCACTAGAGCTATAAATGTATTGAAAGCTCAACAAAAGAAACTAAGTGGGTGTGCATCCAACTTGCTTGCTCACGAAGACCTAGGGCGTTTTGAGGAAGCCCACCATTGGAATATACAATCCAAGTTCTATAATGAAAAATTCCCACTAGTATATGAAAGTGACAACATAGGAGACTCTATCATGAAGATCATGGTGCTATTTTGAAGCACAAGTGTGGAAAAGAGATAGTAGCAATTGTCCCTTCTCTCTTTTTCTCTCATTTTTTTCTTTTTCTCCTTTTTTTCTTTTTTTCTTTTTTTTATTTTCCTTTTTTTCTTTTTGGTGGGCTTCTTTGGCCTCTTTTATTTTTATAAAGTTCGAAGTCTCATCTCGACTTGTGGGGGAATTATAGTCTTCATCATCCTTTCCTCAATGGAACAATGCTCTAATAATGAAGATCATCACACTTTTATTGATTTACAACTCAAGAATTACAACTCAAAGCTAGAACAAGATATGACTCTATATGAATGCCTCCGGCGGTGTACCGGGATATGCAATGAATCAAGAGTGACATGTAGGAAAATTATCAAGGTGGCTTTGCCACAAATACGATGTCAACTACATGATCATGCAAAGAGCAATATGACAATGACAGAACGTGTCATAATAAATGGAACGGTGGAAAGTTTCATGGCAATATATCTCGGAATGGCTATGGAAATGCCATAATAGGTAGGTATGGTGGCTGTTTTGAGGAAGGTAAATAATGGGTTCATGATACCGGCGAAAATTGCGCGGTAAAATAGAGGCCAGCATAGTGGAAGGATGAGTGTGCGTATATCCATGGACTCACATTAGTCATAAAGAACTCATATACTTATTGCAAAAGTCTACTTACCCTCGAAGCAAAGTACTACCACGCATGCCCCTAGAGGGATAGATTGGTAGGAAAAGACCATCGCTCGTCCCCGACTGCCACTCATAAGGAAGACAATCAAAAGAACACCTCATGCAACAAATTTGTCACACAACTTTTACCATACGTGCATGCTACGGGACTTGCCAACTTCAACACAAGTATTTCTCAATTTCTTAATTATCCACTAGCATGACTCTAGCATTACTACCTTTATATCTCAAAACAATTATCAAGCATCAAATTGATCCTAGTGTTTAATGCACTTTCTATGATAGTTTTTATTATACCCAACTTGGATGCTCATCATTCTAGGACCAAATTCATAACTATAGCAAATATCATGCTGTTCTAAAAGACTCTCAAAATAATATAAGTGAAGCATTAGAGATCAATAATTTCTTCAAAATTAATCCACCGCCGTACTCTAAAAGATATAAGTGAAGTACTAGAGCAAAAACTATCTAGCTCAAAAGATATAAGTGAAGCACATAGCATATTCTAATGAAATTTCAATCAAGTAGGCTTCTCTCAAAAGGGGTGTACAGCAAGGATGATTGTGGTAAACTAACAAGCAAAGACTAATATGATACACGACGCTCCAAGCAAAACACATATCATGTGCCGAATAAAAATATAGCTCCAAGTAAAGTTACCAATGAACGAAGACGAAAGAGGGGATGCCTTCCTGGGGCATCCCCAAGCTTAGGCTTTTGGCTATTATTGAATATCTTGGGGTGCCTTGGGCATCCCCAAGCTTAGGCTTTTGCCACTTCTTATTCCATAGTCCATCAAATCTTTACCCAAAACTTGAAAACTTCACAACACAAAACTCAACAGGAAATCTCATAAGCTCCGTTAGTGAAAGAAAAAAACCCACCACATAAGGTACTGTAATGAAATCATTCTTTATTTATATTGGTGTTAAACCTACTGTATTCCAAGGTCTCTATGGTTCATACCCTTACATACTAGCCATAGATGCATCAAAATAAGCAAACAACACACGAAAAACAGAATCTGTCAAAAACAGAATTGTCTGTAGCAATCTGTAACTAACGCAAACTTCTGGAACCTCAAAAATCCTACCAAAATAGGACGTCCTAAAAATTTTGTCTATTGATCATCAGAAAAAATAATCAATGCAAAAGCACGTTCCTGTGATTTATTAAAAAAATTCTCGTGAGCACAAAGTTTCTGTTTTTCAGCAGAATCAAATCAACTCATATCATAGGTTATCCTATAGGTTCTACTTGGCACAAACACTAAATAAAACATGAAAACACATCTAAACAGAAAGTAGATGCAAAATTTATTACTAAACAGGAACAAAAACAATAAACACAAAGAAAATTGGGTTGCCTCCCAACTAGCGCTATCGTTTAACGCCCCTAGCTAGGCATAAAAGCCAAGATAGATCTAAGTAGTGCCATCTTTGGCACTTGATTCATAGGTAGCTAGCATTATGGATTCACAAGGTAATTTGACTTTCTTTATTGGAAAGTGCTCCATGCCTTTCTTTAATGGAAATTGGAATCTAATATTCCCTTCCTTCATATCAATAATCGCACCAATCGTTCTAAGAAAAGGTCTACCAAGAATAATAGGGCAAGAAAGATTGCAATCTATATCAAGAACGATAAAATCTACGAGCACCAAATTTCTATTTGCAACAATGAGAACATCATTGATCCTTCCCATTGACTTTTTAATGGTGGAATCCGCAAGGTGCAAGTTTAAAGAGCAATCATCAAGATCATGGAAACCTAGAATATCACATAAAGTTTTCGGAATCATGGAAACACTAGGGCCCAAATCACACAAAGCAAAACACTCATAATGTTTAATTTAATCTTTATTGTAGGTTCCCACTCATCATTGAGTTTTCTAGGTATAGAAACTTCCAAATTAAGTTTTTCATCAAAAGATTGCATCAAGGCATCAACAATATATTTGGTAAAGGCTTTATTTTGACTATAAGCATGAGGAGAATTAACAACAGATTGCAACAAGGAAATACAACTTTCTAAAGAAAAATTATCATAATCAAATTCCTTGAAATCTGAGATAGTGGGTTCAATACTATTTAAAGTTTTGACCTCTCCAATTGCACTTTTACCAAATTTAGCATCAAGATCTAAAAACTCCAAATTATCGGAACATTTTTTAACAAAAGTTGATTCACTTTCAGTCCCGTTATTATCAAGATTCATATTGCAAAACAAGGATCTAATAGGGGACACATCAATAACTTTAAGATCTTCATCATTATTTTCATGGAAACTAGAAGAACACGCTTTTATAAAGCAATCTTTCTTAGCACGCAATCTAGCGGTTCTTTCTTTGCACTCGTCAATGGAACTTCTCATAGATTTGAGAGACTCATTGATATAATGCTTAGGAGGAGTAGATCTAAGTTTCAAAGAATCAACATCAAGCGAAAGCCTATCAACGTTCCTAGCCAAATCATCAACTTTGAGCAATTTTTCTTCAAGTAAAGCATTAAAATTCTTTTGAGAGATCATAAATTCTTTCACACTACTTTCAAAATCAGAGGGCAACTTATCAAAATTACCATAAGAATTATTGTAGGAATTTCCGTAATTATTAGAGGAATTGCTAAGGAACGGTCTAGGATTAAAGTTTCCTCTATAAGCATTGTTTCCAAAATTATTCCTACCAACAAAATTTACATCCATAGATTCATTATTATTCTCAATCAAGGTAGATAAAGGCATATCATTGGGATCAATAGAAGAACTCTTAGTAGCAAAGAATCTCATAAGCTCATCCATCTTTCCACTCAAAACATTAATTTCTTTTATAGCATGCACTTTTTTACTAGTAGATCGTTCGGTGTGCCATTGAGAATAATTAGCCATAATATTATCAAGAAGTTTTGTAGCATCTCCTAAAGTGATTTCCATAAACGTGCCTCTGGCGGTCAAATCTAAAAGATTTCTAGAAGCAAAGTTCAAACCGGCATAAAATTTTTGTATGATCATCCATAAATTCAAACCATGAGTAGGGCAATTGCGAATCATCAATTTCATTCTTTCCCAAGATTGGGCAACATGCTCATGATCAAGTTGTTTAAAATTCATAATATTGTTCCTAAGCGAGATGATCTTAGCGGGAGGAAAATACTTAGAGATAAAAGCATCTTTGCACTTGTTCCAAGAATCAATACTATTTTTAGGCAAAGATGAAAAGCAAACTTTAGCACGATCTCTAAGTGAAAACGGAAATAACTTCAATTTAACAATATCATTATCCGTATCTTTTTTCTTTTGCATATCACACAAATCAACAAAGTTGTTTAGATGGGTAGTGACATCTTCACTAGGAAGGCCGAAGAATTGATCTTTCATAACAAGATTCAGCAAAGCATCATTGATTTCACAAGACTCAACATCATTAAGAGGAGCAATTGGAGTACTAAGAAAATCGTTATTATTGGTATTGGAGAAATCACACAATTTGGTATTATCTTGTGCCATGGCAACAAGTAATCCAACACACAAGCAAACAGAAAAAGGCAAGCGAAAGAGAGGGGAAGAAGAAGGCAAGCGGAAAAGAGAGGAGATTGGGAAAGAGAGGGCGAATAAAACGACAAGGGTGAAGTGGGGGAGAGGAAAACGAGAGGCAAATGGCAAATAATGTAAATGCGAGGGAGATGAGTTTGTGATGGGTACTCGGTATGTCTTGACTTGAGCGAAGACCTCCCCGGCAACGGCGCCAGAAATCCTTCTTGCTACGTCTTGAGCTTGCGTTGGTTTCTTTGAAGAGGAAAGGGTGATGCAACACAGTAGCGTAAGTATTTCCCTCAGTTTTTGAGAACCAATGTATCAATCCAGTAGGAGGCTCCTCACAAGTCCCACGAACCTACACAAACAAACAAAGAACTCGCAACCAACACGATAAAGGGGTTGTCAATCCCTTCACGGCCACTTGTGAAAGTGAGATCTGATAGAGATAATATGATAAGATAAATATATTTTTGGTATTTTGTGATATAGATGCAAAAAGTAAAGATGCAAATAAAAGTAGATTGAAAACTTATATGATAAAGAATAGACCCGAGGGCTATAGGTTTCACTAGAGGCTTCTCTCAAGATAGCATAAGTATTACGGTGGGTGAACAAACTACTGTCGAGCAATTGATAGAAAAGCGAATAATTATGATGTTATCTAGGCATGATCATGTATATAGGCATCACGTCCATGACAAGTAGACCGACTCCTGCCTGCATCTACTACTATTACTCCACACATCGACCGCTATCCAGCATGCATCTAGAGTATTAAGTTCATAAGAACAAAGTAACGCATTAAGAAAGATGACATGATGTAGAGGGATAAACTCAAGCAATATGATATAAACCCCATCTTTTTATCCTTGATGGCAACAATACAATACGTGTCTTGCAACCCTTTCTGTCACTGGGTAAGAACACCGCAAGATTGAACCCAAAGCTAAGCACTTGTCCCATGGCAAGAAAGATCAATCTAGTAGGCCAAACCAACCGATAATTCGAAGAGACTTGCAAAGATAACTCAATCATACATAAAAGAATTCAGAGAAGATTCAATTATTATTCATAGATAAACTTGATCATAAACCCACAATTCATCGGATCTCGACAAACACACCGCAAAAAGAGATTACATCGAATAGATCTCCACAAGAGAGGGGGAGAACATTGTATTGAGATCCAAAAAGAGAGAAGAAGCCATCTAGCTAATAACTATGGACCCGAAGGTCTATGGTAAACTACTCACAACTCATTGGAGGGGCT
Organism: Triticum dicoccoides; assembly: GCF_002162155.2. NCBI lineage: Eukaryota > Viridiplantae > Streptophyta > Magnoliopsida > Poales > Poaceae > Triticum > Triticum dicoccoides. The sequence continues at coordinate 396,143,184 of NC_041381.1, forward strand.
ATGGTGTTGATGTAGAAGCCCTCCATGGTGGATTCCCCCTCCGGCAGAACGCCGGCGACAGCTCCAAGATGGGATCTCGCGAATACAGAAGGTTACGATGGCGGAAATATTTCTTTGGTGGCTCCCTAGATGTTTTTGGGGTATGTACGCTTATATAGGAGGAAGAAGTACGTTGGTGGCCGCCCGAGGGGTCCACGAGACAGGGGGGCACGCCTAGGAGGGGTGGGCGCGCCCTCCTATCTCGTGGCCGCCTCGGCTGCTTCTTGGCTTGCACTCCAAGTTCTCCGGATCACGTTCATTCCAAAAATCACGCTCCCGAAGGTTTCATTCCGTTTGGAGTCCGTTTGATATTACTTTTCTTCGAAATACTGAAATAGACAAAAAAATAGCAATACGGTCTGGGCCTCCGGTTAGTAGGTTAGTCCCAAAAATGATATAAATGTGTAAAATAAAGCCCATAGACATCCAAAACAGGTAATATAATAGCATGGAACAATCAAAAATTATAGATACGTTGGAGATGTATCACACGCCTCTACACCTGGTATGATACCTTTAAAGGTGGTTTTAGTGGGTTTGGTCCTTGAGGGATAGATGCCCATCTTGCGCACTGTATCCTGAAAAAGCAGGTTCAGGCTACTGCCACCGTCCATAAGGACTCATGTAAGGTGGAATCCATTGATGATAGGGTCAAGGACCAGTGCGGCTGGGCCGCCATGACGAATACTGGTCGGACGGTCCTTGTGATCAAAGGTGATCGAGCCGGATGACCATGGGTTGTATATTTGGGTGACTAGCTCCAACGCGTAGTCATCCCTAACCGCGCGCCTCCGCTCCCGTTTGGGAATATGGGTGGCGTGTATCATATTCACCGTTTTAATTTGCGGAGGGAACTTCTTTTGCCCTCTTGTCTTTGGTGGCCGGGGTTCCTCTTCATCGTCCTCGCTTTGCGACCCCATCTCCTTGCTGTTGGCGTTTGACGTGCCGGCCTGTTTGAAGACCCAACATTCTCTGTTAGTATGGTTAGCTGGTGTACCTGGGATGCTGTGAATTTGGCATGGACGGTCGAGTATGTGGTCCAGACTAGACATGCCCAGATTGTTCCTTTTGAATGGTTTCTTCCTTTGACCAGTCTTAGAACCGCTGAATCCGGTGTTAACAGCTGTGTCTTCAGTGCTGTCGCCGTTGTTTCATCATTTGTGCTTGCTGCTTAGGGGATTGCCATTGTCGTCTCTGGATTTAGAATTTCCAGGTTTACCTGAGGTGCTGTTGCTACGACCTAGCCAGCTATCCTCGCCCACATAGAAGTGGGTCATGAGTGTCGTGAGGGCTGCCATGGATTTCAGCTTCTCTTGGCCGAGGTGTCGGGCAAGCCACTCGTCACGGATGTTATGCTTAAAGGCCGCTAGGGCTTCGGCATCTGGACAGTCGACAATTTGATTCTTTTTAGTTAAGAACCGAGTCCAGAATTTCCTGGCTGACTCTCCAGGCTGTTGGATTATGTGACTTAAGTCGTCAGCATCCGGTGGTCACACATAAGTGCCCTGGAAGTTGTCAAGGAATGCGTCTTCCAGGCTCTCCCAACTGCCAATGGAGTTTCCCGACAGGCTATTCAGCCAATGTCAAGCTGGTCCTTTGAGTTTTAGTGGTAGGTACTTGATGGCGTGTAGATCATCGCCGCAGGCCATGTGAATGTGGAGAAGGAAATCTTCGATCCACACCGCGGAGTCTGTTGTCCCATCATATGGTTCTATGTTTACGGGTTTAAACCCTTCTGGTAATTCATGTTCCATTACTTCGTCAGTGAAGCATAGGGGGTGTGCGGCGCCTCTGTGCTACATCGCGACGCAGTTCGGATGAATCTGGTCCCTGTATTTGGCCCGGACGGATTTGTATTTAGTATATCCGGCATGGCGGTCATCGTCACACGTTGGGGCGCGCCCCCATGATCTGTAGATCGATCTTGACTGTCCTGCTTTGTTTTCCAGTTCGTCTCGCAGGTCATGCGTGTAACCCCGGGCCTTGGTGTTTTTAGTTGTTCGGGGACGTGGTGCGGGCTGGTGTTCGGGCTGATATGCCACTTTGTCACGGCCACGGGGTGGTCGGTCAGCCGCATCCTGCACTTGAAGTGTGGGCTCTAGTGCCTCGTCCTTGAATTGAGGTAACAACTTGTGCCTCGAGTAACTTTTGTTGGGCCGCTCGAGTCCGTATTCCTCGGCTGCCAGGACTTCAGTCCATCTATCAGTGAGCAGATCTTGATCAGCTGAAGCTGTTGCTGTTTTTTCTTCAGGCTCTTTGTGGAGGCTATAAGCCAGTGCTTGAGGCGCTCCTGCCCGACGGGATCCTCAGGCACGATAAATTCTTCGTCGCTGAGGGTCACTTCGTCTTTGGAGAGGGGCATGTAATTGTCATCCTCCGAATCTTCATCCATTGCCTGTTCATCGGGGCTAGCTTGCCTGTTCTCCCGTCCGGTCTGCTCGAAGCTTGGCTTAGTGGGATTGTTTTCGTCTTCGACATCATCCGGAGTGCTATTGTCTCTGGTGCCGGTATCACTATTTTCGCTATGGCGGGATTTAGAGCGGCGCCGCTGTCGCGCTTAGGTTGCGTCTCCTGAGGGTCACCCTCCGTTGCATCCTTTTGATCCTTGCCATTATTTTCTTTGGGCGTATCCACCATATATATGTCATATGATGAGGTTGTTGTCCAACGCCCCGTGGGCGGTGGTTCCTGTTCTTCTCCGGTGTCGTCGTCCATATCATCGATGTCTTCGGAGTCGAAATCAAGCATGTCGGTTAAGTCGTCGATAGTGGCTATTAAGTGGGTGGTGGGTGGGCAACGAGATCCTTCGTCGTCTGCTTCCCACTCAAGTCGGACATAGTTCGGTCGAGAGTCCTCTAACAGGGAAAGAGACTTTAATGAATTTAGCATGTCACCCAAGGGCGAGTGCTGAAAGATATCCGCGGAGATAAACTCCATGATCGGCGCCCAGTTAGGTACGATGGGCACGGACATACGCGGTTCGGAGCCTATGGCCGGAGACGAGTCTGAGGGTCCGATGACACAAACCTCCTTGGAGGTGAGATTGGTGTTCGGCTCTATCACCGCTGAGTGTGCGGCCTCCGTGACGGGGTCCATCCACCCGTCCTCGGACGGCACGATCTGCTCCAAATTTAAAGCCAGGGCAGCTTCAAGTGTGATCTCCTGATCGCCATCCGATGGCAGATCTAAGTCATGCTCATCGCGGTCGTAGGGCGCACCTGTCCTAGGCTCTTCGAAGATCAAGTCTCCACGGATGTCGGCAGTGTAGTTCAGGCTTCCAAACCTGACCTGATGGCCAGGGGCGTAGCTATCGATGTGCTCCAGATGGCCAAGCGAGTTGGCCCGCAGTGCGAAGCCACCAAATACGAAGATCTGTCCGGGGCGGAAAACCTCGTCCTGGACCGCATTGTTGTAGATGATTGATGGAGCCATCAAGCCTTACGGTGACGCCATAGTGGAACTCTCAATGAAAGCACCCATGTCGGTGTCAAAACCGGAGGATCTCGGGTAGAGGGTCCTGAACTGTGCGTCTAAGGCTAATGGTAACAAGAGGCGGGGGACACGATGTTTACCCAGGTTCAGGCCCTCTCGATGGAGGTAATACCCTACTTCCTGCTTGATTGATCTTGATGATATGAGTATTAGAAGAGTAGATCTACCACGAGATCGTAGAGGCTAACCCTAGAAGCTAGCCTATGATTATGATTGTTGTTGTCCTACGGACTAATCCCTCCGGTTTATAGAGACACCAGAGGGGGATAGGGTTACATAGAGTCGGTTACAGAGAAGGAAATCTACATATCCGGATTGCCAAGCTTGCCTTCCACGCAAAGGAGAGTCCCACCGGAACACGGGACGAAGTCTTCAATCTTGTATCTTCATAGTCCAACAGCCTGGCATAAGTATATAGTCTGGCTGTCCAAGGCCCCCCTAATCCAGGACTCCCTCAGTTCCTCCTAGGCCGGTCGCCCCCTTTCCTTATTTACAAGAGGGGAAGGAAAAAGGAGGGAAGGGGAAGGCCGAATCCCCCTTTCCTTTCTCTTACCCTTTTCCTTCTCCCTTTGGTTCGGCCCATATGGGGGGCGCACCAGCCCCTGGTGGCTGGTGCGTTTCCCCTCTTGGCCCATTAAGCCCATATCTTCTGCCGGGGGTGCCTGGAACCCCTTCCGGTGAACCGATATGTACCCGGTACCCTCCAGAACACTTTGGGTGTCCGAATACTATCGTCCTATATATCAATCTTTACCTCTCGACCATTTCGAGACTCCTCATCATGTTTGTGATCTCATCCGGGACTCGGAACAACATTCGGTCACCAAATCACATAACTCATATAATTTAATATCGTCATCGAGCGTTAAGCGTGTGGACCCTACGGGTTCGAGAACTATGTAGACATGACCAAGACACCTCTGTGGTCAATAACCAATAGCGGAACCTGGATTCCCATATTGGCTCCTACATATTCTACGAAGATCTTTATCAGTCAAACCGTTATGACAACATACATAGTTCCCTTTGTCCATCGGTATGTTACTTGCCCGAGATTCGATCGTCGGTATCTTCATACCTAGTTCAATCTCGTTACCGGCAAGTCTCTTTACTCGTTCCGTAATACATCATCCTGCAACTAACTCATTAGTCACTTTGCTTGCCAGGCTTCTTATGATGTGTATTACCGAGAGGGCCCAGAGATAGCTCTCTGATACTCGGAGTGACAAATCCTAATCTCGATCTATGCCAACTCAACATACACCTCCGGAGATACCTGTAGAGAATCTTTATAATCACCCAATTACATTGTGGCATTTGATAGCACATAAGGCATTCCTCCGGTATCCGGGAGTTGCATAATCTCATAGTTGAAGGAATATGTATTTGACATGAAGAAAGCAATAGTAATAAAACTAAACAATCAATATGCTAAGCTAATGGATGGGTCTTGTCCATCACATCATTCTCCTAATGATGCGATCCCATTATCAAATGACAACTCATGTCCATGGTTAGGAAACCTTAACCATCTTTGATCAACGAGCTAGTCAAGTAGAGGCTCACTAGGGCACAGTGTTTGTCTATGTATTCACACATGTATTTAGGTTTCCGAATAATACAATTCTAGCATGAATAATAAACATTTATCATGAATAAGGAAATATGAAACAAAAACTCTATTATTGCCTCTAGGGCATATTTCCTTCAACTCCCACTACTATTCATGAGAATAAACTTGCTTATGTGGAGAGGAATGAAATTTCTATGCTTGTGGATCATGAAAAGAATGCTTTATGTGATAGCTATATTGTTGAATTCATTCATGATGCTACTGAAAATCACTATGAGAGAGGAACATATGCTTGTAGGTATTGCAATAATATTAAGTTTCCTCTCTATGTGTTGAAAATCTTGAAGTTTTGCTTGTTTTGCCTTCCTATGCTAGTTGATTCTTGTCCCCATGAATTGTTTGCTCACAAAATCCGTATGCATAGTAAGTGGGTTAGGCTTAAATGTGCTAGTCATATGCTTCATGATGCTCTCTTTGTGTTTCAATTCTTTACTTTTATGTGAGCATTATTGAAATCATCATGCCTAGCTAAAAAGGCACTAAAGAAAAGCACTTGTTGGGAGACAACCCAATATATCTACCTACTGTTTCTGTGTGTTCATGATTAAGCTAATGTGGTAATCATGTTTTATAGCTTTTGTTTCAATAAAGTGCCAAGTAAAGCCTTTGGGATAGTGTGGATGATAGTTGACTTGATTCTGTGCAAAAACAGGAACTTTTGCACCCGGTAACAGAATTCTTTAAAATCACCGGAGCATAAAAAATTTATGAATAGTTTACACATGATTGATATACAAATTTCCTATGTTTTCCTAATTTTCAGAATTTTTGGATTTCAGAAGTACGGTGATTGTTTAGATCATTACAGACTATTCTTTTTTTGACATATTCTATCTTCAATGCATAGTTTGCTTGTTTTCTAGTTTCTCTGGCTTATATTGGTCAACATAAATTGTAGAAATATTTGGGTACTTGATGTATGCTAGAACTACGTTGGTATTTCCCCAAAGAGGAAGGGATGATGCAGTATAGCGACGGTAGGTATTTCCCTCAGTGATGAGATCGAGGTTATCGAACTAGTAGGAGAACCTCCTCACATCACGTAAACAACACCTGCACACAAACAATAGATACTCGCAACCCGACATGTTAAAGGGGTTGTCAATTCCTTTCCGGTATGGTGCCTCAAGATAGACAAATAACATGAGGTAAAAGTGGTAGATAGGATAAATAGATCGCGGAACAAATAAATTGCAGCAAGGTATTTTTGTATTTTGGTTTTATAGATATGAAAATAAATGCAAGGAAAAATAGATCGCAAAGGCAAATATGATGAAAAGGGACCCGGGGGCCTTAGGTTTCACTAGTGGCTTCTCTCGAGAAAAATAGCAAATGGTGGGAAAACAATTACTGTTGCGCAATTGATAGAACTTCAAATAATCATGATGATATCCATGCAATGATCATTACATAGGCATCATGTCCAAGATTAGTAAACCGACTCCTGCCTGCCTCTACTACTATTACTCCACACATCGACTGCTATCCAGCATGCATCTAGTGTGTTAAGTTCATGAGAAAACAGAGTAATGCAATAAGAACGATGACATGATGTAGACGAGATCCGTTTATCTATTGCGGAGATATATATATCATCTTGTTATCCTTAGTAGCAATGATACATACGTGTTGGTTCCCCTTCTGTCACTGGGATCAAGCATCGTAAGATCGAACCCACTACAAAGCACATCTTCCCATTGCAAGATAAATATATCAAGTTGGCCAAATAGAACCCAAATATCGGAGAAGAAATACGAGGCTATAAGCAATCATGCATAGAAGAGATCAAAGAAGACTCAAATAACTTTCATGGATAAAAACGTAGATCTGATCATAAACTCAAAGTTCATCGGATCCCAACAAACAGACGCAAAAGGGCTTACATCATATGGATCTCCAAGAGACCATTGTATTGATAACCAAGAGAGAGAGAGAGAGAGAGAGAGAGAGAGAGAGGAAGCCATCTAGCTACTAACTACGGACCCGTAGGTCTACAAAGAACTACTCACGCATCATAGGAGAGGCACCAATGGAAGTGGTGAACCCCTCCATGATGGTGTCTAGATTGGATCTGGTGGTTCTGGACTCTGCGGCGGTTGGCATTGATTATCGTTGACTCCCCTAGGGTTTTTGGAATATTTGGGTATTTATAGAGCAAAGAGGCAGTTCAGGGGACACCCGAGGTGGCAGCACCCACCAAGGCACGCTTGGGCCTCCTGGCGCACCCTGGTGGGTGCTGCTCCAGTCGAGCAGCCCCCAGGTGCTTCCTTGGCCCACTGGCTTTCTTCTGGCCCAAAAAATCCACCAGGAGTTTCGTAGCATTTGGGCTCTGTTTGATATTGATTTCCTGCGATGTAAAAAACATGCAGAAAACAACAACAGGCATTGGGCACTAGTACGAAAAATGATATAAAATGACTATAAAATGATTGTAGAACATCCAAGAATGATAATATAACAACATGGAACATTAAAAAAATTTATAGATATGTTGGAGACGTATCAGCATTCCCAATCTTAATTCCTGCTCGTCCTCGAGTAGGTAAATGATAAAAATAGAATTTTTGATGTGGAATGCTTCCTAACATGTTCATCACATTTCTTTTCTTTATAGCATGGACATATGGACTTTTATATGATCCAAAGCAATAGTCTAGTTTTGACATGAAGACTTTAATACTCAAGCATACCAACAAGCAACCATGTCTTTCAAAATATCAACACTAAAGCAAGTTATCTCTAGCCCATCATGCTCAATCATTGATCCATTCATGAAACACACTCGAATATTAGCTACACCCAATGCTCAAATACGATCAGAGTGCCCCTTAGTTGGTGCTTTTATAAGGTAATATGGAGACTCAAATTCAAAAATAAAAATTGCATAAGTAAAAGAAAGGCCCTTCACGGAGGGAAGTAGTGATTTGTAGAGGTGCCAGAGCTCGAAGCTTAAATTGAGAGGTAAAAATTATTTTTTTGAGAGGCATACTTTTCCCACCAAAAAAACGACTTGGAGCATCCCAACACTTTCCATGCTAGATACATCATAGGCGGTTCCGAAACAAAAAATAAAGTTTATTCCTTTTTCCACCATAACTTTCACTTTCCATGGCTAACCATATCCACGGGTGCCCTCCATACCAACACTTTCCAAGGAATTTATTATTTGACAACATAAAGTAAATTCATTATTCATTTTGGGACTGGGCATCCCTAATACCTTTGCCGTACTCTCGTGCAATGACAAGTGAATAAACACTCATCATGAGAATAACACATCTAGCATGGAAAATATTGGCTACCCTTTACCGCTTCATGAGTAGTAGAGCACATAAAAGAGAAATTTATTTTCAACATTAGAGATGGCACATGCAAAATTGCTTAGAACGTCATGGAAATACCACATATAGGTAGGTATAGTGGACTCATATGGCAAAACTGGTTTAAAGGGTTTTGGATGCACAAGTAGTGATCATACTTAGTGCAAAATGAAGGCTAGCAAAAAGATTGAGAAGCGACCAACCAAAAAGCAAAAAATCTCTTACCCAAGCATTAAGAATAAGTAACACCGAATAATGCACCATAAATAGGATATAAATTTCATGGCATAACTATTGACTTTCGTGCTTGCATAGGGAATCACAAATCTTAATATCAATTTTCTTACTAAAGCACAATTACTCATCAGCATGACTCACATATCATATCGTCATATCTCAAAACCATTACTAAGAATCAAGTTTATTTTGTCCAATGATCTTCATGAAAGTTTTTATTATATCCTCCTTGGATATCTATCACTTTGAGACTATTTTCATATGTTACTTTTGATAAGCTCAAACAAATATAAGTGAAGATCATGAGCATAATTTTTTTCTTTCTCTCAAAATAATCTAAGTGAAGCAAGAGAGCATTTCTTTAAAATTAACAAAGCACACCGTTATCAAAAAGATATAAGTGAAGTACTAGATCAAATCCATGGCTCTAAAAATTTAAGTGAAGCATAGGAGCAAGCATAGCATAGTTTTTGGCTCTCTCAAAAGGGTGTTTCCAGCAAGGATTAAACACTTAAAACACAAAGAAAAACAAGCAAAGACTCATATCATACAAGACGCTCCAAGCAAAATTCATATCATGTGACGAACAAAAATATAGTTTGAAGTAAAATACCGATGGTTGTTAGAAGAAAGCGGGGATGCCACTCGGGGCATCCCCAAGCTTAGTTGCTTGCTACTTATTTGAATATTATCTTGGGGTGGCTCAGGCATCCCCAAGCTTAGCCTTTTGCTTATCCTTATTCCTTCATCCATCATAAGATAACCCAAAACTTGAAAACTTCAATCACACAAAACTCAAACAAAACCTTCGTGAGATCCGTCAGTATAAGAAACCAAACCACTACTATAATTACTGTAGAAAACCTATTATATTTTGTTTTTGCATTATATATACTGTATTCCAACTTTTCTATGGCAAAAACTCATCAAAGAAAACCATAGAATAATCAAAACAAGCACACAACGCAAAGAAAACAGAATCTGTCGAAAACAGAAAAATCTGTAGCAATATGAAAATCTCGAAAACTTCTGTAACTCCAAAAATTATGAAATAAATTGGTGGACGTGAGTAATTTGTCTATTAATCCTCTTCAAAAAGAATCAACTTAAAATCACTCTTCTATAAAAATTTACAAATAATCTCGTGAGCGCAAAAGTTTCTGTTTTTCACCAAGATCAAATAAACTTTCACCCAAGTCTTCCCAAAGGTCTTGCTTGGCACAAACACTAATTAAAACACAAAAAACACAATCATAACAGTAGGATAATTGTTCTAACACACAAGAACATAAAACAAAAGGCAAAAATAAATTTTATTCATTGGGTCTAGGCATTGATAATTTCAATGATGCTCACATCAAAGATAATAATTGAAACAAAGAGAGCATCATGTAGCATGTGACAAACACATCTAAGTATAACATACTTCTTGTGCATAGGCATTTTATAAGCAAACAAATTATCAAGGCAAACAAAAACTAGCAAATGAAAGGAAGAAGAGAGAGACGATAGCAGTCTCAACATGAAGAGAGGTAACTTAGTTACATGAAAATTTCTACAACCATGTTTTCCTCTCTCATAATAATTACATGTGGGATCAGAAGAAAATTCAACAAAATACCTATCACATAAATTATTCTCAACATGATCCACATGCATGCGAAGTTGACACTCTTCCAAATAGTGGGATTAACATTAACTAAAGTCATGACCTCTCCAAACCCACTTTTATCAAATATTTCATAAGACTGAACATTCTTCAAATATGTGGGATCCAAAGTTGACAGTCTTCCAAAACCACTTTCAATATTATTACAAACACTATTATCAATATCATATTCATCAAGGGGCTTCAATAAACTTTCGAGATCATACTAAGAATCACCCCAATCATGATCATTGCAACAAGTAGTGGACATAGCAAAACTAGCATCCCCAAGCTTGGGGTTTTGCATATCATTAACATAATTGACATTAATAGAATTTATAATAACATCATTGCAATCATGCTTTTCATTCCAAGATCTATCGTGAATGACTTCATAAAGCACTTCATCACAATTTTCAGATTCACGAATTTCAAGCAAAAATTCATAGAGATAATCAAGTGCACTCAACTCACTAGCAATTGGTTCAACATAATCAGATGATTTGAAAAGATTAGCAAGTGGATGAGGATTCATAACAATAAAAATTTAGCAAGAGAAGATGCAAGCAAATCGAAGGAACATGGCAACACAAGTAAACATGAGATCTCATGAAAAAAGGGCGAACGAGAAAGAGGGCGAATAAAACGGAATTTTTTTGTGAAGTGGGGGAGAGGAAAACAAGAGGCAAATGGCAAATAATGTAAATTGCAAGGAGATGAGATTTGTGATTAGGAACCTGGTTGATGTTGAAGATCCTCCCCGGCAACAGCGCCAGAAATTCCTTTTGATGTCAGTGTTCTTTTTTCACATTGCATTTCCATTGCATGTCTTCTTGCTATCGTGTTTCCTTTCTATTCCTTTTTAAAACTTCATCTAGATCTCTTCTGTTTTGTTTGTCTTTGTATCAAAAATTTAATTCATTACAAATCCTTATGAAAATTCCTTGAAAATCTTTATGAAATTTCATTTACAAGTGAGATGAATTGACAAAATCTTCTCTTAGTATTGATCTCAGTTCCACCGATCTAAGCCTATCGGTCCGGCCAAAGTGTAAGGTCCACTTGCACATAGTTCCCCAGTACTACCGAAATGGACTAACTCGGTCGCATCGATGAGCACCTTCAGTGGCTCTGCTATCTCGGAGTCACCGATTGAAACGAATCGACGCCACCGATTTCACTGCTGAGTAAACCTTTTGTCATATTATATTGTTAATTTCTTTCAGCACCACCCAATGATTCTTTTTCCTCTATGTGCATCATGAGCTGCATTCTGCTTCTTTCTGTCTCTCAAGGACCACACTCACTTGACTCATATCCATGAAGGACCCTTCTTGGAAATTGATGTAAAAGGGGGAGAGGCTTCCTATCACAAAACTCTTCTAAGAAAAAACAAAGATGTAATGTCATAAGAGGAGAGAAGTCACATATCTTAAGAGGGGAAAGACATGTTTGTATTTGATTTGAGATGTTTCTACTCTTGATCTTATTTATCTCTGATCTGATTTTATCTCACCCTACCTTCTCCCATTATCCAACTTTAGATTCGGGGGGAGAAAGAGTCCATGTTTAAGGGGAGAAAATCCTTAGAACTTATTGCAAATATGTAAGTCTTTGGGGATATGTCTATATTTGAATGAAGTACTCACGCATTACATGTCATCCTAGTCTTGGTATTGTTGTGGGTCTTGGAGTCTTTCTTGTTTGGAGTTTTCTTGTGTTATTTAACCTTGTTTTATCAAGATTGCTTCCTCAAAGAGTCAGTTCAAGAACCACAAGGTAAGTATATGCATCACACTCATGTGCATGATGATCTCTTGCTTCTGCACATATTGTTTGCAAGAGGGATTCATAAACATGAAGGCCCATCTCATTTGATCTCTACTCTGATGCATATAGCCAAGATACATGTAACTCATTACTTGCTCGGTCATGATGTGCATTCACATGTTGCTCAATTCTATCATTGCACAATTGCACACATGTAGGGGGAGCTTATGCATGTTACATGTTCCTCCAAAGCTTCACTTACTACTCTTCATATCATTTACTTGAAGCTTTGATATATGTTTTCATCAATTACCAAAAAGGGGGATATTGAAAGCACAAGTGCTCCTTGGGTGATCTTGGTAATTAATGTTAACCTATCTTTTGTTGGACTAATAGTTTTATCAAGTATATTTCAGATAATTTCAATAGTGGAGTGGCAAGGGCAATAGGATGTGGAACCCCTTCAAAATGCTAAGGATGTGGAACCCTTCAAAATGTTAAGGACAAAGATTGGCAAGAGCTCAAGACTCTTCATTTTTATTTTAGTGATCCAAGATCACATTGAGTCCATAGGAAAGCCAATACAATTAAAAGGGGGTGAGATGTTGCTTAATGGTATACTTGCTCAAAGTGCTTAATGATATTTCTACAAAACCCTTAGCCACTTTCTCCATCCAAATATATCAAAACCCTAAACTCCAACTCAACACCACCGGTACTTTCTTCCGAGAGCCACCGAGTTCATTTGACATAGCCACTGCTAGAAACCCTAAGGATTCAGTCACACTGATATAGATCTTTGTCCCACCGAGATGGCCTTGCCAATGCTCTGTGACTTGTTGCATTCACTTCGGTCTCACCGAGTTGATGAAATCGGTCTCACCGAGTTGGCTTGACAGATTCTCTATTTCTTATTGCTTCACTTCGGTCTCACCGAGTTGATGCAATCGACACCACCAAGATGATGTTTTCCCTAAGCCCTAGCACATCGGTCCCACCGAGTTGTTCCAGTCGGTCCCACCAAGATTCCCAACCTTCATATTTTTTAACAGATTGGTGCCACCTAGTTTCCTAATCGATGCCACCGAGATGACTCAAAAGTGTGTAACGGTTGGATTTTGTGTCGAGGCTATATATATTCCTCTCCACCCCCTCTTCATAAGAGAGAGAGAGAGAGACATCAGAGCGTGCCTACACTTCCACCCTTCATTTTCTGAGAGAGAACCAACTACTCATGTGTTGAGATCAAGATGTCCAAGATAGTATACTTAATGGGGCTCACAATCATAAAAGATGTCCAAGATAGTATATTTTGATCACCTACCACAAGAATCTTGATTTCTAGCCTTCCCCAAGTTGATTTCTATCCTTCCCCAAGATAGGCTCATGATGCCTACACTTCCAACTTACATTTTCTGAGAGAGAACCACCTACACTTGTGTTGAGGTCAAGATATTCCAATCCTACCATTTGAATCTTGATATCTAGCCTTCCCCAAGTTGCTTTCCACTCAAATCCTTTTTCCACCGTAGCCAAACCTGTGTGAGAGAGTTGAGTGTTGGGGAGACTATCATTTTAAGCACAAGAGCAAGGAGTTCATCATCAACACGCCTTCTATTACCTTTTGGAGAGTGGTGTCTCCTAGATTGGTTAGGTGTTGCTTGGGAGCCTCCATTGTGATGTGGAGTTGAACCAAGAAGTTTGTAACGGCAAGGAGATTGCCTACTTCGTGAATATCTACCCGAGTGAGGCAAGTCCTTCGTGGGCGATGGCCATGGTGGGATAGACAAGGTTGCTTCTTCATGGACCCTTCGGGGGTGGAGCCCTCCATGGACTCGCGCAACCGTTGCCCTTCTTGGGTTGAAGTCTCCATCAACATGGATGTACGATAGCACCACCTATCGGAACCACGTCAAAAATTCTCCGCATCTCCATTGCGTTTGCACACTCCAATCCCATCCCTTTACATTGTTGCAAATTGCATGCTTTACCTTTTCTGCTTCCTATACTATTGTCATGCTTGCTTGAGATGTATTGGATGCCCTTTAGTATGCGCTAAACTCCACCTTAACTTGAAGAATTTAGAAGCTACCACTTTTACTTATTAACGGTCTAATCACCCCCTCTAGACCCATCTTCTCGGTCCTTTCATATGATCTATTTTGACTCCTAGTTTCATGATCTATCTATCTATGTAATCGAGTGAGAGTTATATAAGAAAGATTAGTTTGAGTTTTTGCTTCTTTATGGTTTTGTTTCAATCAAAATAAAGAAAATAATGCAAAATATCATATGCTAATCTTATGGGAAGTAATGACATTACATAAGGAAAATTGTAAGTGGTAAAATTTATTGAAAGTTGACAAACATATCATTGGTCAATGATGCAATTCATGAAAGAATTAATAAGGGAAGAGAAGATTCACATGCAAATATACTATCTTGGACATCTTTTATGATTGTGAGCCCCATTTAGTATTTTATGTAAAAAAATGACATTGGACAAGGCTGATAACACAATGATTTATGTTTGTTCATATTCACATAGAAGTTATATTGTCATAGATCCTCCCACATGTGGTGGTTGACCAATATCTTTGCTAGCCAAAAATCCGCATTAAGTAGAGATACTACTTGTGCATCCAAAAACCTTAAACCCAGATTCATGTTTTGAGAGTCCACCTTACCTACCTATGGATTTAATAAGATCCTTCAAGTAAGTTGTCATCGGTACATAAGGCAATAAAAATTACTTCTAATGATCTTTTAGTGTAAGGGAAAATAAGCATTGTACGAACTTGTGATGGCAAAGTAATAAAAGTGACAAACTACATAATAAAGGTTGCTATCATAAGGGGCAATATAACATGACTTTCTTTTGCACTAAGAACTTGTGCATCCAAAAATAAAAGGACATGACGACCTCTGCTTCCCTCTCCGAAGGGCCTATCTTTTACCTTTATGTATTTGCTTTTTATGCAAGAGTCAAAGTGTTCTCCTCTATTCCTTTTTATCTTTCTCTTTTGCAAGCATCATGTGGTGTGGAAAGATCTGGGCACATATATCCAGTTGAATATGAGTGATCATGAGTTATTATTGTTGACATCACCCTTGAGGTGAATAAGTTTAGATGCGAAACTATAAGCCCCTATCTTTCTATGTGTCTACTAAATTTTTTTGCTCCATATATATGTTGTGAGTGTTAGCAATCATAGAAGACTAAATGATGGTTGAGTATGTGGACTTGTGAAAAAGCTCCGACATGAGACCCTTCCTAAAAATATGATGAATTGCAATTGCATTGTTGACTGAGAACATAGTTTGTTAGTTTTCAATAAAGTTTATGCTTTATACTTCAATGTTGTGATGAATTGTAACTTTCTCATGAGAAGTTTTATGAGATAAAGTTTATCGCTTTTATAATAATAAGCATGATGCTACTATGTCCGTATTTTGTTTTTATCGACACCTCTCTCTCTAAACATGTGGACATGATTTTCGATATCGGCTTTCGCTTGAGGACAAGCGAGGTCTAAGCATGGGGGAGTATGTCCATTTTGCATCATGTTTGCCTACTATTATTTTATAGTGTTTTATGCATTATAACACTTTGTAGAGTAATTCTAATGCCTTTCTCTCTCATAATATGCAAGGTTTACTCAAAGAGGGAGATTGCTGGCAGCTAGAATTCTGGACCTGAAAAAGCTATGTCAGAGATACCTATTCTGCACATCTCCAAATGAGCTGAAATTTTACGAACAATTATTTTGGAATATATAAAGAATATTGGAATAAAGAATAACCAAAGGGGGCCACGCAGGTGCCCACTAGGCACCAGGGTGCGCCCGCCCCCCTGGCGCACCCTGGTGGGTAGTGGGCTCCCTGGCCCACTTCCAGTGTCCATCTTCTGGTACATAAGGTCATTTGACCTAGAAAAAATAAGGAGAGGACTTTCGGTATGGAGCACCACCGTCTCGAGGCGGAACTTGGGTAGGAGCACTTCTTCTCTCCGGTGGAGCGATTCTGCCAGGGACACTTTCCTCTGGGAGGGGGAAATCGAAGCTATCGTCATCACCAACAACCCTCTCATCGTGGGAGGGCCAATCTCCATCAACATCTTCAACAACACCATCTCATCTCTAAACCCTAGTTCATCTCTTGTGTTCAATCTTTGTATCAAAACCTCAAATTGGTACCTATGGGTGACTAGTAGTGTTGATTACATCTTGTAGTTGATGCTAGCCGGTTATTTGGTGGAAGATTATATGTTCAGATCCATTATGCTTTTTTATCACTTCTTTGATCATGAGCATGAATATGTTCTGTGAGTAGTTACTTTTTTTCTTGGGGACATGGGAGAAGTCTTGTCATAAGTAATCACGTGAATTTGATAGTTCGATATTTTGATGATATGTATGTTGTGATTCCCTTAGTGGTATTATGTGAACGTCGAATACATGACACTTCACCATCTTTGGGCCTAAGGGAAGGCATTGTGGACTAGTTATTAGATGATGGGTTGCTAGAGTGACAGAAGCTTAAATCCTTGTTTATGCACTATTTCGCAAGGGACTGATTTGGATCCATATGTTTAATGCTATGGTTAGATTTTATCTTAATTCTTCTTTCATAGTTGCCGATGCTTGCGAGAGGGGTTAATCATAAGTCGGAGGCTTGTTCAAGTAAGAACAACACCCAAGCACCGGTCCACCCACATATCAAATTATCAAAGTAGCGAACGTGAGTCAAACCAACATGATGAAAGTCACTAGAGGAAATTCCCGTGTGTCCTCAAGGATGCTTTGCTTACTATAAGAGAATGTTTTGGCATGTCCTTTGATAAAAATAAGATTGGGATACCTTGCTGCACCTATTGTTACTTTTGCTACTTATTACTTGTTACAAATAATCTTGCTACCAAACTACATGTTACTGACAATTTCCGTGCTTGCAGAAATTACATTGTTGAAAACCGCTTGTCGTTTCTTTCTGCTCCTCATTGGGTTCGACACTCATACTTATCGAAAGGACTATGAATGATACCTTATACGTATCCAATGTATCTATAATTTTGGATTGTTCCATGCTCTTATATTATCAATCTGGGATGTTTTACATTCATTTTATAGTAACTTTATCTCATTTTTTGGGACTAACCTATTGACATAGTGCTCAGTGCCAGTTGCTGTTTTTTTGCTTGTTTTTTACCTTGCAGAACATCCATATCAAATGGAGTCCAAACACATCAAAACTTTTTGGAGTTTTTTTCTACCTAGAAGACAACTTGGGAGCCAAGGAAGTGCATGAGGGGAGGCCCGTGGGGCCCACAAGGCACCAAGGCGCGCTAGAGGCCCCTGGCGCACCCTGGTGGGTAGTGGGGCCCATGGGTGTCCTCTCCACCACCTCTCAGCTCTATAAATACCCAAATATTCCAGAAAGCCTGGGAGAGTCGACGAAAAACAATTCCAGCCGCCGCAAGTTCCAGAACCACGAGATCCAATCTAGAGCCCTTTTCCGGCACCTTGCCGAAGTGGGAAATGATCATGGAGGGGTTCATCATGCTCATTGGCGCTCCTCCGATGATGCGTGAGTAGTTTACCACATACTTACGGGTCTATAGGCAGTAGCTATATGACTTCTTCTCTCTTTTTGATTCTCAACATAATGTTCTCCTCGATGTTTGTGGAGATCCATTTGATGTAATGACTTTTTGCGGTGTGTTTGTTGGGATCCGATGAATTGTGAGTTTATAATTAGATCTATCTATGAATATTATTTGAGTCTTCTTTTAGCTCTTATATGGATGATCTTTATAGCCTCATATTTATTCTCCGAAACTTTGGTTTGGTTTGGCCAACTAGACTGACTTTTATTGCAATGGGAAGAGGTGCTTTGTGATGGGTTCGATCTTGCGGTGCTCAATATCAGTGACAGAAGGAGAAGTGACACACATGTATCTTTGCTATTAAGGATAAAAAGATGGGCTCTATTCCAACATGAATAGATCTTGTCTACATCATGTCATCATTCTTATTGCATTACTCCGTTTTCCATGAACTTAATACACTAGATGCATGCTGGATAGCAGTCGATGTGTGGAGTAATAGTAGTAGATGCAGGCAGGAGTCGGTCTACTAATCTTGGACGTGATGCCTATATACATGATCATTGCCATGGATATCGTCATAATTATTTGCTCTTCTATCAATTGCCCAACAGTAATTTGTTTACCCATCGTATGCTATTTTCTCGAGAGAAGCCACTAGTCCGGGTCTATTTCCTATCATATTATTTTTAGGTCTATTATTCCAAAAACCGAAAAATACCTTGCTGCACTTTTTCTTTATTTATTTTATTTCATGTTTTTGCTTGATCTATTTATCCAATCTCATACAATTTAATCTATCTCAATATCGAGGAGGGATTGACAACCCCTCTCACGCGTTGGGTTGCAAGTATTTGTTATTTGTGTGCAGGTACCATTTACATAGTGTTGCTTGGTTTTCCTACTGGATTGATAACCTTGGTTTCATAACTGAGGGAAATACTTACCATTGCTGTGCTGCATCATCCTCTCCTCTTTGGGGAAATACCAACGCAGATACAAACAATCAATCCCCTATACTTGTGGGTCATCACTTCACATTGGGTTTAGAAAGTAAAATTTATTGAAATTTGACAATCACAATATTGGTCATACAAGCAATTCATAAATGATTAGTATATGGAAGAGAAATTTCACATACAAATATATTATATTGGACATCATTTATGACAGTGAATACCCATTAATTATTTTCAAACTTGAGAAAATTAGTTGAAGTTGGACAAGGAAGACAATGTAATGAGTTATGATTGGGTATATTTGCATCAAAGTTATATTGTTATGGATCCTCCGACATGTGGTGCTTGTTTAGAATCTTTTGCTAGCCAAAATTTCTGTACTAAGTGGGAATACTGCTTGTGCATCCAAATCCTTGAGCCAAGTTTCTTCCATGAGTGTCCACCATACCTACCTATAGACGGTATTACCCTGCCATTCCAAGTAAATTGGCACGTGCCATCTCCAAATCTTCAAATAAACATCTGTTTTATGTGCCTATACCGCTCATGAAGCTACATGGGGTTGTCAGTATCTTCCATGCTAAGCGGGTTATTCTCACGATGGGTGTTTATTCACTTGTCATTGCACGAGAGAGGCTGGTAATTGGGATGCCCAGACCCATGATCAAAATGAAAAATAATGAAATAAACTCCCTCGGAAAGTTAAGTGTATGGAGGGCACACGAGGATTCGGCTAGCCATGGCTTGTGTTTGAATGGTTGAGGGGGAGTAAACTTTACCTTTTCGCTTGGGAACCACATATAATGTGTTTAGCATGGAATATATTGAGAACTCTCGGTCAAGACGTTGACAGGAAAAGTACACCTCTTAAAATGTATTCATCTTTGTTTTAAGCAATGAGCTTTGGCACCTCTGCAAATCCATGCTTCCCTCTGCGAAGGGTTTATCTTCTACTTTTTCTATTAATTTTTTTGGTTGAGTCAATTTCTTATTCCAACCTATTATTTAGTTGGCAAGCAACATGTGGTGGGGAAAGATCCATGCACATATGGCCATTCAAATATACTTGATCATGAATTATTATTGTTGACAACTATCTCTATGATAAATGAGTTGGGAGGTGAAGCATTAAGCCCCTATCTTTCTTTATGTTCGATGGATACCATTTGGTCTAAAACATGCTTTGAGTACTAGCAATCATAGAAGACTATATGATGATTGAGTATGTGGAGCTCTTACTTAGACTTTGTTGAAAATAAGATGCATTGAAATTGTCTGGTGACTAAAAACATAGGTTGTTAAGTTTCAAGAGAATGCATTGTTTAAACTATAACATGTGAGTTGATTTCTTCTTTATAATGGTGAGTGTTATGAGAAAGAGTTGCTATTATGATGCTAGGAAAAGTGATTGAAATTATCATTGATTAAACTTATGCACAATGCTAGCATTCACACTTCATAAATTATTTCTTTTATCATTTATCTACTCGAGGACGAGTAGGAATTAAGCTTGGGATGCTGAGACCTCTCCAACATATCTATAATTTATGAAGTATTCATGCCATGTTTACAACAATTTTATATGGTTTCTGTATGATTTGAATGGAACTAACCCGGACTGGCATTGTTTTCAGCAAAACTACCGTGGTGTTGTTTTTTGTGCAGAAATAAAAGTTCATGGAATGTTTTGAAACTTTTTGATGATTTTTTTGGAATAAAAGAGACCCCCAAAGCTTCGTAGGACGACCAGAAGAGCCACGAGGGCCCCACTCACCACATGGGAGCGCCCAGGGGGGTGATGGTACCCAAGTGCCTCGTGGGCCCATCTTAGCCCCTCTTGGCATGATTCCAACTCTGGAAATTTATGTAAGTACCAAC
>NC_041381.1:396164027-396203194 GCF_002162155.2 Triticum dicoccoides
CTAAAACTTTGAATCCGTCGTCGCAAGCCTATGTATAAAAGAGATGCCATCCAGAGCCATGTGTCCAGCACCCTGCTGGAGGGGGAAATCATCACCGGAGGCCATCTTCATCTTCCCGATAGTCTCCATGATGTGGAGGGAGTAGTTCACCCTCGGGGCTGAGGGTATGTACCAGTAGCTATGTGTTTGATCTCTCTCTCTCTCTCTCTCGTGTTCTTGATTTGGCATGATCTTGATGTAACACAAGGTTTATAAATATAGTTGGATCACATGGTGTTTCTCCCTCTCTATCTTGATGTGATGAATTGTTTTTACCTTTGAGGTTTCACTATTATCGAGTTGAATACTTTTTGGATTTGAAAACACTTGATGTATGTCTGGCATGTGGATACCCGTGGTGACAATGGGGTGTTCTATTGATTCACTTAATATATGTTTTGGCAATCAACACTTGATGTATGTATGGCATAGTGGTTGATGCATGTTTTCATCCCTCTTTCTCCGGTAGAAACCTTGGGGCACTCTTTGAAGTTCTTTGTGTTGGATTGAATATTATGCATCTAAAGTTGTTTGATGCATATTGTATAATCAACTCACAGATACTTTTGGTTCCATTGGAGTATCTAGGTGACATTAGAGTTGGCTGATGTGTATCGTATGTTGTAATTTTAGTATGAACTCTAGGGTTGTTTGTGACACTTATAGGGATGGCTCTATAGATTGATTGGAAAATATAACTTTGAGATGGTTTCGTACCCTACAACAATTTCATCTCATGTTCTCTGCTAGATAAGAACTTTGGAGGGATTCTTTGTCGCACTATGAGGGATTGTTATATGATTCAATTATGTTAGCACTGTTGAGAGACTGCACTAGTGAAAGTATAAACCTAGGACTTATTTTCAAGCGTTGCAATACCGTTTGTGCTCCGTTTTATCACTTGCTACCTTGCTGTTTTTATATTTTCAGATTATAAAAACCTATATCTACTATCCATACTATACTTGTATCACCATCTCTTCGGCGAACTAGTGCACCTATACAATTTACCATTGTATTGGGTGTGTTGGGGGCATAAGAGATTTCCTGTATTTAATTGCAGGGTTGTTTGAGAAAGACCATATTCATCCTATGCCGCCCACAGATTGATAAACCTTAGGCCATCCACCTAAGGGAAAATTGCTACTGTCCTACAAAACTCTGCGCTTGGAGGCCCAACACGAGTCTACAAGAATAAGTTGTGTAGTATACATCATAGAGACAACAGTGACCCAGATTGTTGTTTGTGATTTCCTTCTTTTTTTTCCCTGTGTCTTTCGGGTGTTGCTGCATGTGGCATTTTAAATTATCCGGAATATGTAAAAATTATTATTCGCACCATTGTAAATTTGTCGTTATATTATCTGTTGACATTGGAAGTTTGTCGTCGTATTATCCATTGTTGCATGTGGCTTTTTAAATTACCCGGAATACGAGTTAAAAATAGGCTAAAATCACCTTCTCAAGGAGGCACAAACAAAACAAATGCTAACATTGAGCGGGGCCATGGGATCACAAGCAAACACCCTTCGTCCAGGTGCTTTAACCGCATGTTAAGCAGCGGTTCAGGCGCCATTAATGGAGAAGTTGTGAGGGAGGCGGGCAGCGGGCGGCGGGTGGAAGGAGGTCAAAGAGCTTGCTTCCTGGTGAGCATGCGCGGTGAACTGCTCGCACACATCCCGTTGAGCCTACACGGCGGACTGCTCGCACGTGTCCCGTTAAGCCTGCGTGGTGGACTTCTCGCGCTCGTCGAGTGTAATCAAACCGACTATGGTTAAATTTTGGCACAAAATTAAAAAAATGACCAATAAACCAGGACTGAGGTAGTACTCTCCAATAAAAAGAGGGATGTGTTGCCGCACATAAATGGTTACAGGAACACCCACAGTTCAAAAAATACAACCATTTGCGATAGTAATGTGTTAGCTATTTGTTCCAAAAGGCCTATGTTGGCTATTAATGTGTCCACCTTGTCTCAAATTGGGTGATTTTTTACCATGACATATATGTGCCATGTCATGAAACCATGCCGAGTTTCATGAATTTTGTGTGAGTTTTGGATTTACGAGGATTTAAAAACCAAGATTCTCAATGTTTGAGGTTGAGGCAGGACACCGAGACGTTTGTAATTCATTCCCATTCCTTGAACGGGACCTAAACATGCACCCAAATACACATGTATGATTTTCCAAGCCATTTTGGTGCACTGGAGCATGTGCTTGTAGTTCAAAATCGAATTATGGACATTAAATGCCTAGAAAATTCAATTAATGTATAAAAAGGCCAATCAAACCCTAAATAATATCAAATTTTAGCACGAATCTCCCAGGTTGTTATATGTTGCGTGTAGAAAAAAATACAAGGTGAGAAGAGGCAGTGGTTATTGTTTCACCCACAAGGGGGACACGTTCCCTATTGGAACCATGAGACTTCTTGCGAAAAGCTTCGGTTTGTAAGAGGCTTGTAATAAAGCTTGCCACAAATTGGGCAATTGTTTTACCGCGACATCGTGATACCATGCTAATTTTCATGATTTTCGGGTGATTTTTGGATTTATCGGGATTTAAAAATCGCGATTCTCAATGTTTAAGGCCGAGCCAAGACGATGAGACAGTTATAATTCATTCTGATTCCTTGCATGAGACCTAAACATGCACCCAAGGCCACATGTATGATTTTTATAGCCATTTAGGTGCACTAGAGCATGTATTTGTAGTTTAGATTTGAATTATGGACATTAAATGCCTAGAAAACTCAATTAATGTATAAAAAGGCCAAATGAACCATGAATAATTTCAAATTTCAGCACGAATCTCATGTTGTTCTATATTACATATAGAAAAAAGTACAAGGAGAGATGAGGCATCGATTATTGTTTCACCCATAAGGGGGACACATTCCCTATCGAAACGACGAGGCTTCTAGAGAGAAGATCCGGTTTGTAAGAGGCTTATAACAAAGTGTCACAACCCTAGAATAATGCTTGTAATTAGTGGCATTACATCCATGCATCATGTCTAATTTCTGAAAGTTGAACTGAGGAAATTTGAAAGCCTCGAAACATTTAATTAAAATAAGGGCAAATAGCCCTGGAAAATGCATCCAATGTTTCCAAAATAATCTTCAATGATGTTTGATAATTTTGGAAAGGGTTTTGATCCAAACCAAAAATATGGAACATTTTTTAAGAATTATTTTGGACATTTGGATTTAACTCAATAAATATTTGAGTTGGATTTAATTCTTCTACAAAAGAATTACAAGTCCAATAATTCTAGAAACCTATGAGTGGCTCTAAATATATCCTAACAGACCACGTATGAATTACCAGAAGTATATAAAATAGTTTGGTTTTGAAAACCAAATTCAAACAAAGTAGCAAAATTGAAAATAGAGTCAAAACAGAAAGAACTAGAAAGGAAACTTACCTAGCGCAGCCCACCTGGCGGCCCAGCTCGCTGGTCCAGCCCACCTCCTCCCACTCCTCGTCTACCTCTGCCTACAAGCAGAGGCATGTCGCCCGTGCGCGCAGCGGACACCACCTCCTGCTTCCTCCCCTGTCCTCGACCGAGCGCCTGGACACACCAAACCCCCTCCTTTCGCCACTCCCCTACCTCTCTGGTCTCTCTTCCATAGCCACTGAACACACCTGCAGTGTGCAGCTCACCACAGCCGTGGCCACCGGCCCCCTCACGCCTCCTCTCTGTGTCCACAGGATCCTCCTCGACGTCCACGTCTCCCTCGTCCAACCACACAACGCTGCACGCCCCACAATGTTGCCATCTTCATCACTAGCTGTCGGAGATCCCCCTCACCGCTCCGCTCACTTCGGTGCTTCCCTGAGCTCGTCGACTCGCCTAGCATGCTCGCCGTGAGCTCCTGCCCCAAACACCCCTCTCCTTTGCCTAGTTTGCACACTGTAGCGACCGTGTTGCCTGCGCCTGAATGCGCCGCCGCCCGAGCTCGTCGCCGACAAGGATTCGGTGACCAATTAGTCCCGTGCATATGCATGTTGGCCTAGTGAGCACGTGTAGAGCCCGTAGGTACTAACTGCCGATTCCCCAACACGCTATGTCGTCGGTTTCATCAACGTCCGAGCTCCGGCCGCTGCCGAGGTCGATGTCACCATCGCCTCCGGCAACCCCATGGCCTCCCGTGTATTCCACTGGATGCGCGTGAGCCCGGGCGTCGCGTAGGTGGTCCCCTCCGCGTGGTTGGTTGCCGAAGGGCGATTCCCGAGCACCTCTGCCGCGACTGGCAATTGTCGGCGGCCTAGCTCCGACGAGAACGCCATTTAGTTAGTCCTAATGACCTCCTCGAGTCATTGACATGTGGTCCCTGGCCCCTACTAATTTGGGTTAAGTTTTAATTAAACTTAATTAACCCACTGACCGGCTGACGTGTGGGCCCAGCCCTGCTAACACTTTAGTTAGTGTTAGCTTAATACTAATCAACCCAGTTAACTAACTGTGCCACTGGCATGTGGACCCCACACGTTAGGTCGTGGTCTACACCCACGTCGGCTTTCGCTTGAAGTTTGCCGAGCACAGGTCGTGTGCAGACGCTAAGTGGTGGAAACATGTGTGAAGAAGTACACCCTTGCAGGGTTATAAATGATCTATTCGAATAGCCGCGTCCATGGTAATGGACTACTGGGTTGCTTATGCACTTCATAGACAAGTGAAAGTGGATACTCTAAAATGCGCAAGATAAGCGTGAGTGCTATGGATGGCCTTCTCGTAGGGGGACGGGAGCGGATCCATAGTGGTGTATTCATATGATGAATATGTGGACTCGTGTGCGCCACCTCAAAAGAGTTACCAACAGCTGTAGTACAGGATAGCCACTGAGTCAAAGTTGGCTTGCTGCAGTTAAACTCCACCACCCCTTTGTTGATACCGATGCATATGTAGCTAGTTCTGATGTAAGTCTTTCTTGGTACATTTGTACTCACGTTTGCTTAATTTATGTTTTTGCAGAGAGACTTCAGTCTCACTAGTAGTTCTGCGTGGACTTCGATGTTTAGCTTGTTACCTCAGCTACGATCTTGTACCATTGGGAGGGTCTTGTAGATAGTCAGGCTACTCGGCCTTTTTCATTTGTAGTTGTCTGTACCCAGACATGTTATGCTTCTGTTGCTTGTATGCTCTGTATGTTGGTTCATGTGACCCATGATTGTAATTCTTACTATGTATGACTCTTCAGAGCCTTCTGAATAAATACTTTGAGTCGTAGAGTTTTGTTGTGATGCCATGTTGTATTTGCACATATCGAGCATAGTGTGTGTATGATTTTGAAATGCTTGGTATGTGTGGGATCCGACAATCTAGTTGTTTATTCTTGGTAGCCTCTCTTATGGGGAAATGTCTCCTAGTGCTTCCACTGAGCCATGGTAGCTTGCTACTGCTCCGGAACACAAGGATGGATCGGCATGTGTCCTTCTTCGTTCCTGTGTCTGTCCCTTTGGGGAAATGTCACGCGTTGTTCCTTTAAGTCCTTGTAGCTTGCTATGACTTGGGTTCATACATTGATGACCGACATGTTCGTTGCTGGGTCATGTATGCCTGTCCCTGTAAGTTAGTGCCACCTTGGGTTTATGACTAGTCATGTCGGCCCGGGTTCTCTGTCATATGGATGCTAGCAACACTATCATATACATGTGCCGAAAGGCGCAAATGGTCCCGGGCCAGGTAAGGTGGCACGCGTGGGAATATCGTGCATGAGGCCACAAAATGATATGATGTGTTACATGCTAGATCAGTGTGACTTAGGATCGGGGTCCTAACAACTTTGGTATTAGAGCTTGACTGCCTGTAGGATTACCAAGCCAAACTGGTCGAAGTTGAGTCTAGAAATGCTTTAGTTATATAAGGGAATTGATTCTGGAAGGGAATGTAAGGCTCCTTTTACTCCTTATACCTTATGTCCTTCTGATCTGAGTCATCCTATCCTTCCTACGGGGTTAAGGAACTAGGCTTTCTCTTCCTTCTATCAGGATCACGTGTTACTCATCCATAGACCCATCGGATTGATGTATTTAAGCCTCAGTTCAGTTCCTACTACCTCCGTGTGATAACAGTTGGTCTCGGAACCTTGATATTGTGATGATCGAGTGGTTATGCCACCATTTTTGCAGGATGTCTCAAATCTTTTTGAGCATTTACATCTGTTATGTTGTCCGAGTCATCCCAGGTTTCTAAATAGTCTGATGCATTTGCAACCTCCTTCTTTCCCTTCCTGATGTTCCTTTGGGCCAGATTAACCGCACTAACTAGTGCGTTGAGGTACCCTATTGCCTCGACATATATGTTGGAGCTATTATTATGACACTATAGGGTATCTTAGAGAATCACCTGGTAATCTAGCCATGTTTTGTATTCCTAGTGTGATGATTCTATCCATCATTCTCGAAAGCATCCCGTGATGCCGTTTAGTTAGTAGGCATTCTATTCCTGGGTTTTGAACCCGAGATTCACCCTACTTACTTCATGTTGATAGTGTTGCTTGTTCCTTTAGGACATTAGTAACCCTTGCGATAGTCCTCAAGGTCCGTGGTATTTCCTTCTTCCAAATACCATGAACTGCTTATGGCAGAAGCTCTTGAACCAAAAGATCGCAACCAGAGTGCTCTTGATGAGTTCTCCATTATGTTTGTGACTCTGCCAGTCCTACCTTTATGCATGGGTTATCTAGAAAAAATATGTTGAACTTGGTTAGACATACTAATCTATGCATCCACAACTCAGAAAATCATATGTTCCTTTGGGTTTCCCCTCTTAGTTATTTTCTGACCTTCGTCTATCAATTGATAGTCAAGAGTATGTGTGCAACCGTGATCATAGATGCCTGTCATTCTTGTGGTCCATCGAGCCATTCTATTTCAAAATGACGAGGAGAAACAAACTCCAGTACCTTATCCATTTCTAGGATTTGGTCAAAGCAGTTGTATTCCGCAGATCAAAATGTCACTCCAGCTTTTTTTCTATTTCACCCTGGAGTATTACCCCCTTTATGTCAGGATTGTCATTAGAATTGCACCACCTCTTATGAATTCTTCAAGCAGTGATACTTGATGTCTACTACACAACCTTCTTCTTTTAGACGTTGTTGGGCCTACAAGTGCACAGGTTTGTAGGACAGTAGCAAATTTCCCTCAAGTGGATGACCTAAGGTTTATCAATCCGTAGGAGGCGTGGGATGAAGATGGTCTCTCTCAACCAACCCTGCAACCAAATAACAAAGAGTCTCTTGTGTCCCCAACACACCCAATACAATGGTAAATTGTATAGGTGCACTAGTTCGGCGAAGAGATGGTGATACAAGTGCAATATGGATGGTAGATAAAGGTATTTGTAATCTGAAATTATAAAAACAGCAAGGTAACTAATGATAAAAGTGCACGTAAACGGTATTGCAATGGTAGGAAACAAGGCCTAAGGTTCATACTTTCACTAGTGCAAGTTCTCTCAACAATAATAACATAGATAGATCATATAACAATCCCTCAACATGCAACAAAGAGTCAGTCCAAAGCCACTAATAGCGGAGAACAAACGAAGAGATTATGGTAGGGTACGAAACCACCTCAAAGTTATCCTTTCTGTTCTATCTATTCAAGAGTTCGTAGTAAAATAACATGAAGCTACTCTTTCCGCTCAATCTATCATAGAGTTCATACTAGAATAACACCTTAAGACACAAATCAACCAAAACCCTAATGTCACATAGATACTCCATTGTCACCTCAAGTATCTGTGGGCATGATTATACGATATGCATCACACAATCTCAGATTCATCTATTCACCCAACACAAAGTACTTCAAAGAGTGCCCCAAAGTTTCTACCGGAGAGTCAAGACGAAAACGTGTGCCAACCCCTATGCATAGGTTCATGGGCGGAACCCGCAAGTTGGTCACCAAAACATACATCAAGTGGCACATGATATCCCATTGTCTCCACCGATAATCATGGCAAGACATACATCAAGTATTCTCGACTCAATCCGATAAGATAACTTCAAAGGGGAAAACTCAATCCATTACAAGAGAGTAGAGGGGGAGAAACATCATAAGATCTAACTATAATAGCAAAGCTCGCGATACATCAAGATCGTGCCATAGAGGGAACACAAGAGAGAACACAAGAGAGAGAGATCAAACACATAGCTACTGGTACATACCCTCAGCCTCGAGGGTGAACTACTCCCTCCTCGTCATGGAGAGTGCCGGGATGATGAAGATGGCCACCGGTGATGGGTTCCCCCTCCGGCAGGGTGCCGAAACGGGCTCTCGAGAGGTTTTTGGTGGCTACAGAGGCTTGCGGCGGCGGAACTCCCGATCTATCTTCATATTCGATGTTTTTAGGGTACGTAGGCTTATATAGGCGAAAGAAGTCGGTCGAGGGAGCCTCGAGGGGCCCGTGAGAGGGTAGGGCGTGCCCAGGGGGTTGGGCGCGCCCCCTGTCTCGTGGCTTCCTCGATGCTTCCTCGACATGCACTCCAAGTCTCCTGGATCATAATCTTTCCAAAAATCACGCTGCCGAAGGTTTCATTCCGTTTGGACTCTGTTTGATATTCCTTTTCTTCGAAATACTAAAATAGGCAATAAAACAACAATATGGGCTGGGCCTTCGGTTATTAGGTTAGTCCCAAAAGTAATATAAAAGTGTATAATAAAGCCCATAATCATTCAAAACAGATAATAAAATAGCATGAATGCTTCATAAATTATAGGTATGTTGGAGACGTATCAACATCCCAAGCTTAATTCCTGCTCGTCCTCGAGTAGGTAAATGATAAAAGAAAGAATTTATGAAGTGTGAATGCTAGTAGGTGCACAAGTTTGATCAATGATAATTTCAATCACCTTTTCTAGCATGATTATATAATAGTAGTTCATCTCATAAAACTTTTCACAATCAAGTAACAAGCAATTCACATGTTAAAGCATATACTATAAACTTTCTTGAAAACTAGCAAACTTCACTCTTAGTCATCAAACAATTGCAATTCATCTTATTTTCAGGAAGGATCTATGTCAGAGCTTTAATTTAGCAATCTTCACATACTCAACTATCATATAGTCTTCTACAATTGCTAACACTCACGCAATACTTGTGGTTATGGAGTTTCAATCAGACACAGAGAAACACAGGGGCTTATAATGTTGCCTCCAAACGTATTCACCTTTGGGTGATGTCAACAATAATAGTTCATGCTAACGTACATCCAATTGGATATATATATCAGGATCACCCCAACACAAAGTGCTTGCCAAAGGATAAAATGAAAAAGGGAAAGGTGAAGATCACCTTGACTCTTGCATAAAGTAAAAGACATAAAGTAAAAGATAGGCCCTTCGCAGAGGGAAGCAGAGGTTGTCATGCGCTTTTAGGGTTGGATACACAAAATCTTAATGCGAAAGAACATCACTTTATATTGCCCCTTTTATATGGACCTTTATTATGCAGTCCATCGCTTTTATTGCTTCCATAACAAGATCGTACAAAGCTTATTTTCTCCGCACTAATAAGTCATGCATATTTAGAGAGCAATTTTTATTTCTTGCACCGATGACAACTTACTTGAAGGATCTTACTCAATCCATAGGTAGATATGGTGGACTCTCATGGGAAAACTGGGTTTAAGGATATTTCGAAGCACAAGTAGTTTCTCTACTTGGTGCTAGGAATTTTTGGCTAGCATGAGGGGGAAAGGCAAGCTCAACATGTTTGAATGATCCATGATAATATACTTTAACTGAGATGTGAGAAAACATAACCCATTACATTGTCTTCCTTGTCCAACATCAACTCTTTAGCATGTCATACTTAATGAGTGCTCACAATTATAAAAGATGTCTATGACAATATATTTATATGTGAAATCTCTCTTCCTTCAATATTCTTTCATGAATTGTTCAAATGACTAATACAATGCTTGCTAACCGTCAATAAATTTATAACCTCTACTTCTTAGATGTGAAGTCATTACTCCCAATGGGGTAAGTAAATGAAACATATATAATTTAAGATTTATGACATTCAACTCATTCAACAATTTACTCATAGGATATAAGTGAAGCACACGAGTAAATTACAAACTACTCCAACAAGATATAAGTGAAGATTAATGAGTAGCTAAATAATTATGTAACTATGTGAAGACTCTCTCTCATGAAAGAATTTCAGATCTTGGTATTTTATTCAAACAGCAATCAAAGAAAAACAAAATGGCATTGCAAGGATAGCACGACTCATGTGAAGAAGCAAAAACTTAGGTTCAACCGATACTAACCGATAGTTGTTGAAGAAGAAAGGTGGGATGCCTACTGAGGCATCCCCAAGCTTAGATGCTTGAGACTTCTTGAAATATTATCTTGGGGTGCCTTGGGCATCCCCAAGCTTGAGCTTTTGTGTCTCCTTAATTCCTTTCATGTCACGGTTTCCTAAATCTCGAAAGCTTCATCCACACCAAACTCAACAAGAACTGATGAGATAAGTTAGTATAAAACAATGCAAAAACCTCATCATCTTCTACTGTAACAAATCACTAAAATTATTATTCAACATTGAATACTAAATGTCTCTGCATATTTAATACTCCTATCCTCAAATAGAATCATTAAACAAGCAAACATGGGCAAACAATATAAACATAACAGCAATCTGCCAAAACAGTATAGTCTGTAAAGAATGCAAGATTCATCATACTTCCCTAACTCCAAAAATTATAAGAAAAATACTAAGCTTTAAAATATTTATCAGGGCTCATTATGCAAAAAGATTCAACATTATATCACTCTCTGACTTTTCTAGGGAATTTTTGCAACAGCGGTAAACTTTATGTTTTGAAACAACAACATGTATACTTGCAAAATAAGCATGGTAAAGGCTATCCTTGACATTTTTTATTGAAAATATAGATGCAAAACATTATTATAAATAACAGAAAGAAAATACTAACAAAATAAAATGACGCTCCAAGCAACACATATCATGTGGTGAATAAAATTATAGCTCCAAATAAAGTTACCGATGAACCAAGACGAAAGAGGGGATGCCATCCGGGGCATCCCCAAGCTTAGTTGCCTGGTTGTCCTTGAATATTACCTTGGGGTGCCTTGGGCATCCCCAAGCTTAGGATCTTGCCACTCCTTATTCCATAGTCCATCGAATCTTTACCCACAACTTGAAAACTTCAACCACACAAAACTCAACACAAAACTCGTAAGCTCCGTTAGTATAAGATAATAAAACCACCACTTAGGTACTGTAATGAACTCATTCTAAATTCATATTGGTGTTAAAACTACTATATTCCAACTTTTCTATGGTTCATACCCTTACATACTAGACATAGATTCATAAGAATAAGCAAACAACACAATGAAAACAGAATCTGTCAAAAACAGAACAGTCTGTAGTAATCTGTATCAAATGTATACTTCCGGGACTCCAACAATTATGAAATAAATTGGTGGACCTTAGTAATTTGTCTATTAATCATAGGCAAAAATAATCAACCTAAAAGCACTCTGCAGTAAATAATGGCAGCTATTCTCGTGAGTGCAAAGTTTCTGTTTTTACAGCAAGATCACAAAGAGTTCACCCAAGTCTTCCCAAAGGTTATACTTGGTCCAAACACTAATTAAAACATGAAACCACATATAACCAGAGGCTATATGAATTATTTATTACTAAACAGGAACAAAAATCAAGGAACAAAAATAAAGTTGGGTTGCCTCCCAACAAGCGCTATCGTTTAACGCCCTTAGCTAGGCATGATGAAATGATGCTCACATAAAAGATAAGAATTGAAACATAAAGAGAGCATCATGAAGAATATGACTAGCACATTTAAGTCTAACCCACTTCCTATGCATAGGGATTTTGTGAGCAAACAACTTATGGGAACAATAATCAACTAGCATAGGAAGGCAAAACAAGCATAGCTTCAAAACTTTAAGCACATAGAGAGGAAACTTGATATTATTGCAATTCCTACAAGCATATGTTCCTCCCGCATAATAATTTTCAGTAGCATCATGAATTAATTCAACAACCAGCACCTAAAGCATTCTTTTCATGATCTACAAGCATAGAAAATTTTCTACTCTCCACATAAGCAAACTTCTTCTTATCAATAGTAGTGGGAGCAAACTCAACAAAATAACTATCATGCGAGGCATAATCTAATTGAAAACTAAAATCATGATGACAAGTTTCATGGTTATCATTATTCTCAATAGCATACAAGTCATCACAATAATCATCATAGATAGCAACTTTGTTCTCATAATCAATTGGAACCTCTTCCGAAATAGTGGAATCATCACTAAATAAAGTTGACACTCCTCCAAATCCACTTTCATAAATATTATAAGATTCAACACCCTCCAAAATAGTGGGATCATTACTTCCTAAAGTTGACACTCTTCCAAACCCACTTTCATCAATATAATCATCATAAATAGGAGGCATGCTTTCATCATAATAAATATTCTCATCAAAACTTGGAGGACAAAAAATATCATATTCATCAAACATAGCTTCCCCAAGCTTGTGGCTTTGCATATTATTAGCATCATGGATATTCAAGGAATTCATACTAACAACATTGCAACCATGCTCATCATTTAAAGATTTAGTGAAAAACATTTTATAGATTTCTTCTTCTAGCACTTGAGCACAATTTTCCTTACCATCATTCTCACGAAAGATATTAAAAAGATGAAGCGTATGAGACAAACTTAACTCCATTTTTTTGTAGTTTTCTTTTATAGACTAAACTAGTGATAAAACAAGAAACAAAAAGATTTGATTGCAAGATCTAAAGATATACCTTCAAGCACTCACCTCCCCGGCAACGACGCCAGAAAAGAGCTTGATGTCTACTACACAACCTTCTTCTTGTAGACGTTGTTGGGCCTGCAAGTGCACAGGTTTGTAGGACAGTAGCAAATTTCCCTCAAGTGGATGACCTAAGGTTTATCAATCCGTAGGAGGCGTAGGATGAAGATGGTCTCTCTCAAACAACCCTGCAACCAAATAACAAAGAGTCTCTTGTGTCCCCGACACACCCAATACAATGGTAAATTGTATAAGTGCACTAGTTCGGCGAAGAGATGGTGATACAAGTGCAATATGGATGGTAGATAAAGGTATTTGTAATCTGAAATTATAAAAACAGCAAGGTAACTAATGATAAAAGTGAGCGTAAACGGTATTGCAATAGTAGGAAACAAGGCCTAAGGTTCATACTTTCACTAGTGCAAGTTCTCTCAACAATAATAACATAGATAGATCATATAACAATCCCTCAACATGCAACAAAGAGTCAGTCCAAAGCCACTAATAGCGGAGAACAAACGAAGAGATTATGGTAGGGTACGAAACCACCTCAAAGTTATCCTTTCTGTTCTATCTATTCAAGAGTTCATAGTAAAAATAACATGAAGCTATTATTTCCGCTCAATCTATCATAGAGTTCATACTAGAATAACACCTTAAGACACAAATCAACAAAAACCCTAATGTCACCTAGATACTCCATTGTCACCTCAAGTATCCGTGGGCATGATTATACGATATGCATCACACAATCTCAGATTCATCTATTCAACCAACACAAAGTACTTCAAAGAGTGCCCCAAAGTTTCTACCGGAGAGTCAAGACGAAAACGTGTGCCAACCCCTATGCATAGGTTCATGGGCGGAACCCGCAAGTTGGTCACCAAAACATACATCAAGTGGCACATGATATCCCATTGTCACCACAGATAATCACGACAAGACATACATCAAGTGTTCTCAAATCATAAAAGACTCAATCCGATAAGATAACTTCAAAGGGGAAAACTCAATCTATTACAAGAGAGTAGAGGGGGAGAAACATCATAAGATCCAACTATAATAGCAAAGCTCACGATACATCAAGATCGTGCCATAGAGGGAACACGAGAGAGAGAGAGAGAGATCAAACACATAGCTACTGGTACATACCCTCAGCCTCGAGGGTGAACTACTCCCTCCTCGTCATGGAGAGCGTAGGGATGATGAAGATGGCCATTGGTGATGGGTTCCCCCTCCGGCAGGGTGCCAAAACAGGCTCCCGAGACATTTTTGGTGGCTACAGAGGCTTGCGGTGGCGGAACTCCCGATCTATCTTCATATTCGATGTTTTTAGAGTACGTAGGCTTATATAGGTGAAAGAAGTCGGTCGGGGGAGCCTCGAGGGGCCCACGAGAGGGTAGGGCGCGCCCAGAGGGGGTGGGTGCGCCCCCCTGTCTCATGGCTTCCTCGATGCTTCCCCGACTTGCACTCCAAGTCTCGTGGATCATAATCTTTCCAAAAATCACGCTGTCGAAGGTTTCATTCCGTTTGGACTCCGTTTGATATTCCTTTTCTTCGAAATACTGAAACAGGCAATAAAACAGCAATATGGTCTGGGCCTCCGGTTAATAGGTTAGTCCCAAAAGTAATATAAAAGTGTATAAGAAAGCCCATAATCATTAAAAACAGATAATAAAATAGCATGAATGCTTCATAAATTATAGATACGTTGGAGACGTATCAATACTTCTCGCCATCATTATTCATTCATCAGTCCCCATGTTGTTGTAACCGGAATGCCGACAAGTGAACTGTGATGTGTGAAATCAATACTCCTTGCAACTCCGTTGCTTGGTAGTTAAAGGACAATAATTTCATCCTTAGCGTGTTGGTTATCGAATCACCATTCTAGGATTAATCGTGCAACCTATTCCATATTTCCTGGTGCACGCTTCGATCATTGAGTTGGGATGGTGTCAATCCCTTACTTATTTTATCATATTGTCTTGCTCTAAAAAGCAAGATTGTTCTCGAGCTTAACGTATCAGTGGTTCGGGGTTTTCCGAATATCTTCTCGGAAGTATTACTAGGTTGTTCCCCGACTGTTATGTTGAGCTCGTGATCAAGTTGGTTTCTTGTAACCACCTCTTCTCCTAGAATATGTGTTGGATTCCCTGAACTAGCTGATTAAGCTAAACAACAACTTGGAAGAGTTGGAGGATAAACGCTTTGCCTAACTTAGTTCATTCCAAAGGGTTATCCCCTGTGTGGTTGTATGTGTGTTGAAGAAAGATGATATCTTCATCGATTGGTCCTCGTGCTTAGTTGTTGGAACTATTGTCTTGTCAAAACTTTGATTTGAGTGTGGGCTATCATCAAATCAAATTAGAACCAACGATAACCGTAATGTTTTCTTACCCGTGGTTGATCCCTCGAGCATACACCACTATATCCTTTGGGTCTGACCAATGCTATCACCTTGTTCACATAATTGTGGAATTCCACTTATATGGAAACCTGGATGAATTGTTGTTGAGCCCATCAGCAACATTTTTACCTTCTCCATGATTCGTGTTGAACATCCAGCTAGTGTTGGAAACTTTGTGAGCATTTTCTTCGTGTCCTGTTCATGAAGTCTACGTTTGGATGAAAGAAGTGACTTCCTCTAATTCACGTGCACTTGGTGTAAGTTGCCGCCGTGGATCCGAGAAAGATTGTTTTTGCTTCCTCTGGAATCATCCCAAGTCAGTCATGCATATGTGCGAAGTATCCTGTGGTCTGGAGACTTGCAACCTTCATTATATATGTATCCCTAGCACACCAAGCCACTGATTGATTTGTTCTAGGAGAAGAAGTTCCTTCTTAAGAGCATGCCTTATGCAAAGACTTCGATATCCTCGATGATGGTTCTCCACCTGAACTCGGTAGTGTTTTATTGTAAGACTACCATGTGGTCATGCTTTTGTGGGACAGTGTGTTCACATGTGTGTAGCAGAATCGGCTTATGTTTTGGAGCTCGCTATCTTAGTTTATTCCCCGAGAATCTCGCAACACCATTTCATCGATTTGTGTTGCGAACTTTCATTTTTCTGTCTAGACTTGATGAGTCTGGACTATCCTGACACCAACCAGATCTGAATATCAGGTAGATATGATGGTTGGAATGTTTCCCAAGAACTATGGTATTGATCTCTCTATAACCTGGCAAAGTGGATGTCGTGACCAACCCACCCAGCCAGAAGACCTATTGTAGTATCTTGATTGAGGAAGTTGGCCACCTCCCCATAAGGATTTCGTAGGAATTACCCCAGTAGTTGTCCTTATGGATTCTTATGCTCCTGAAGTCTGACCTTTTACTTGATGTTCTATATACCAAACCATATCTATAAATAGGTTACACTCACACATCAAGGAGAACATTAGAAGCGGAGTGCTAAATATCTCTCGGTCGATCATCCAGATTTTGTTTCCTTGGCCTCGCTAAGGTGAAATCTCAGAAGGTGTTATCTTCCTTTGCATCTGCATCCTCCACCAAAATTCATCATGGTAGTACAAGGTGTCACCAAGATCTTGGCAGATGTTGGCAAACCTTGATGAATATGGAAGTGCTCAAGTTCTTGAGAGCACGCACAAGCACTAGGTTTTATCGTCGGCATTAATTGGGATTTGCTCTCAGTTCCTTCGATTATGATATAACCATTCAAATAATGGAATCACTCTCTACTATTGAGTTTTCCCCAGTTACTAGAATCATTCCCAGCATTTGCATTTTGTTCCCAACTTGCACCACCATTGTGGAAATTTCCCATGGGCTGCCCCTCTTAGTAATTGTTGTTCAGGATCATCTTCAAAAGTGGTCCTACCATGAGTCCCATCCATTTCTGATGATAAGAAGAATCATCCATTGCTTTGTCTTCAACAAGGTAGTCCACATCATCCATCCTAGTCTGAGTATGTCATTCTTTTGGACTCCTTTAAATGATCGATTGTGATATGCCTTAGGCTGGTATAAAAAGTTTCAGTGATTTAAATATCAAGAGTAATTATTTTTTCCACTTAAGGGAATAGTTCTACGAGTCACCTTCCCCAAGGTGCCCCTTTTGGTATGAAGGGCAATTAACCCCTCGCTACTTTGATACTTACTCACCATCTACTTAAGCATGGAATTTTTGCCAACCGAATTGAACCTTTGCCATCTGTTATTGACCACCCCTCTAAATGTATGGGTTATGTCTAAGCTCAAGAGATGATTCAACATCTCATTCCATGAGTTGATCATGAGTTGCTCGATCTTCAAGAAGATGGATTCCTGTAGAGTTTATTCTATTGTCGTCGTGTTGGACAAAGATCTCGAAAGCAGAGATGTCAAGATCAACATGACGTAATGGTTCAGCATCTTCGAGAAGGGAAACTGATTATGAAGATTGTGATAGTTTTGTGTCCCCTCTTCCTCTCACCCTACATCTTGAATCTCGGGATGAGATTCTTCTTTAGTGGGGGTGAGTTGTCATAGCCCTAGAATAATGCTTGTAATTAGTGGCATTGCATCCATGCATCACGTCTAATTTCTGAAAGTTGAACTGAGGAAATTTGAAAGCCTCAAAACATTTAATTAAAAGAAGGGCAAATAGCCCTGGAAAATGCATTCAATGTTTCCAAAATGGTCTTTAATGATGTTTGATAATTTTGCAAAGGGTTTTGATCCAAACCAAAAATATGGATCATTTTTGAAGAATTATTTTGGACATTTGGATTTAACTCAATAAATATTTGAGTTGGATTTAATTATTTTACAAAAGAATTACATGTCCTGGAAACCTGTGAGTGGCTCTAAATATATCCTAATAGACCACGTATGAATTTCCAGAAGTATATAAAATAGTTTGGTTTTGAAAACCAAATTCAAACAGAGTTGCAAAATTGAAAACAGAATCAAAAACAAAAAGAAGTAGAAAAGGAAACTTACCTGGCGTAGCCCACCTGGCGGCCCAGCTCACTGGCCCAGCCCACCTCCTCCTCCTCCTTGTCTACCTCTGCCTACTGGTAGAGGCGTATCGCCCGCGCGCGCAATGGACGCCACCTCCTGCTTCCTCCCCGTCCTTGACCGAGCGCCTGGAGGCACCGAACACCCGCCTTTCCCTACTCCCCTACCTCTCTGGTCTCTCTCCACCTCTCCACCTCCCTCTTCCGCAGCCATCGAACACACTCGCAGCAAATAGCTCACCACCGCCATGGCCACTGGCCCCCTTGTGCCTCCTCTCTATGTCCACGGGATCCTCCTTGACGTCCACGTCTCCCTCGTCCAGCCACGTGATGTCAAACGCCCCACAGCGTCGCCATCTTCAACGTCTTTGTCGCCGGCTACTGGAGATCCCCTTCACCGCTCCGCTCGCTCCGGTGCTTCCCCGAGCTTGTCGACCCGCCCAACGTGCTCACTACGAGCTCCTGCCCCGAACACCCCTCTCCTTTGCCTCATTTGCATGCCATAGCCACCACGTCAACTGCGCCCAAATGCGCCGCTGCCTGAGCTTGTCGCCGACGAGGCTTCGGTGACCAATTGGCCCCGTGCATATGCTCGTTGGCCTCGTGAGCGCATGTAGAACCTGTAGGTACTAACTGTCAATTCCCGCGCGCTACATCATAGGTTTCGTCGATGTCTGAGCTCCATCCGCTGTCAAGGTCGATGCCGCCATCGCCTCCGGCTACCCCACGGCCTCTCGCGTGTTCCACTGGATGTGCGCGAGCCTGAGCGTCCCATAGGTGGTCTCCGCCACGTGGTTTAGTTAGTGCCAATGACCTCCCCGAGTCATTGACATGTGGGCCCAGGCCCCTGCTAATTTTGGTTAAGTTTAAATGAAACTTAGTTAACCCACTTACAAGCTGACATGTGGGCCCACCCCTACTGACACTTTAGTTAGGGTTAGCTTAATACTAATCAACCCAGTTAACTAACTGTGCCACTGACGTGTGGACCCCACACGTCATGTTTGACCTGGACCCGGTCTGTTGACCTGGTGGCGTCATCGTGACATTATGCTGATGCAGTAAATCTTTTCTGGAATTTAAATAAATTAGGAAATGATTTATGAATTTCAAAAAATGTCCAAAACTTTTAAAATTCACAGAGAATAATCTGTTATTCCAAATGAAATAATTTATATATGAAAAATTATCAAAAAAATCCAAAGAATCTGTTTGTGCCATTTTCATGCATGTTTGAACAACTTAAAGTTGCTGTATAAGACAATTTGAATTAATGGCATTTGGAATACCTTATGTGGAGTTTGAATTTAAATCTAGTGTTCAAACCAACTCCGTTTAAATTGTTGCTAGCTACATTAGCTCAAAACACATCATATTGCCATGTCACATTCATGCATCATATTGTTGCATTGCATTGATTGTGTTTCCTCTCTTTTTTTGACTGGGAACTGTGGGGCAAACCCCCACAACATATCAAAACTTTATTAATGCAAATTTAAATTTTACAACAGGAGGATTACAAGGGGTAATCAAAAACAGAAAAGTTATCTTACAACAGAAAGCCTTAAGGGGGAAGAAAAGAAATCCACTTCAAGAGATCATCCTTGTAAGCAGACTTTTTCCTGTGCTACAGAAGAGTAATATCATGCCTAAAAGCACCTCTCCATTTGTAAAAACTTGCCCTCTCACTTCTGAAAACTTTGGCATTTCTGATGATCCAAATGTTCCAGCAGGCAGTGAACACCACTTCAGTGAAAAAGGGTTTATCAAAACTTCTCCTTGCCTGAATAACCAAATCAGACATGGAGTTACCAGCAGACCAATCAATCTGCAAATAATTCCAAACTCTAACACCAAAGTTGCAGTGAAAGAACAGATGGTCCCTAGTTTCTCTTGTCTGCAAAGGATAGAGCGTACAGTGAACTCCATCCTCCATGTGCCAGTGCCTTGTTTGCACCATATCCTTTGTATTCAATCTGTCCATAATGAGCATCCATGCAAACACCTTAATTTTGAGAGTGCAAGATGACTTCCATATCCAGCAAACCAAAGGATTGAAAGTTTCAGACACAAAAGTGTGAGAATAAAACATCTTTGGCATGTACTATTTGGTAGAGGCTTGCCAAAACCACACATCTTTAGTGCCAGTTTCCCTGTTGTGAGATCCCATCATAGATTTGATCATGTTCAACTCATCAAAAGCCTGGGCAGACAAAGGAAGATGAAAATGCTGGTGCATCTCCTGGGTGCTGAAAATTTCCTTAACTGAAATCCATGGATCCTTGGCATATGAAAAAAGCCTAGGAAATCTAGTCTGTAGGCTAGAGACCTCATTACCAAGATTCCAATTGTCAGACCAAAAAAGTGCAGTGTCACCCTCATTTATCCATATCCAAGAGCAATCCCTTAAATTTTGCATCACCTTGCAAATGTCTCTCCACCAAAAGGAGCCACAACCAGAAGTTCCCTGGGGCACCCTTCCATAGTAATAGGAGTCCCAGATTAGAGACAGCCAGGGTATATCTTTTTTATTTAGGAAACTGCTAGCATGCTTGAGAAGTAGGGCCACATTCTGTACCCCCAGATTGAGGATACCAAGCCCTCCTTTATTTTTTGGCCTGCATATAAGCTCCCAAGCAGCAAGGGAAGGTGCTGGCTCATCTCTATGTTTCCTCCAAAGGCACTGCCTTTGAATTCTCTCCAACAATTTGAGTATTCCAGCAGGAACAACCAAACTACACAAAAAGAAAATGGGCATGGAGGACAGAGCAGAATTCAAAAATCGCAGCCTTTCACCTTGATTTAGAAAAGAGGAGCTGGCAATCATTCTCCTTTCCATACAGTCCACTAATGGCATAAAATCCACCATTTTGGCCTTGTGGTTCCTACTGGCAAGCCAAGATAAGTGAATGGCATCTTTCTAATTTGGCAACCAAAAGCAGCAGCTAGATCCTTCATCATTGTAGGGTCAACATTTATTGGTATAATAAATGATTTATGGAAACTCACATCAAGACCTGTGGACTGAGAGAACACTTGCAACATAGCTTTTAAAGCCAGAAGCTGAGCCATGTTTGCAGGGAGGATGATCAAGGTATCATCAGCATATTGGATCACTTGGTAATCCTAATCATGACATGGTATAGGAAGGTGAAGGATTCCTCTTCTAAACATGTCATTGATAACTATTTGCAAAAGATCAACATCTATAACAAATAAAGGAGGAGAGATGGGGTCACCCTGCCTAACTCCCTTTTTGCAAACAAATTTCCTCCCAGGGACACCATTGAGGAGAACAGAGGAAGTACCAGTGGCCAGTAGCTGTTTCATCCAAAGAATCCATTTTTCATTGAAACCTTTATGCCTCAAGATTTGAAAGATAGCTTCATGCTCCAAAGAGTCAAAAGCCTTCTCAAAGTCCAGATTAAGAATTACAATTGGCCTCTTTGACTGATGGCATTGGTGTAGGTACTCAAAGGTCCAACCAATACAATCCTGGATTGTTCTGCTCTTTATGAACCCATATTGGTTCTTATGAATACATTGCATTATCACCTCTTGAAACCTGCTGGCAGCCATTTTAGAAAGAAATTTCAGACCCATACGAGTGAGAGAAATAGGCCTATAATCACCCACTTCCTCAGGTGTGAGATTTTTGGGTACCAGGGTGATGAAAGAACCATTGATATTCTCCAAGACAGTAGTGCCCTCATGTAAAGCCTGAGCTAATTCATAGAAGTCTTGTGAAATTATATGCCAACATTTTTTGAAGAATAGACCATTAAACCCATCAGGTCCAGGGGCTTTATCCATAGGCATGTGCTTGACCACCTTATCCATTTCCTCCTTTTCAAAAGGCTTAGTGAGCACATCAAGGCCCTCCACAGATGATATAAGTGTAGATATATTAAAACCCATCATGATCCCTGTTGAGGTGCCCATTCTATTTTTATAATAGCTCCAAATAATTCCTGCCATTTGGGAGTGACCAGAGACCACAAAATCATATGTTAACTTAAGGCTTGCAATGGAGTTTCTCTGTGTCTCTCAGTGGCCATAGCATGGAAAAATTTGGTATTTTCCCCTCCAACTTTGAAGTATCTAATAGTGCATCTCTTTTTCTAATATAAAAATTGCAGATGCAAACACTTTTCCAAATGGCCCTTGACAATTCTTCTGAAGTTGATTTCCTGCCTAAATAGAGCCTCCACTCCTCCAACTCATCCAAGAGGAAAATAACATGATTACTTTTGGTAATCAAAATTTTTAACTTGGAGACATTCATTTGCCACCTTTTGAGGCACATTCTCAAAGATTTGAATTTATCCGCAATCCTAGCAGTTATGTGCCCTTTCCCAGAAGGTTTTTATCAGGATGACTCAACACATTCCATGAAACCCTCCAACTCCATCCAATAATTATCAAACCTAAAAAGATTTGACTTGGGGATGGAAGTCTTAATAGAAACCACACATGGGACATGATCAGATGCAGTCGTAGCCAGGGGCAGCACCTCAGTCATGGGGTAGTCTGTAATTTAGTCCACTGAAGTGAAGAATCAATCTAATTGCTCAAGAAGGGGATTATCTTGCATATTAGACCAAGTGAAGGACCTTCCTTTGATGGGTAATTCAAGGAGGCCCAAGTGCCCA
This sequence comes from Triticum dicoccoides, assembly GCF_002162155.2. Taxonomy (NCBI): domain Eukaryota; kingdom Viridiplantae; phylum Streptophyta; class Magnoliopsida; order Poales; family Poaceae; genus Triticum; species Triticum dicoccoides. Next base: position 396,186,535 of record NC_041381.1, read on the forward strand.
ATTATCTCATTGAAGATAAACATGTCATTTATATCCCCACCAGGTAGATTCCTATTATCCATGGACCTTATGAAATTAAAGTCACCTAACAGTAACCAATTCTCATCAACAAGAATACACAAATGATAAAGCCAAGTAACAAAGTTATCTCTGGCTTCACCCAGGCAAGGGCCATAAACAACAACCAAAGTCCATTTTTCATTATTCTACCTGCATACAAACTGAACAACCACACAAAATTGTTGAACTTCAATTAGAGTCCCAATAAAAATAGATGAGTTCCAGACCACAAGAATTCCACCAGAGGCTCCCATAGAAGGAGAGCAAGCAAAAGAATCAAATCTTTTAGGACATAAACTTTTAATTGACCTAGAGTCAAAGGATGGGCACTTAGTTTCTTGCAAACAAGCTATAGCACACTGTCTTTCCTCAATTTTTTGCCTGACAGCTCTCTGCCTAGCTTCATAATTTAAACCTCTCACATTCCAGCACATCACATTCCAATTTCTACAAGGATTACTCACTAAAGCATAATATAATAAGAACCATAAACCACATGGCACACAATGTCACATGTCCAAAAGAGCACATAACAGTCTGACCCAGCATTATTACATAAAAGTTTTCATGACAAGGCATCCAGCAAAAGGACAGATAACTAGCAAACTTAGGGGCTTGCCAGACCCAAGAAGACATGGCCACACTAATCATCAGAGTTAGTGGAAACAGCAGCAGGTGGGTCCACCATAAGTGCATCCACAGAGAGAAGGCTGGCATCAATTTCTAGCTCCCTTCCAATTTCTTGCAGGCGACTTACAGGAGTAGCAGGAGGGATCCCTTCAAAAGCAGGATCATGAGGCATCTGAGCAGTGAAAGGCTTCACTCTGGGATTCTTCCTCTTGGGCTGCAGAGTTAGCTCCTGGAAGGTGGGCTTGAACCCATCACATTGGACCGAGCTCCTTGTACATCGCCTAACAGAAGTGTCCACAATTGGGGTTGGCGCCAAGGTTTTGCGAGGCCTCCTGACTTTAGCAATCACTGCAGCAGGTGAGACTACCTTCTCAGTTGCTTCTTCAACATCGTCAAAAAACAAAGCCCTGGCAACTGGCCTGGCTGGCTCTTGGTCCTTCCAGGTGAGTAAAGGCAAGTCCATGTCTCTGAAAGCAAAATCCCAGCTTCTCTTTGACAGAACAACCGGAGACAGTGGCCGCAACAAGATAGGCTTTGGAACAGCAAAAATAGCAGGTGCTTGCAGCAGGTTTTGAAATGTTCTCCTCCAAACCATTTCAGGCGGTAGAGGAGGCCCATAAGGAACCGCTGGCAATGCAGCGACATGCCTGATAATAGGTGGCTGATAAACAACAATGGCTCACTGGTTGGCTGCCTCCATATCATCAATCACAAGAGCATTAGGAGCCTCAGGCAGATAGATCATCATCAATCATGATAACAGGCACAATGGGCACCTGTTCCACAGCGTTAGAACTAGGCTGAGCAGAGATGTCGACCACCATCGACTCATGGTCTTGGACAGGCTGCTCCATATGCTCCACAGGCTCATTCCAATTGCCCCCATTATCATCCGCCACCTCATTGATTACTGGCTCCGGAGGGGGAGGGGGGACTGCATTCCAACCCAAAGCAGGAAAAGGTGGTAAGTTAAACCAAGGCAATTCTGTTGGGGAACATTGCAGAAAATAAAAATTTTCTACGCTTCACCAAGATCAATCTATGGAGTTCATCTAGCTACGAGAGAGAGGAGTGCATCTACATACCCTTGTAGATCGCGAGCGGAAGCATTCAAGAGAACGGGGTTGAGGGAGTCGTACTTGCCGTGATCCAAATCACCGATGATCCTAGTGCTGAACGGCAGCACCTCCGCGTTCAACACATGTACGGTTGGGGAATACGTATCCTCCTTCTTGATCCAGCAAGGGGAAAGGAGAGGTTGATGGAGATCCAGCAGCACGACGGCGTGGTGGTGGATGCAGTAGCGATCTCGGCAGGGCTTCACCAAGCTCTACGAGAGGGAGAGGTGTTGCAGAGGGAGAGGGAGGCGCCAGAGACTTGGGTGCGGCTGCCCTCCCTCCCCCCCACTATATATAGGGCTCCTAGGGGGGGCGCCGGCCCTAGGAGATCCAATCTCCAAGGGGGGCGGCGGCCAGGGGGGAAACATGCCCCCCAAGCCAGGTGGAGGCGCCCCCACCCCTAGGGTTTCCAACCCTAGGCGCAGCGGGGGGGGGGCAAGGGGGGGCACACCAGCCCACCAGGGGCTGGTTCCCCTCCCACTTCAGCCCATGGGGCCCTCCGGGATAGGTGGCCCCACCCGATGGACCCCCGGGACCATTTCGATGGTCCCGGTACAATATCGGTGACCCCCAAAACTTTCCCGACGGCCGAAACCTGACTTCCTATATATAATTCTTCACCTATAGACCATTCCGGAACTCATCATGACGTCCGGGATCTCATCCAGGACTCCGAACAACTTTCGGGTTACTGCATACTAATATCTCTACAACCCTAGCGTCACCGAACCTTAAGTGTGTAGACCCTACGGGTTTGGGAGACATGCATACATGACCGAGACGACTCTCCGGTCAATAACCAACAACGGGATCTGGATACCCATGTTGTCTCCCACATGCTCCTCGATGATATCATCGGATGAACCATGATGTCGAGGATTCAATCAATCCCGTATACAATTCCCTTTGTCAATCAATACGTTACTTGCCCGAGATTCGATCGTCGATATCCCAATACCTCGTTTAATCTCGTTACCAGCAAGTCACTTTACACGTACCGTAATGCATGACCCCGTGACTAGACACTTGGTCACATTGAGCTCATTACGATGATGCATTACCGAGTGGGCCCAGAGATACCTCTCCGTCATATGGAGTGACGAATCCCAGTCTCGATTCGTGCCAACCCAACAGACACTTTTGGAGATACCCGTAGTGCACCTTTATAGTCACCCAGTTACGTTGTGACGTTTGGCACACCCAAAGCACTCCTATGGTATCCGGGAGTTGCACAATCTCATGGTCTAAGGAAATGATACTTGACATTTGGAAAATCTCTAGCAAAACGAACTACACGATATTTGTGCTACGCTTAGGATTGGGTCTTGTCCATCACATCATTCTCCTAATGATGTGATCCCGTTATCAATGACATCCAATGTCCATAGTCAGGAAACCATGACTATCTGTTGATCAATGAGCTAGTCAACTAGAGGCTCACTAGGGACGTGTTGTGGTCTATATATTCACACATGTATTACGATTTCTGGATAACACAGTTATATCATGAATAATAGACAATTATCATGAACAAGGAAATATAATAATAACCAATTTATTATTGCCTCTAGGGCATATTTCCAACAGTCTCCCACTTGCACTAGAGTCAATAATCTAGTTCACATCACCATTTGATTAACACTCATAGGTCACATCACCATGTGACTAACATCCAAAGAGTTTACTAGAGTCAACAATCCAGTTCACATCACTATGTGATTAAAACTCAATGAGTTCTGGGTTTGATCATGTTATGCTTGTGAGAGAGGTTGTAGTCAACGGGTCTGCAACATTCAGATCCCTATGTATTTTGCAAAACCTTATGTCATATCGTAGATGCTGCTACCACGTTCCACTTGGAGCTATTCCAAATTGTTGATCCATTATATGTATCCAGTATCTCTACTCAGAGCTATCCGGATAGGTGTTAAGCTTGCATCGACGTAACTCCTTACGTCGAACTCTTCATCACCTCCATAACCGAGAAACATTTCCTTATTCCTCTAAGGATAATTTTGACCGCTATCTAGTGATCCACTCCTGGATCACCTTTGTACCCTCTTGCCAGACATGTGGCAAGGCACACATCAGGTGCGGTACTCAGCATGGCATACCGTATAGAGCCTATGACAAAAGCATAGGGGACGACCTTCGTCCTTCCTCTTTCTTCTGCCGCGGTCAAGCTTTGAGTCTTACTCAACTTCACACCTTATAACTCAGGTAAGAACTCCTTCTTTGACTGACCTATTTTGAACTCCTTCAAAATCATGTCAAAGGTGTGTGTTCTTTTGAAAGTATCATCAGGCGTCTTGATCTATCTCTATAGATCTTGGTGCCCAATATGTAAGCAACTTTCCAGGTCTTCCTTTGAAAAACTCCTTTCAAACAACCCTTTATGCTTTCCAGAAATTTTACATCATTTCGGATCAACAATATGTCATTCACATATACTTATCAGAAATGTTGTAGTGCTCCCACTCACTTTATTGTAAATACAAGTTTCTAACAAATTTTTATAAACCCAAAAACTTTGATCACTCCATCAAAGCATATATTCTGACTCCGAGATGCTTGCTCTAGTCCATGGAAGGACAACTGGAGCTAGCATACCTTTTAGCATCCTTAGGATTGACAAAACCTTTCTGATTTTATCACATACAACCTTTCCTTACGAAAACTGGTAAGGAAACTTGTTTTGACATCCATCTACCAGATTTCATTAATGCAGCTAATGCTAACATGATTCCAACAGACTTAAGCAACACTACGGATGAGAAAATCTCATCGTAGTCAACTCCTTGAACTTGTGAAAAACTCTTCGCCACAAGTCGAGCTTCATAGACGGTGACATTACCGTCCACATCTGTCTTCTTCTTAAAGATCCATTTATCTCAATGGCTTCCCGATCATCGGGCAAGTCCACCAAAGTTCATGCTTTGTTCTGATACATGGATCCTATCTCGGATTTCATGGCTTCTAACCATTTGTAGGAATATGGGCCCACCATCGCTTCTCCATAGCTCGTAGGTTCATTGTTGTCCAGCAACATGACCTCTAAGATAGGATCACTGTACCACTCAGGAGTAGTACATATCCTTGTCGACCTACGAGGTTCGATAGCAACTTGATCCGAAGCTTCATGATCACTATCATTAGCTTCCTCTTCAACAGTCGTAGATTCCACAGAAACATCTTTCTGTCTTGCACTACTCTCTGGTTGAAGTGAGGGTTCGACAACCTCATCAAGTTCTCTCTTCCTCCCACTCAATTCTTACGAGAGAAACTTTTCCTCGAGAAAGGACCTGATTCTAGAAACAATCCCTTTTGCTTCCGGAACTGAGACTGGAGGTATACCCAACTATTTTGGGTGTCCTATGAAGATGCATTTATCCGCTTTGGGTTCGAGCTTATCAGCCTGAAACTTTTCTTTCACATAAGCGTCGCAGCCCCAAACTTTTAAGAAACGACAACTTAGGTTTCTCTAAACCATAGTTCATACGGTGTCATCTCAACGGAATTACGTGGTGCCCTATTTAAAGTGAATGCGGTTGTCTCTAATGCCTAACCCATGAACGATAGTGGTAATTCAATAAGAGACATCATGGTATGCCCCATATTCAATAGGGTGCATCTATGATGTTCGGACACACCATCTCACCATGGTGTTCCAGGCGGTGTTAGTTGTGAAACAATTTCCACAATGTCTCAACTGTGTACAAAACTCGTAACTCAGATATTCATCTCTATGATCATATCACATACATTTTATCCTCTTGTCACGAAGATCTTCAACTTCACTCTGGAATTACTTGAACCTTTCAATAATTCAGACTTGTGTTTCATCAAGTAAATATACTCAACATCTACCCAAATCATCTGTGAAGTAAGAACATAACGATATCCACTGCATGCCTCAACACTCATTGGACTGCACACATCAAAAATGTGTTACTTCCAACAAGTTGCTTTCTTGTTCCATCTTACTGAAAACGAGGCTTTTCCAGTCATCTTGCCCATGTGGTATGATTTGCATGTCTCAAGTGATTCAAAATCAAGTGAGTCCAAATGATCCATCTGCATGGAGTTTCTTCATGCGTACATACCAATAGACATGGTTCGCATGTCTCAAATTTTTCAAAAACGAGTGAGTCCAAGATCCATCAACATGGAGCTTCTTTATGCGTTTTATACCAATATGACTTACATGGCAGTGCCACAAGTAGGTGGTACTATCATTACTGCCTTATATCTTTTGGCATGAACATGTGTATTACTACGATCGGGATTCAATAAACCATTCATTTTAGGTGCAAGACCATTGAAGGTATTATTCAAATAAACAGAGTAGCCATTATTCTCCTTAAATGAATAACTGTATTATGATAGACATAATCCAATCATGTCTATGCTCAACGCAAACACCAAATAACAATTATTTAGGTTTAACACTGATCCCGATGGTAGAGGGAGCGTGCGATGTTTGATCACATCAACCATGGAAATACTTCCAACACATATCGGCACCTTGCTTTTAGCTAGTCTCCGTTTATTTCGTAGCCTTTTATTTCAAGTTACTAACACTTAGCAACCGGACCGGTATCTATTACCATGGTGCTATGAGGAGTACTAGTAGAGTACACATGTATATCCAATATACTTCTATCGACCTTGCCTGCCTTCTTATCTACCAAGTACCTAGGGTAATTCTGCTCCAGTGACTGTTCCCCTTATTACAGAAGCACTTAGTCTCGGGTTTGGGTTCAACCTTGGGTTTCTTCACTAGAGCTGAAACTGATTTGCCATTTTATGAAGTATCCCTTCTTGCCCTTGCCCTTCTTGAAACTAGTGGTTTCACCAACCATCAACAATTGATGCTCCTACTTGATTACTACTTTCACGGCATCAAACATCGCGAATATTTCAAGGATCATCATATCTATCCCTGATATGTTATAGTTCATCATGAAGCTCTAGCAGCTTGGTGGCAATGACTTTGGAGAAACATCACTATCACATCTGGAAGATCAACTCCCACTTGATTCAAGTGATTGTTATACTCGGACAATCTGAGCACAAGCTCAACGATTGTGCTTTTCTCCCTTAGTTTGCAGGCTAAGAAAAATCGTCGGAGGTCTTATACCTCTTGACGTGGGCACGAGCCTGAAATCCCAATTTCAGCCCTCGAAACATCTCATATGTTCCGCGACGTTTCGAAATCGTCTTTGGTGCCTCAATTCTAAACTGTTTAACATTACTGAACTATCACGTAGTTATCAAAAACGTGTATGTCAAATGTTCGCAACATCCACAGACGATGTTCGAGGTTCAGCACACCGAGCGGTGCATTAAGGACATAAGCCTTCTACGCAGCAATGAGGACAATCCTCAGTTTATGGACCCTGTCCGCATAATTGCTACTATCAACTTTCAACTAAATTTTCTCTAGGAACATATCTAAAATAGTAGAACTAAAACGCGAGCTACGACATAATTTGTAAAGACCTTTTTGACTATATTCAGGATAATTAAGTTCATCTTATGTACTCCCACTCAGATAGACAACCCTCTAGTCATCTAAGTGATTACATGATCCGAGTCAACTAGGCCGTGTCCGATCATCATGTGAGACGAACTAGTCATCATCGGTGAACATCTTCATGTTGATCGTATCCACCATACGACTCATGCTTGACCTTTCGGTCTCTTGTGTTCCGAGGCCATGTCTGTACATGCTAGGCTCGTCAAGTCAACCTAAGTGTTTTGCGTGTGTAAATCTGGCTTACACCTGTTGTATGTGAACGTTAGAATCTATCACACCCGATCATCACGTGATGCTTCAAAACAGTGAACTTTCGCAATGGTGCACAGTTAGGGGGAACACTTTCTTGAAATTTTAATGAGGGATCATCTTATTTACTACCGTCGTTCTAAGAAAATAAGATGCAGATGATAAACATCACATGCAATCAAAAAGTGACATGATATGGCCAATATTATTTTGCTCCTTTTGATCTCCATCTTCAGGGCTCCATGATCATCATCGTCACCGGCAAGACACCATGATCTCCATCATCGTGTCTCCATGAAGTTGTCTCACCAACTATTACTTCTACTACTATGGCTAACGGTTTAGCAATAAAGTAAAGTAATTACATGGCGTTGTTCAATGACACGCAGGTCATACAATAAATTAAGACAACTCCTATGGCTCCTGCCGATAGTCATACTCATCGACATGCAAGTCGTGATTCCTATTACAAGAACACGATCAATCTCATACATCACATATCATTCATCACATTCTTTTGGCCATATCACATCACATAGCATAGCCTCCAAAAACAAGTTAGACATCCTCTAATTGTTGTTTGCATGTTTTATGTGGCTGCCATGGGTTTCTAGCAAGAACGTTTCTTACCTACGCAAAAACCACAACGTGATATGCCAATTGCTATTTACCCTTCATAAGGACCCTTTTCATCGAATCCGATCCGACTAAAGTGGGAGAGACTGGCACCCGCTAGCCACCTTATGCAACAAGTGCATGTCAGTCAGTGGTACCTGTCTCACGTAAGTGTACGTGTAAGGTCGGTCCGGGCCGCTTCATCCCACAATACCATCGAAACAAGATTGGACTAGTAATGGTAAGCATATTGAACAAAATCAACGCCCACAACAACTTGTGTTCTACTCGTGCATAGAAACTACGCATAGACCTAGCTCATGATGCCATCGTTGGGGAACGTTGCAGAAAATAAAAGTTTTCTATGCTTCACCAAGATCAATCTATGGAGTTCATCTAGCTATGATAGAGAGGAGTGCATCTACATGCCCTTGTAGATCGCGAGCGGAAGCGTTCAAGAGAACGGGGTTGAGGGAGTCGTACTCGCCGTGATCCAAATCACCGATGATCCTAGTGCTGAACGGACAGCACCTCCGCATTTAACACACTTACGGTTGGGGAAGGCGCATCCTCCTTCTTGATCCAGCAAGGGGAAAGGAGAGGTTGATGGAGATCCAGCAGCACGACGGTGTGGTGGTGGATGCAACAGCGATCTCGGCAGGGCTTCGCCAAGCTCTACGAGAGGGAGAGGTGTTGCAGAGGGAGAGGGAGGCGCCAGAGACTTGGGTGCGGCTGCCCTACCTCCCCCCACTATATATAGGGCCCCTACGGGGGGCACCGGCCCTAGGAGATCCAATCTCCAAGGGGGGCGGCGGCCAGGGGGGAAACTTGCCCCCCAAGCCAGGTGGAGGCGCCCCCACCCCTAGGATTTCCAACCCTAGGCGTAGGGGGGGGCCCAAGGGGTCGCACCAGCCCACCAGGGGCTGGTTCCCCTCCCACTTCAGCCCATGGGGCCCTCCAGGATAGGTGGCCCCACCCGGTGGACCCTCGGGACCCTTCCGGTGGTCCCGGTACAATACCGGTGACCCCTGAAACTTTCCCGATGGCCGAAACCTGACTTTCTATATATAATTCTTCACCTCCGGACCATTCCGGAACTCCTCCTGACGTCCGGGATCTCATCCAGGACTCCGAACAACTTTCGGGTTACTGCATACTAATATCTCTATAACCCTAGCGTCACCGAACCTTAAGTGTGTAGACCCTACGGGTTCGGGAGACATGCAGACATGACCGAGACGACTCTCCAGTCAATAACCAACAGCGGGATCTGGATACCCATGTTGGCTCCCACATGCTCCTCGATGATCTCATCGGATGAACCACGATGTCGAGGATTCAATCAATCCCATATACAATTCCCTTTGTCAATCGATACGTTACTTGCCCGAGATTCGATCGACGGTATCCCAATACCTAGTTTAATCTCGTTACCTTCAAGTCACTTTACTCATACCGTAATGCATGACCCTGTGACCAGACACTTGGTCACATTGATCTCATTATGATGATGCCTTACCGAGTGGGCCTAGAGATACCTCTCCGTCATACGGAGTGACAAATCCCAGTCTCAATTCGTGCCAACCCAACAGACACTTTTGGAGATACCCATAGTGCACCTTTATAGTCACCCAGTTACTTGTGACGTTTGGCACACCCAAAGCACTCATACGGTATCCGGGAGTTGCACAATCTCATGGTCTAAGGAAATGATACTTGACATTTGGAAAAGCTCTAGCAAAACGAACTACACGATCTTTGTGCTACGCTTAGGATTGGGTCTTGTCCATCACATCATTCTCCTAATGATGTGATCCCATTATCAATGACATCCAATGTCCATAGTCAGGAAACCATGACTATCTGTTGATGAACGAGCTAGTCAACTAGAGGCTCACTAGGGACGTGTTGTGGTCTATATATTCACACATGTATTACGATTTCTGGATAACACAATTATAGCATGAATAATAGACAATTATCATGAACAAGGAAATATAATAATAACCAATTTATTATTGCCTCTAGGGCATATTTCCAACATATTCTAGGAATGGAACCCCAGGAACTGGATGTGGATTGCCATTGATGGGCATCCAGTCTTCATCCGGCGGCATCTGCTCTGCAAAGTTTGCATCCAGGATATATAGAGGTGCAATCCAAGAAACTCTGGCACCACCCCAAGCCACAAAATCCATGAACACCACATCGCGAGGCACAAGCATGTCCTCCATAAAAGAAGCAAAAACCAAAGAGCGAACCAGATATGGTTCCTCGCTAATCCAGTGATGAAACCTGCCAAACGTGTTAACTCTAGCTCTTATACATTTAGTATTACGAAGATCAAGAGGAGTACCCAGGAATATAAGCAAACCCTGGCGAAAACCCTGAACACCACGGAAAGAATCCCCCTCATCATGCTTCATAAAACGCAGAAGCGATCATTACCCAGTGGTTGAGGCGGTAGCTGGAGTAACGAAAACCTGATAGCAACATCTCTAAGCTCAAACAATCCAACATAACGGATCCATGGTTGCGCATACCTAACTAGTACTCCGTGCACTTGAAGCCACTTCACCACCTCTTCTCTAGCAGCAGCAATCTGATCAGGCTGAGGGATAGGCATTACCTTAGCAAGCATGAACTCTTCATGGCGGCGCACAATTGGGGTATGTGGCGTCACAAAAGTTCTTGGCAGTCGATCTGCCCCGCCATCGATGATGTGGTGGCCAGCTGGGACATACAACATAGGATCCAGGTGGAAGTTGGCCATCGAAACAGAGGAGTCACACTCCGCCGACGGCGAATGCAACAGCGGCGGAGGGGTTGCACGCGGTGAGGTCGTTAGAGTCTTGGGGCCGAGGCTGATGGAACTGGACAAAGGAGTAAATGCAGAAGTGGAAGAGAGGTCCTAGTTTGGTAAAAGCGTTGTCAGAGAGATATTCTTGCTGCGCGCCTCGGAAGTTGCAGTGTTAGCGGGTTTAGCTTGTCAAACGAGACCCATAACCCGAGCAAATCTGTTACAATCCTTATTGACGTGACTGATCCAAAGGCAAGAAAGACACCATAGCTTAGATGTGCAAGCAGTAGAAAAATGGCCCTTTTTAAACATTGTTGACACGTATGAATTTCCTCAACCATTCCAGAAATCAAATTACCAAAATCATCCGTGGCTTGCTGAGATGTGGGGATATCCAATCGCCCCACCCAAGACTCCGGCTCGGCCCGGTACACTGGCCCAACAGAGGTCGCTGGCTGACTCTGGCCCATGGCACATGCAGAAGGTGGCCCATCATGGTTTTGCACTTCCACATTCAAATAACCAGAATTCCCGCCCAAGAAGGACGACGTTCGATCAGCCGGAGATAGAAGATCTTGAACTGTACCAAAAGATATGGACGGCCTCGCCGACGTCCACCGGAGATTCACCGACAAGGTTGGACGGATGACTACCCGCTCATGGGGAGGAATTGAATAACCCGCATCTTCAGAAGTTTGGATGCAATTCTCTGAGGCCGGATAACGATAACCCCGGCAAGCAGAGTAATTTTGGAATACAGCAAATGATAATTTCTTGCCAACCGGACGAGAAGATTTGAACGATGATTTAGATGGCCTAGAATGCATGGCCAAAATACCAAGAGCAGCACGCCTTTTTGAGGGACTAACAAGGATCCACTCAGCATCACATTCTAACTTCCAGATCTTAAACTCACGGCTCCAATTAGGACCACCGTTACTCCAAAGATGAAAGTAACATTTGAAATGATCACAAGCAAAAGATCTAAGAGTAAGAATGATCATGGCTATTGCCTTGAAAGAGACATGGAAACCAAATACCTTATCCTTGATCAAGAACACCATGAGGTTAATAGCCAAGCCACCAATGGCCGCCTCCAGAGCCGCTGCCACTGAATCTTTGTTCAAACGAAAACTATGATGCCCAAAGGAGACCACCATGGTGAAGAGATCTGACTCATCCATGGGGTGCACCGAAAAACCAGTAGATTGAAAAACCTTATCCGCGAAAACCAAACCCTTGGAGAAGTCCAAACCAAGGGTGGAACCATCATTGGAACCCATAGGAGATGGGTATGAACGTGTAGATCCCGAGATGCCGGAGATATCTAGTAGAGAGAAACTAGAAAGTGGTGGCTAGGGAAGGAGATCGCCGGAGGTGGTGGATGCCCCCGGGGAGGGGGTGGGAGGATGCCATTGTACTTCTCTTGTTAAATTGGTGCAACAAACCCATGTTTCCTCTCTGTTGCCGGTAATTGTTCCCCCTAAGTAGACGTTGTTCCGGCTATGAGTTCGATGACGCCGATGAAGAGCTATACTATCTTCAGAAGTGATAGGCAAGCCAAAACCCCTTGATCACTCTGATACAATCCCACTCTCTCACTCCTGCTCTTTTTTACTGCATTAGGACAAGAACGATTCAACTATTACATGTTGCGGTAGTTGAACACCATTCCTTTGCATGACCTGTCTTTGCCAGTAAATAGATGAAACCCACTAGCATGAGTAGGAGTTGTTTGACTCATGTTGTACCTACTCATTCATGTTTGCTTGTTATGCCTGCTATGCTTAGAGTTGTGTCAGGTTTGGTCCATTCGAGATGGATTGGAATGGTGATGAACATGTCCTACTGTGTGTAAGCGAAGTGTGTGAACATGATTTGGTAAAGGTAGCGGTGAGAGGACATGTAGGAGTACATGGTGGGTTATCTCATTGAAACCGTCCTCAGGAACTGAGTTCTGTGTTTGTGATCCAAGAACAACTACTACCACACGTTGGGCCCTAAAATATGACCCCGCTCGACTTATTAACCACCCTTGTCGTCTGTCCAGGAGTTGCAAGTAGTTTCTGATGTTTGTAGTATGCTGGAGGTCGTGTGTAGTGCTGACCAAAGGGGTGGGCTATGATGCGGTAGGCAAGTGGCCCGGTGTACTGAGTCACCCGTTTGGTGCCTCGGGAACCCTGCACACATCATTCGAGGCCGTAGTGGAAACCTCGGCCGGACTCCCTGTGGATGGAACTTGAATATGCGATAAACCTAGACTAGGGACTTGTGTGGTTAGTCAGGTCGTGGTCTACAACCACGTCGGCTTTTGCTTGAAGTCTGCCGAGCACATGTCGTGTGCAGACGCTAAGTGGTGGAAACATGTGTGAAGAAGTACACCCCTGTAGGGTTATAAATGATCTATTCCAATAGCCGCGTCCATGGTAATGGACTACTGGTTGCTTATGCAGTTCATAGACAAGTGAAAGTTGATACTCTAAAATGCGCAAGATAAGTGTGAGTGGTATGGATGGCCTTCTCGTAGGGAGACGGGAACGGATCCATAGTGGTGTATTCATATGGTGAATATGTGGACTCGTGTGCGCCACCTAAAAAGAGTTACCAGCAGTCGTAGTACAGGATAGCCACTGAGTCAAAGCTGGCTTGTTGCAGTTAAACTCCACCACCCCTTTGTTGATACTGAGGCATATGTAGCTAGTTTCGATGTAAGTCTTATTGGGTACATTTGTACTCATGTTTGCTTAATTTATGTTTTTGCAGAGAGACTTCAGTCTCACTAGTAGTGCCGCGTGGACTTTGACGTTTAGCTTGTTACCTCAGCTACGATCTTGTACCCTTGGGAGGGTCTTGTAGATAGTCCGGCTTCTCGGCCTTTTTCATTTTTAGTTGTCTGTACCTATACATGTTATGCTTCCGTTGCTTGTATGCTCTGTATGTTGGGTCATGTGACCCATGATTGTAATTCTTACTATGTATGACTCTTCGGAGCCTTCTGAATAAATACTTTGAGTCATAGAGTTTTGTTTTGATGACATGTTATATTTGCACATATCGAGCATATTGTGTGTATGATTTTGAAATGCTTGGTATGTGTGGGATCCAACAATCTAGTTGTTTATTCTTGGTAGCCTCTCTTATGGGGAAATGTATCCTAGTGCTTCCACTGAGCCATGGTAGCTCGCTACTGCTCCAGAACACAAGGATTGATCGGGGTGTGTCCTTCTTCGTTCCTGCGTCTGTCCCTTCGGGGAAATGTCACGTGTTGTTCCTTTAAGTCCTTGTAGCTTGCTACGACTTGGGTTCATACATTGATGACCGACACATTTGTTTTTGGGTCTTGTATGCCTGTCTAAGTTAGTGCCACCTTGGGTTTACGACTAGTCATGTCGGCTCAGGTTCTCTGTCATATGGATGCTAGCAACACTATCATATACGTGTGCCAAAAGGCGCAAACGGTCCCGGGCCAGGTAAGGTGGCACCCGTGGGAATACCGTGCATGAGGCCGCAAAGTGTTATGATGTGTTACATGCTAGATCGGTGTGACTTAGGATCGGGGTCCTGACATAAAGCTTGCCCCTAATTGGACAATATTTTTACCATGACATATATGTGCCATGTCATGACACCATGCCAAGTTTCATGATTTTCGGGTGAGTTTTGGATTTATGGGGATTTAAAAACCGAGATTCTCAATGTTTGAGACCAAGCCATGATGCCGAGATGGCTGTAATTCATTCTCATTCCTTGCATGGGACCTAAAGATGCATCCAATGACATATATATGATTTTTCTAGCCATTTTGGTGCACTGGAGCATGTGTTTGTAGTTCAAATTTGAATTATGCACATTAAATTAATGCCTCGAAAACTCAATTATAATGTATAAAAATGCCAAACAAACCCTGAATATTGAAAGCAGTTCTGGTCAACCATCTGGCACCCGTGGGTAAGCATTGTGCGCATGCGTCGTGCCAGCTCGCGATTCCTTCTTTCCTAAGTTTTCCATATTAATGGTGCTATATATCCAAACATACTACCGTTTCCCGCCACTACCCCAATCAGTTTCCCTCCACTCCTCCCATCTGTTTCCCGTCACTCCTCCCATCGGTTTCCTGCTGCCGAAGAGAACGAGCTATACTGCAATATAGAAGGCTATGCAGCGACACACCAGCTATACCGCAATATACCATTCCAAGCATACCAATCCAGCGAAGTGCCGCCATTGTCATCAACCTCCTCGATGAAGAGAACAAGCCAGAGCAGTTCGGAGAGCCAGAATGGCCGTGCATCACCAAGCAACAACGACAGCGCGCCGTCGAGCGTGATAGTATCATCGCACCCTAGTGCTTGAGCGGGCCAATGTCTATACATGTGTTCGTCGCCCCCCATGGAGCGGAGCAGAGCAAGAGTGTTAAAGTGCTGCAGCGCAAGGGCAGGAGAACACCGCTGTGCATGATCTGTGGTTTTCCACAATTAACTGGGCAGCTATCTTGTTCTTAATTAATGAAAAGGTAAAGCTTTTCTTTCCTCTGGCTAGTTTTGTGTAAAAAATAATGTAAGTTTGAATGAAAGTGGTCCGGTATGTAAAGATTGCACACAATTTCTAAAAACACAAACGTGTGTGATAGTAGGGAGTAGGTCCCACATGGTGACCAGCGGGAAACACCTTAAAGGTGAGTAGGGAACTCTTATCAGCAAGAGGCAGCTTCCCATATGCTAGCCGAGTCGAATAGAAAGCACAAGTTAAGTATGTTGGGGCTGGAGCAGTCTAAGGATGGGTGACCGGGTGGGAAGTTGCATATCTCAAGCTTTATTTAAGCGTCATGATAGAGTCATTACAAAAATTTAGCATCTAAGTGTGTTTGTAGTGACCTCTCATGTCGATTATATAAACCTTGAGATCCATGTTTTGGTAATTTGTAGAATGATGTTTTTTTTGTTATTTATTGTTTTAAAAAACCGGAGAATGATCGAGACCTGTAGGCCCATACCCTTTGATCCAATGTATGAGAAGGGTTTGACCATGATGGGTTCCTCATCTAATCCTTTGACCCAACGTATGAGAAGGATTAGACCATGACGGGTTCCTCTTTATCTGTGTGGCATGTTAGACCAAAATAACACTACAAAAAAAGACACATCCGTGACATTTTGGGCCAAACGAATTTTTTTCCTATCATACATATGACACTTCTATGACAATAATTGTGACAAAACCCAGTATCATCATAGATGTGGTGGGCTCCTAGTTCTATGACAAAAAATCATGACAGAAAATGGGCTTTTCGTCCTGGCCGGGCCGGAGACGCAGCTGCATGACATTCTTTGGGCCGTCCATGATGGAAAAAACCGTGGTAGAAGCGAGGGCGAGGAAAATTTCGGGAAGTTCTCGGTTATGGTGGGTGGTCGGGGGCCGAGCGATGCATGTTTCTCTTGTACACTTACACGCATGTGTGCAAGGCGTTGCCTCTAACTGAACCCGAGCGAGGCGTTGGGCTCTAACTGAACCCGAGCGATTACACTGCAGGCTACGCGTTACTGAACCCGAGCGATCGATCGATGGCTGCTAACTGAACCTGATCGAGCGATTCCTTTGCTACTGCTGCTAACTGAAGCCGATCGATGCTGCCTCTCTCGATGAACAGTG
>NC_041381.1:396203456-396219377 GCF_002162155.2 Triticum dicoccoides
GGATGAACAGGACCCGTGGCGTTGCCTCTGGATGAACAGGACCCCGATCGATCGAGCCTGTTGGGGCTGGATGAACAGGACCCCGTGGAGGACTAGATGAACAGGTCGACCCTGTGGAGGGTTGGATGAACAGTAGATGGTGGAGGGGTGGATGAACAGTAGCCCGTGGAGACGGGTGGTTGAACAGTAGCCTGTGGAATAGCGCACGGTGGAGGCTGGATGAACAGGAGCCCGTGGATGAACAGTCGTAGGTCGAGGCTGGAGGAGGTCGACGGTGGATGAACAATAGCCCCTGGAGGCTGGAGGAGGTCGACGGTGGAGATGAACATTATCCCATGGAGTCCCGTTTTGCGGTACGCCACACCCCTCCTGATGAACATGACCCCCATTTCGATCGTAGCACTCCAACACAAGTCTGTTTCGTCCGTTTTGCGGTACACCACACCCCTCCCGATCAACAGGACCCTCGTTTCGACCATAGGAGGTCTGTTTCATCCGTTTCGCGGTACGCCACACTCCTCCCGATGAACAGGATCCCGTTTCGAACATGGCCGGTCGAACACAAGGCTGTTTCCTCCGTTCTGCGGTACGCCATGCCTCGTTTCCATCACCTGTTCCATCCAAGCCCTCCCGATGAACACGACGACGCATTTCATTTCGACCCAGCCGGTTGGCTCCCCATGAACACGACGACGATGCTGTTTCTCTGTTTCGACCCAGCCATGTACACGAGCCCTGGCCGTACGTATGCGCGAGTAGGCGTTTGAGACCCCTCCCGTATGTACACATACATGGCCGTATTTTATTTCTTGCACACTGGCCGCTGTATGTACGTGTACATGCTATGTGCGCGCCTCTACATCGACACGTGCGCGCCTCCACATCCACCAGTATATATGTACGTACACGTTCGCGACCAGAGTGACAACGCTACGTACGTCGACCAGGTGGGTCCCAACTGTCAGGCACTTCCTTGCGTGTGAAGATGTAGCTGGTGGGTCCCAGCAGTCAGGGGGGCGAATCGTTTTTTCTGGACACACTTCCTTGCATGCGAAGATGTAGCTGGTGGGTCCCAGCAGTCAGGGGGGTGAATCATTTTTTTGCCCGGACGCACTTCCTTGCGTGCGATGATGTAGCTGGTGGGTCCCAGCAGTCAGGAGGGAAACGTTTTTTTCACGAAATACGGTGGCCCGTCCGGTGGGTCCCTACTGTCAGGTGGAGGAATAATTATTTTGCGTGTAATAAGGAGGCACTTCCTTGCTATGGCTGTGGACCCAGCTGTCAGCCTCTCCACGTACAGTCCACTTCAGATGCATGTCGGCCGTTGACCACGTTGACCGAGAGCACCAGGGCGGTGGACGATGGCGAGCCCTAGGAAGGGAATGGCATGGAGGCAGGGAAGACTCGGCAGTTGTTTCCCACACGGAGGGGAGTACGACTGTACAAGGGTTACTGGTTCGTCTGCTGTCGCCAGAGAATAACAGCAGGTGTGGGTGAGTAGATGGATGGCTAGGCCAGCGATGGGAGTATGGTGGGGCAGTGAGGCCTGCGCGGCAGCACAGCCGGCCATGGGGAGGAGGGAGCAGGCAGTCCTGCCGGCGCTTGTTTGAGCGGCTGGAGCAGGAAGAGCAGAGATTGAAGAAGCACGACGGCCGTTGGATGGAAATCCAACAGTCACTGCTTGTGCGTCAACCTTTTTTTAGGAAAGCCACAAATCTGTGGAAAACAGCATACAACCCATCTGCCATTATTTCTAATAATTTACAACCCATTTGCTAATTCTTAAGGGTTTTTTTGGAGCCCATATTCTTTTTGTTAGCATTACTGCCCATATTGTGGCCACGGTTAAAAAATTATACGAAATTTTGCATATTTCGGTGTGGTCCGAACTGTTTTTAATCCTGAAATTTCGAGTCACATTCAAACTGATTTTAAAAATAAATGTATATCAATATAAAATTCAACAAATTGTCCATGCATAAAAATCAATGCAATTTGAAATCTTGAAATGAAAAAAAGAAGTTTGAAACTAATTGCCGGTTTGATGTGTTTCAAAAATGTACATCCCATTTCTCATTACTGATAGGCCATTTTCTCAGCCAGCCGAATGAAGCTCTCCTCATCTTGAAAGATTTGCAGCCCAACAGGCCTAACAAAGCGACTTACTTGGCAAATCACAAAAAAACTGGGCTATGGCCGTGGACCCAGCTGTCAGCCTCTCCACGTATAGTACTCTTCCGATGGAAGTCGGTCGTTGACCACATTGACCACACCGCGCCGAGAGCACCACGGCGGTGGACGACGGCGAGGCCTAGGAAGGGGACGACGCGGAGCCGGCGAAGACATGGCAGTAGATGCCCACGTAGAGAGGAGTACGAGGGTTCACTGGTTTGGCTGCGATGTGAGGCTGCCGTCGCCGTAGAATAACAGGGGGAGTGGGTGAGTGGAGGGATGACCTGACCAGTGGTGGGAGTAGTATGGGGGCGGTGAGGCCTCCGCGGTAGCACAGCCGGCCACGGGAGGCAGGAGCATGCGGCACGATCGACACTGCTTTGGGCGGTTGGAGCAAGAAGACTAGACTAGAGGTTGAAGAAGCACTACGGTCGTGGATGGACATTGTTGACCACGCCGCGCCGAGAGCACCAGGGTGGTGGACGACGGCGAGGACTATGATTGGAACGACACGGAGCCGGGGAAGACACGACAGTGGCTGCCCATGCAGTGGAGAGTATGAGGGTTGACTGGTTCGGCTGCCGTCGTTGGAAAATAACAGGAGGTGTGGGTGAGTAGAGGGATAGACAGGCCAGGGATGTGAGTATGATGGGGCCATGAGGCCTGCCCGGCAGCACAGCCGGCCACGGGAGGCGGGAGCAGGCGGTTCCGACAGCGCTGGTTTGGGCGGCTTGGGCAGGAAGATCAGAGACTAAAGAAGCACGATTGCCATTAGATTGACATCTAACGGTCTGACGCTGGTAGAGTCGATTGTTGACTAAGTTTCTTTTTTGAGAAACCTTGTGTATGCATGAACTTAGTAGGCCCACAAGTCAGCCTCCAAATATGCGGCAGGCAACATAAAGCCCATTTGCTATTTTTTATAATTTGTAGCCCATTTGCTAATTCTTAAGTAATTTATCACAACCCATTTTCTGCCCAGGACCACGGTCAAAAAGTTCAACCTTATTTTGCATATTTCGGTGGAGTCTGAACTGTTGTAATCCCGAAATGATAAACATTTTTTAAGAACTTATTGATTTGCCAAAAAATCGTTTTGTTTTTGTAAGCAAATAAGGCGTGGGACAATTGAGTTGGTTTAAGGGAAAACCAGTGTAAAAAAAATCAGCGCTGGGTGGGAAAAAACAACAAAAATAAGGATGTAAATATGAAAAGGGAATTTTATGTATTTTCAATGTAATGATACGTGTATATGAACTAGTAAAACTATAGGTAGAGATTAGAAAACGGATGTAGGACATGCATTTCAAGAGGAAAATAGAACTGGGCTGTGTGTTTGATTCAGTAAAAAAACTGCTTGCGGATGTTGTAAGACAAAATATAACTAACGCTGGCAGGCCAGAGGCCAGTAGATACCTGCTGGATCTTTGTGCCCCGTTGTCGTCACGGACTGGGCCTGTTAAAAACAAAACCAACCCTGGGCAGTCTACAACCCAGTTGAAACTTGCTCGACCTGAAAAAACAACATACGTGCTCAATAAACGAGAGAATTCTGCAAGTACAGACTGGTAACTGGGATGCAGCAGGGATATTATTTTTTCATCGTGATAATAAGTGCATGCACTTGTTTTGAAAAAATTGGAGAACTGGGAATTCGAACGGCAGGTGCTTATGCTACCCATCAAATAAAAATTAGATGCCTGAAAATTCGTTTTGAAACAAATGATTCAGCTTTATATCCACGTCGACCCTTGGCATGATGGTTGGAAGCAAATGCAAGTTCATACCAAAAGATCGTTAACAACAATACCAACTTGCGGACGACAAGGTAGTACAACTACCAATACCAAACTAACTTATAATCTCCTGGCCCTAGTGTTTGTCTGGTAGAAAATCTTGCAGAGGACCAGCTCCCGCTCCTTCTCTTGCTCCAAGTGCCCGAGGTGGTACTGGTGCATCACCCAGTTGGTCCTCTGCTGGTCGAAGTTCTTGTTGGTGTGCAGCACCAGAACCTTTTTTGCTGCCCATCTGCCGGTCGTTGACCATCACCGGCAATGTATTGCCAGTCTTGTGCCACATCACGTGCATGCCACACTCCGACTGTATCTTGTGACGCGTCCACGTGCCCCTTTGAACGCCCTGGAATTGCGCTGGAAGAAATGCTTCCTTAGGCCACTCAGTGTGATACCTGCAGTATTGTGGAATATAGGTTTTAGTGTATGTAGTTGGCATTTTCATAACATCTTTGGCATGTTGCAGTCACTTGTTTCACTTTTTATTAACTGTCAAATTGTAATTGATTCACTAGGTCTATGTCTAAAAAGAAAAATAGAGCTATAAACAAAGGAATATGTTTGTGCAAGTAGACGGCCGATCGGTGTCTTACCTGGAAGTTTCTCAGGTTGGGTGTAGCATATGTCGTGCTCGCTGTCGATGGTTGGCATGAACAAATCGATGAGAGACTGAAATCGCGCGCTGTCAGCACTCACTTTGGCCTCAAGGTGCTCGATCAGCTCCTGATCTGTGGGATCGAACTTGACGCCAGCCGGCAGCACCGGCCAATCCTTCTTCGACTTGCGTCGGTAAATTCCAGTTATATGGTACTCAATGTCTGATCAATCGGCTGTTTTAAGTGAATGATGAAAGATTTTGACAGATAAGTGATACTTCAAATCTGAAGTCCAGAATACCCGAACACGCCACCAGGATTCTTGTGTCATTTCACGCGCAGCGTGTTGTCACGTCAATTCAATGTGTGGAGATGATGAATAATTTGACCGACGTATACTAGTAATGCTACTATACTACTTACTAGTCGTATTTAGTGTCACAATTTATACATTGGTTTAACTAACAAGTACACACTTGAAGCCTAACTGATATATATATATATATATGGCTTCTTCACAGCATCTCCATCATCATTATCAGTACATCCTACGCAGGTGAGTCATGATGCACTTGATCCCAGGAAGGAATCTATCCTTCAAACCAGAGGAGTGCTTCAAACTAACAACAGTACATAATAACCAACAAAAGAGGTTCGTGCTACAACAGTAGAATACATGGCTCAGTCTAGATATTAGCACGAATCAAGTTGTGCATATTTGCTGTTGGCATGAACCACATCGCCGCATGTCGGGTTTGCAAAAGCCATCCATTGCATGGAAGCTTGATGCCTTTCACACACTGAAGATTATCTGGCAACAAGCTGTGTCGATGAATCTCTGGATATGGTGATTCATGAAACCCACAGTATGATGTGTAAACACAGTCCCCCCTCGCGAATGGAAGTTGCATAGCACGATAATCATCGCCGGTGATATGATCGATGATTGGTTGGATGATCGGATAATTGAGCCCGAGGAACAAGGAGTGGTTGCCGAGGCTGTAAACCCGCCTCCAGTTGAATACGCCTGGCCCAATGGAGCTGGGATCTTTCTCGAACATGAAGCAGCCATAGCCATCAATGTCAGGAACGCCCCACGCATTGTACTGCATGTGGTTTGATGTAATGGTTTGGTCAATTTGGTACATGCGAATGAGCATCAAATGACCGCCGTCAGCTGAACGAGCGATAAACCACCACCCATCGGCTGGTATGATTCCAGGTCCTCGAATCATGAAGGCCAGCGCATTTGCGTCTGCTGCAACAATTCAAATTGGAGACCAAAAGGACAAAAATAAACAATCATGTTCAGAGTATGTGTGGAATTAAGATTATTATAACAGTGACAAATATCATAGACAGAGAATTGCAATGTCGTGGTCATAATCATACCCCAAGTTAAAAAAATAAGCCAATGGCTTTCATATTCTAGCAATATATCATGGTTCAAACATCATGTAACAATGAGAGGAAAACAGCTATGACAGCGCCTACTCGTATTCTACCATAGTACTTACTACTACTGTTCTCATATCAACTCTAAGCAATAACATGCGTTGTTATAAAAATCTTGTAAATGAGAGTAACATATAGCAATCATGATGTTATGCTCATAATATGTATTCTAACAATCATTAGATGCCAACTGTTCTCATATCAACTCTAACAATAACATGTGTGGTCATAAAAATCTAGAAAATGAGACGGACATATAGCAATGATGTGGTTATAGACATGCTATGTATTCTAAATTTGTAACAAATGAACAGGCAGTCATATTCATAAGGTAAAGATGAGATGAGATAGAACAATTACACGACGATAGATTCCACCAGTATAGGCAGCCAATCTGTGCGTCGACCGCGTAAACGATGCCATCGTGCACTATAGCATCAGACAAAAATGTTGCCTCAACAGGATTGATGATGAGCCATAACCATGTATGGTGGCCGGATTCCAGATAGACTAATCCCATGTTGAACAAGGCAATGAGCTTGTAATCCATGTAGTCTTCTGATGGTGTGGGCACTTTGCAGATTACAACTTTCTGCAAACAGAGGTCGAGCCAAAAGCTTGACGCATCTTGTGTGTAGTAGGCACGAGTGTCCGGCGGGCCGCGAGGCTCGATGGCGGCGGTATCCAACGATGGAAGGGTGATCTCTCGCTGGGTGTAGATATCCACGAGACGCCACGGACTATCAGACTGGTGGATGAGTACGATCCAGTTGGCCTTCATGCCCGCCCAGTAGTGGCCGCGCAAGAAGGATAGGTGGACGGGTAGTGGTAGCATGTCGAGGGGTACCACGGCAAACTCCGTAGGATCATCAAGTCGGTGTGTGGGCCACCTGCGAGGATCGGGCATCAGCAAGCACGGTGTCTTGAAAAGAGCCGGTCGGTTGCAGGCGAGTGGATGGTACAAAGACACCGAGCATGCGGCCAAACGGACGGTGCTGAGTAGGTCCATACGACTACAGATCTGCTCCAAGAGAACATCGGGGAGGGAATTCCAATCGCGGCTCTGCGTGTCAGTCGGTTCTGCCATTGGGGTTTTCGGTGCCTCCGAGCCAGCGGGGAAGTGTATTTGGGCAAGCGAGCGAAGAAGCTTCTGCTCGTGTGGCTAAGCAGTGAGCGGGGGGATATGGTACGCGCAAGCTACCAAGGAAGATGGCGTGGGCGGGCGAGCAGTGAGCGGGGGTAAATGGTGTGCGGCCGATGATGGGGAGAGAGGAGGAAGAAGAAGAGAGGAGGAAGAAGAGTGGAAGACGGGGAAGAAAGTGCATTATATCTCAATTCTACTAGTACTACTACCAGGATATACCGTCCTTCAGAGTGTAAATAGTTACACCGATGACATGTGGGTCTACCACAAGAGGGCCCATATGTTAGTTAATGGAGGACAGAGGTGCGTAGGCGTATTTGCGGAAGCATGCTCTACTGGCAAACATGATGGCAGTACTGGGTAAGGCTGATTTAGTAACACCAACACGCTGGTTCAGCTTATTAATTACGTGTCCCATCTGTTGCAGCGTGTATTGTCACTTCACTGCGAATACTAGTTGAATAGTTCTCTCTGACCGAGATGGGGAATAATGGACCGCGACGACTTCCTTTCTACAGTATCCCTATGCCTCTATGCTCACTTCACTCATTTGCTCCGTACCTAGTCACTTGTTGAAATCTGTAGAAAGACAAATACTCCGTATTTGGGAACAGAGGGAGGCTTTTACTCCGTATTTGGGAACAGAGGGAGTATCACCATATGGAGGGAACAGAGGAAGCTTGAAATATGAACATGTCAATGGGAGGGAGTAAGCCCCATGCATGCATGCATGCATGCATGCAACATGCAACACTCACACGTACACATGGACACACGCAACACTCATGCACCCATGCGGCACACAGCACACGATGCAACACACACGCTCACGCTCAAGTGCTCAACCTACTCCCTACGTCCGTGAAAGACTGTACATTTAGAGATTTACACATTGACTAGGGCATAATTAACGCCCAAAAGTAGCAGACTTATGTGTGCATGCGAGATGCGACCATTGAGAGAAGAAGATTAAATGAAGGCCGTTGCATGCTGTCATTAAGGATAGACATGTAGCCTATACCTATAGCACAAGTTGGTGCATTAGTCAATCAATATCGATTTAGATTAAAGGCTAAATGCATTGGAAGTGTAGATGTACATCATGTACTACACTCTTTGTTTTATAGCCGATGTACACTCTTTGTTAGAAGACCGAGGGAGTACACGTGCATGCACTCACATACACAACCAGGGTGGTTCGCGCCAGGGGCGGAGCCAGGCTAGCGGTAGGCCCCGAGCCTCCTTCGTTGCTACAGTAATGTACAGTGACCAACAGTAACATTACCACTACAGTAAACGAAGGATACTCCTGCCATGACCCGGGCCTAGGCCCCCTAGGCCTGGGGTGTAGCTCTGCCACTGGTTCACGCACAAGGGTTCGACTTGTGTCACGCCTGCGTAAAGTTTTGTTTAACTGATTTATTTGCTCTACCAACTGACAGGTGGGACCCAGAAACCAGGTGAAAATTTAACCAGTCAACAAAGTGCCACATCGACTATGTGGCCGGTCAGTAGGGTGCAATACGGTGCTCCACGATGAGCTAGTGATTGTATAATCACCGCAAAACTATATATAGTGACCGTAAAGAGCGTATTGTTACATATGTTGACCACCAGTGTATTTTTCTCATTTCAAATTAAGCCATATTAATCGGAAAGGACGCAGTATGGACTACTAGTACTAGTACTGCTTTGATGTGTCCCGTCAACTCACCGAACGAGGAGAAGCTTGCTTACTACGCCTCTCCCTCGCCCACGCATGCGGTGGTTCGCAGGACGAGGAGAGGGCTTTGAGTCTTTTGACTACAGTGCCCTCTCCCTCTCCCTCTCCCTCTCCCTCGCCCTCGCCCTCGTGGTGGACGTGCAGCAGTTCAATCGGTGTCAGATTGCCAGAAGCATATTGTACTGTAGTATCATCATTGTTGGACCTTCCGAAGAGGCGAAGAGCCAAGTGCAAGGTTCACACGAGTATGAACTGTTAAACCTCCTAAAGAGGCAAAGAGCCAAGCACAAGGTTTTATAGGAGTTGTCGTCCTAGTAGGAGCGAACGATGCTACTGTATGATGCCGCCATGTCACATATATCCAAAGCTGTGCCACCTTTTTTTCTCAAAGAGCGTGTTGGAGTCCGTGCAACAACCACACAAGTTCCACGTACACATAACACATTTACTAGTAATAAATTCTAAAGGACAAATGCCAGTATGCCACACAAGTTCATCTCCAATTCATGTGATAAATTTGTGCATGACTAGTCTACATATATTCACAGCGCTACCGTTCACAATTACCGTACTCCAATTACACGTTATAGATGGGCTACATGTCCTCCTCCAGGTTCCAGTCCCAGGTGTTCTTCATGGATGGCACGATCCATAGCGGTGGGTAACGGGAATCATTGTCGCAGCTTTCTAGTCCGGTTCCACATGATGGAGACTCATCCAAGCTGAAGCGGCATAAATCAGGGATAGCGTGTCCCAGCATGTCGTTCATCCGGTGGTGCGCACTGAAGACACAACCATGCTTCATGAACGGCACGCCTTCCATGTCGTGCACGGAAGGTGGCATCCGCTTCACAATGGGGTAGCTGTCCCCAATGAAAAGAGAGTACTCTCCAAGAGTGTTCCTCGGCACCCACGTAGCATCACGGGGGTCGAACCCGGCGCCGTTCATCTAGTACACGCGGCATCCCAGATCTGGACACATGGTGACGTACATAGTCAAGGTCCATGCATAATAATGTTGTGCTCATATATGGCGGTCAGTAATAGTGTGCAGCAAATAGTACTACTCCGATATAGAGGAAGTAAAATAATCGGCTTATTATATATAGCCACTCTTGGCTACATGGATGAGATAGTAAGACATGGAAAAACAAAAATGGTGGCAGCTAGTGGGTTCAAGTGTTCAAGGGCCTAGCTAGCTATAGCGTCCTCCAAGGTAAAAAGTACTCCTACTAGTACTACTACTAAGTATACTACTAGTATAACAATGAAAGAGAAGGCGAGAGGGTTAAATAATGGAATACCTGGGTAGATTGTGTGACCATGTTGCACATCAGTGGTACCATGGGTAACGACTACTAAGATAGTTGATCCCAATATGCCAAAGTCAGCTACAAGGTTCCAGGTTAGATCAAATCGCGGATGCAAATGCACATCCAGGATCGGCGATCTTATTTTGATCGGGGCATGACTGGTCCCTGCAAAATAATGGAGTACCATTAGGGATGCAAATGATGGTTTGTGCATTCCATTTGTAATCTCCCGTACCGTAGGATGGCAACCAGATGAAACAAGTCCCCTGGCTTGTCACTGCAAAGATGCGGCCTAGATGGCGCACTGCGTCTTCGAACGTGTAGGGGTACAAATCTGCCGCCGCCAACATGTACCAGCCTCTGTCGTTACTGCCTCTTGCATTGATGGTAATCCTTATGTCGAAAACCGCGATGAGATAGTAATCGTCGTAGCCGCGTTGCTTTGTCGGCAGGTCCGTAATTGCTATCTTCTTCAATCTCATGTAGGCATCATCATATGTATTCAAGCCCAGCCAGTCCGGAAGGCCGATCCCAATGGTGGAGAAGGGGTCTACCGGAACGACCGCACTGCTGTGGATGTTGTGCAAAATGATGGTGGTATTCGGCCGGAGGTATGCAAGCCAATCATAGTTGGCACCGACCCATACCTATATATAAGACGGTGGGCAGCAGAGAAATTACGGGATGGAAATGGAATAACTAAGTACTACATGATCAAACTCCATTACTGACCTGCTCATCGGACAAAATCCGACTACCTCTCAACGTCGGCAACTCTTGCAGAGTCAACGTGCAACCATGGCCAGGGAGCGGTGGACTGTTCGAAGGATTGTCCCATAGAAGAACCTTCTCCTCGAGGACGCATGGAAGACCAACAAGCATGGCATTTTCCCAAGCATGTTTAAGCACCGTCTTGAAAAAGTTGGTGCAGGAAGCACCGAGTCTTGCGGCGGTGAGGACGTCGTAGCGGTGTGCGATTTCTCCCAGAGGATCATCGTCCAAGGTCTCCCAGCCCCGACGAGGAGGAGAACCGCCTGGCGAATCCATGGGAGCAGCGACAAACTGCCTTCTCTTCGGGCGGAGGGGAACTGGCGAGGAGGAGATAAGAGCGTAGTAACCGCATGGCCTCGTCCGTTCCAACTATAGATCGTTCCTCAGCGAAGGGGTGAGGCTATTATTTACTACTAGTATTAGCATTATGGAACGTTATGGGATTGCATCATACTGTAAATAATAGCACTAGTAAGGAATTTTTGGCACTAGGTAGTAGTTTTTGGCGTGGATTAAGAAATTTTGGGTATGTTTTTGCCATTTTTTGTACACGCCAACTAGTGTCAAAAAACATCTTACATTATGTGACGGAGGAGTACGTACTCATACTGTAGCAGTACTAGTACTACTTTTTCTCAACTAGTAGTGTACTGTACTTCTAGTCTAGTCTAGTATAGTGCACCAGTTTTGAACTCTTGAATCTCAGGGCCAAGGAGCTACAGTTGGAAGTGAAGGGTACTACTGTTCTCACGAACCATCGATGTACTATCAATGTAGGGAAAGTACACCTGCGTAGTGGCCTAGTGGGTACTCTCGGTGCTCTATTCAGCCGCTCCTCTCACGTAGCTGGCCTACTCAGCCGCTCCTCTCACGCACACACTAGCAGCCTGTTTATCAGCGACGGTTACTGCGGGGGCAGAACATTTGAGTTATTTGATACAGCGAGACTAGGCTTTTCTCTTCCATTTGTGGAGGTGTAATGGATCTCGTCGAACTTTGTTAGTAGTTCCTTCTTTATGAATGAGATGAAGCAAAGCTTTTGCCTCCGTTTCAAAAAAAAACGTTAAGAGGAATTTCTTTTATAGTAGAGCCGATAATGGAGTGAAGTCCATGCGTGCAACACCATAAGCTAGAGAGTAGTAGTAGAGCACTTTACGTACAGAGCCATATTGCACAGTTCCCAATGACCCGCCAGGCTTTTCCGGCTCCTCGGGCTTAATTGGGAGGCGCTAGTTTAAATATGCTACTAGCTGATGAGGAAGCTGCAAGCGAGGTGCGGCTAGGGTGAGCACGCGAGCCACGGGATGCTGGGAAGGAAAACCCGTTCACGTGGCTAGGCTATCCAGTGCACCCAGATTGTGGGGCCGCACGTCCATTTGACTTCAAAACTCAAACTACCTGTGTAAAATATTGGCTCGCAACAAAGTGTAGTAGTACTTTTTTTAAAGGCCGCCGTGCGTTCGGCCGGGATCGAACCCACAAAATGAGGTATACACTCCCGCGACCACTAGTTGTACTCGTTGGAGTACAACGCAACCTAGAATCGCCTTTTGTCGGTAGTAGTTCGTACATTATTCCTTACAAGAAACCCCTAATAATGCAAGAAACCACTAAAATGCCAAGAAACTACTACCACTTGCATACGTGGCAGACTTAAGATAAGACTACCTTATCAACCATTGTACATGATCTTACCAACCAACCCTACCAAGAAACGACTACTCTACAGAGTGCCGTTATAGGCACGTTTCAACCCATGGCCCTATTTGGATACATTTGTTGTCAATCTAACCCTGCCATCCAAACACCACTTTGGTTACAGTTAGTTCAGGGTTAGAATCTAACTCGAACCTCTGACAGGGCCCATGTCTCCCATTAAGTCAATGCCTTCTATTCGACCAGGCATTATGACTCGTGGGACCTACATGTCAGTCTGCACAAATATCCCCGAGTGACCTCCTACCTCCGGCCTGTCCACCTAGTCATCCTCGGCCATGGGACGCAGCTACCGCCGCCGGCAGAAGGCGAGGTCAAAACCACCGGCGGTGCGGAGCCCATGTTGCGGCAGCCCGGATGCCAGCTCCGTCCGGCGCTCACGGCCGCTAGCTAGCGAAGATAGCTCCGTCCAGCTGCTTGTCTACAAGGTTTGCTAGCTAGATTGGCACGGCAGCACGGCGGCTTGCTCACGCACGCCGCGCTAAGGCCAGCCATGTGGCTCGAGCGAAGGCTAGCGCGGCGGCTTGCTCGTTCGTGAGTCACGCTCGGGCCAGCCTGCCAACCCATGCAGAGGCCAGCGCGGCATCCGGCTCGTCCGGCGGAGCGGCGGCTAACTCGCTCATCACCGGCGCCACCGA
Organism: Triticum dicoccoides; assembly: GCF_002162155.2. Taxonomy (NCBI): domain Eukaryota; kingdom Viridiplantae; phylum Streptophyta; class Magnoliopsida; order Poales; family Poaceae; genus Triticum; species Triticum dicoccoides. Next base: position 396,216,778 of record NC_041381.1, read on the forward strand.
CAAACACGCATCAGTACTGTTTGAAGTAATGTTCAGGAGAAATAATGATTTGAGGGGGAATAACAGGATAGGGGGTCAGATGTGGGTCCCTCGTGTCAACGGTCAAACAAAATATGTTGGTTTAAGCTGCCTCGTCAGCACGGACGTGTGGGCCAACCCTGTCATAAATGGGTTTAAACTAACCTAATCGGTAGGAGTACTAGGTTGTAGTTTTTGGCGTGGATTAAGAATTTTTGGGTATGTTTTTGCTATTTTTTGTACAATAGATTCTTCCTAGGGCTGGTTGAAAGTGGTAGTTTTTTATTAAGTACTCTACATATTGTAAGTAGGAGTGAAAGTTAAGCTTTGGAAGCCAATAAGCAAGGCTAGTTACATAGTGCATATGTGTACATGATTGAAAGTAAATATCAACCATGAGTGACTAATATCTTGATGGAAAACTCGAAACTATGGAATACTAGGAAAAAAATGTATGGTTGGAAATACTAGCAATGTTCATGTGTGTTGCAACGAATCATAATTACAATAATACTTATTCACAAACTTGATACAAAACACTCTAATTTTGATATACATATGTCACTAGAGATATATTATGTTTCAATAAGAATATATTCCTTGGGCTGTTTTGGTGAGGTCAGGGAGGGATGTGGTTGGTTTTAAGATACTAATTATGGGGTTTTCTGCAAATTGGTAGACAAGTGGGATGTTGGTGAGAAAAGGCAACAACTTACCTCATAGTTGTTAGATGTAGATCTAATGGTCAGAAACGACGGATGGCAGACACACCATCATCACCAACTTAGTCTTGTATAGGAGTACTAAAAAGATCCGTGCACTGCATGGAACATCAAGATGCATTTTTTTTTATAAAACACTTGTTGTGATTGACCCTTGCGAGAGTAATCCCATGTGTAAAAACTAATGATATCTCGAGAAATATGAGATAAGGTGAAGAGGAGTGGGGTGTGGTGGTGATTGGTGGTCGGACTGAGCGAAGGCATGGGGATTGATGACGCCGGCAGCGGCCACTAGGCCAGTTTGTTCCAGAGGCTTCCTTTCTTAATTGCTCAACAATGAGGTTTGTTGGAGATAAGGATGAACGAGGGAAGGCCTTGTCTGCAAATGTGGAGAGGGGTGCGGGTATCTTTTAGTTTGATTTCCATCCGTCAGATATAGATCAGATGGTCTACATTGCAAGATGGCACACGTACCATCATCACCAACTCAATTTTTTATAAGAGAAGAAATATAAGTATGGAGATACAAACGTATTATCGATACTTGCTTCCGTAAACTAGCATCTACATTCTATTCAACACCTCGGTCTGTGGGGCCTTAGCACAATGACTTCTCGACTTTGTAAAACAATGATTTTCCCGTCGCCGATAAGGAGGGGGTGACAGCGGCGCGCTTTTTGGCTTGCTCTAGTCTTAGTAGTCATACTAGGTGGTCTAAGCATGTGTAGATTTATTCTTTTTCACGTCTCGTGTTCGCCGTACTGCCATGACTGTTGATGAATAGACGATTAGTTATTCACGGGGAAACCCTTGTTGAGCGTGTTTGCGAGAGAGAGAGAGACAGTGTGCGTGTGTGATATGTTAGAGACTGAGGCAATGATAACATATTCTTTGTGTCTATTTGTGTGGAGGATAGAGAGAGACATGTACATGGGGCTTTGTGTTGTGTAACATGGAGACACATATACATAATTAGAGAGTGAGTGTGTGAGATACACATGTGGACATGGGGAGAGATGAGGATCCAGATAAATGGATGTCTGTGCGTGTGTGGGTGTGTTTGTGCACGCGTTTTGTGTGTGAGAGGGAGTGTGTGTATGTGGAGTAGAGAGACCATTGATGATGTAAACCTAGTATAAGGGAAGGGGGAATGGTGTGACATGTGTAGTAGAGAGATAGCACGGGTGCGGGCGGGGGGAGCAGACTATTTGGAAGAGACATCGAGTGTGTGTGGGGGAGAGGGGTGTGAGAGTGAGAGAGAGAGAGAGCTAGCGACGAAGAGAGAGAGAGAGAGGGAGGAAGAGAGGGGGCGAGAGGGGTCGTTTGTGTCCATAAATGGCGTATAGATAGGGAGACAATGTTGATGTTGTCCGAAATTGGCCTATGTACGGAGACACAAGGGAAGTGAGTCATCGTGTGTGTGATAGGGACTTCACGAGAGATCTAGAATAGATGGTGTAGAGAACAATGTGCGAAATCGAGAACGATGATACATTAGGGAGCTATGGAAAGAGTCATGACATATATGTATACAGGGAAGGAGCTGGGGCGGGTCCGCATGTGGGAGAGACAGAAAGAGGAGAGTGGTGCACAAGGAGACAAACTGTGCTTGTTTGCAGTGGGGGTGGTGTGTGAGGTGAGTGCGCGAGAACCACATAACTAGGGAGATAGATGTTTGGGGGCGACGTTTTGTGTGTATGGGAAATATACACTCTACATAGTGTGTGTGCTTGGGTAAGAGAGATAGCGGGAGACCTAGAGAATGAGGGAAGAGATGTGTGCATGCCCGAGAGACAAAGTGATAGAGACCTATATTGGGATCCGGACTTTACAAGAGAGAAGGGTGTTAATGTGCTCGTG
>NC_041381.1:396219722-396246834 GCF_002162155.2 Triticum dicoccoides
AACGACTTCTCTATGTGTGTGTGTGTGTGTGGTGGTGGGGGGGGACGAGGGGGGGGGGGTTGACTTCAGATAAAGAGTGAGGTGTCTATATTTGAGGGACTTTAGCGTAATTGAGATATTGTGCACTCATGGTTGATCAATTTGTTTCACAGTTTGGACTGTGAGATAATGATACTTTTGAACATGCGTGATATACCTTGATGTACCAGAATTACAAACCTAAGATTGGAATTTTGGAATTCGACTCCATCATTAGCTTTTGTAATTCATTTAAACGGAGATACATTTTTTAAGCCGGGATTTCGTGATTTCAAATTCATATATCAAAGATAGAGATATACACATACGGGCAAGTTCAAACTTTATAATCATCCACTTTATTCATACACATACACATTTTTGCTTTTGTCATCATATTTAGGATAAACACATTTGGAATTTCATTTCAATTGGACCGTATGATGGTATTTGCTTGTAGTAGCTCAATGATTCATATTTGAATTGAATGGACAATCTAAGTTTCGAGTTGGAGACATTGATTTTCAAAACTTGCACATTTTTTTTGCATGCAAAACAAACAAATTGTCGGCCATGATATCATAGTCGGACGTATGAGAGCAGAATACTTATAATTTTAGGCACCAAAAGCTTTCAAACTTCCCGCTCACATCGAAATATCACGCGTCCGAAAGTTTAGCCCTGCGATATTCCTGTTTTACCCCTGCCACATGAATGGAAAAGGGCTGCTTTGGTAACTCCATTGTTTCCCCTCTTTGCCCCCAACATTCTTCCCCAGCGCCCCTCCCCTTCCCCTCCCCGACCCCCCAACCACGGCAAGCCGCCGAATCTAGTCCTCCGCCGCAGCGGTGGACCTCACACCCCGCCGGATCTACCTTTCGCACCTTGGAACCCCCAACTGCCAACTCACCACTTCACCGGAGCCGCTTCAGCGACTGGCTTGTCCACCGCTCCAGATCTCCTTGACCGCCATCATGGTCCACCGCACCGGATCTGCTTAACCGACGCCCTCGTCCACCACAGCGTAGGCCCTTCACTGACTCCCTCGTCCGCCCCTTCGCTGGCCCTTCATACAAGCCCTCGTCTGCCGCAACAGATCCACCTCACTGAAAGCACTGTACAACGCGCCCGCCGAAGCCTCCGTCCACTGCACCGGACCCGCTCCACGGACGCCATATTCAACTCCACCGGCCCTTCTTTACTAACGCCGCAGCCTCATCAGGTTATTTTGATTTGTACTCCTTCGGTTTTTCTCTTTATCATGCAACTGTTCACTTACCACAGATGAGCTTTCTTCTATGTCGACAGGCACCGCAACCATAGCACCGGAGCCGCTTCAGCGACGACGACAGCCAGCCAAAACTCAACCGCAACATGAGCACCATCGACGATCCTTAGCTATCAAGTATGACAACGATACCCACACGCCGCCGAGAATCAGGTACTATTATCCAACGGCCGGCGCCTACGTTCACTTTCCTAGCATAAGCACCGCACCTTTGAATTTCCTCAGGGCATCATTCAGTTTTTCATGAGATGCGTTATTCTACTTGCACCTGTAGGGCCATACTTCTGGCAGTGAACATGTTACATGTGCTAAATTACATACCAGTGCACATATAGTTAATATGCTTTAGTTTTGTCCTAAATAGTATTATTGTACTTCCTAGATATCACTGCCTACTATTTTACTTCTTGAATGCTATATTTATGATAATGGTGTTGTTCTGATGCCACCTGTTGGTTCCATCAGACTGCTTAATGTTCTCTATGCTTAATTACACATCAGCAAACTAGCATGTGGTTCCGCTGCTTTTTGTTCGTTTTACCCTACATTTTTTGATGCTAGCTATTACATCACTGCTCCGAGCCTTTGTTCATTACTTGTTTGTGTGTTCTTGATCTTCCCAAGTTGCATGACTAATTTGATGCTTCTATTAATTATGGAGCTGCCAACCTCATCAAGCAAAATATTTGTTCTTTTGGGGCGGGCACCTCGAACAAGCATAAAAATAGAGGGAAGCATATATATTGTCATGTATGCACACACCCTTCTTTCATTAGTTTAGATGAACCATTGATGATCAATTCGGACCAGTGCATGCGATTAAAATTAATTTTACGTAAATAGAGGGTGCTGTCGGATTTCTGGTTCCGGCAGACCCTCTAGATTCGAACACTGGGGTGCGCGCAGAGGTTTAGCCTTCTGCCTACATGTGCCTCACCGCCTCGCTATGAACTAAGCAATCAAAGGAATAACACAAGAGACACAGAGTTTATACTGGTTCAGGCCACCATTGTGGTGTAATACCCTACTCCAGTGTGTGGTGTGGTGGATTGCCTCTTGGGCCGATGATGAACAGTACAAGGAAGAACAGCCTCGCGAGGGTCTGTTCTTGGCTGGTGCGATGAACTGCTAGGGGGAGTTCAGTCGCTCTCTCTACTGTTTTCTAGGTGAGGATCCGATTGATTTCTAGATGCCCCTACCTTGTGGGTGGCTAGTCCTATTTATAAGCAAAGGCCCTGGGCCTCTTCCCAAATATTGAGCGGGAAGGGCGCCAACAATCGGCCATTTTGAAGGGGAACATCTAGTACACTTATCCTGACTAAAGTTGGTCCTCGCCTGCCAAAGGCTCTGGTGGTGACGCCGGCTCGGGCTCCACGATGACCTCCATCCTACCGTTCTGCTGGTCTTGGTCTTGTTGCACCGAAATGGATGCATTTGCTTGATGCTCTCGCCTGCGCTTGCTCCCTTTGCACCAAAGAGGAAAGAAGGACACTGTGTGGGCTGGCGCTCCCCTGGCGCCCTTGGTCGTCATGGCTTGCGTCATGGGCACCTCGCAAGGTACCCCGCCTTGATCTCTCCGCCTCCTCGCGAGCCAGCCTGACGAGGCCGTGCCTGAGGAAGCCTCCTGTCGTCCGCCCCGCGAGGCTTGGCCCCTCGTGAGGGTCCTGAGCTCGTGTTGATGAAGATGGGCCATGCTAGGCCGCCCCTTGAGCCACGCCGCAGGCCGCAGGCAGGCAAGTCTGGGGACCCCCGTTCCCAGAACACCGACAGTAGCCCCTGGACCCAAGGCGCGCCCGTACTTGGCTGAGCAGAGAGGCGAAGGGGCAAGCGCGAAGCGCCTCGGGCCCTAACAGCCTGCGGCCTCAGGCGCCACGTGGCGGATGATTGGACGTGGGCGGCTCCGCTCCCCCACGATGCCTCGACAACTGCACGAACTGACAAGTCCCTGCATGCAAAAACCGGTCATGATTACCTGCGATCGTGAAGGCCGACGGTTGGCCTCCTCATGCTATAAGTACGGAGCGGCGCGAGCCATTCCCGTCCATCTTCCTCTGATACTTCTCCTCTCCTTCATCTTCGCCACTGCTCCGCCTTGCTGCAATGGCTCCGATACGCCGGTTCTCTGCAGAAGAGAAGGGAAAGGCCCCCCGAGAGGGCCCTGACCCGCTTCCGCCAAAGAAGCGGTTGGTCCTCTGCCGCCGAGATGAGGGCGCACGGCAGGAGGTGTCGAGGCCTTAGTGCGAGCGACCGCCGCCAGGGTTCCCGCTGCCTTTGTACGCCCACCTTGAGGGCCCTGCAGGAGGTGATGCCGAGCGCCATGGACGCCGCCGCCGCCGGCGGCGGCGGGTCACGGCGGTGCGCGCTATCCCTCCTGGAGTTCACGCTGAGGGCTTCTCTCGAGAGTTTGTGCTCCACACCGCCATGCCTCCTGGATCTTGGATTCGCCTTCCTCCCTCCTTTGCCTTCGAGATTCCGCCGAGGGGGCCTTTCAGGCTCTGGCTGCAGCATGCTGACTGCCAGGCTCCTGCGACCGATGCGGATGTCGAGGTCGTCGCTCCAGGTAAGGTCTTCTTGACCCATGGCTGGGGCGAGATCGCCCGGGTTTGCGGGACGAGGGGTGCCCTCGTGATCCACCTGGAGTTCGATGGCGCTTCCATGATGCTCTTCAAGGTCTTCGACGAGGATGGGCGCTGGCTGGAGTGCTGTCCAAGGGGCAGCGGCAGAAGCTCCGGAGCAGCAGGGACCAGGCCTGCCGTCGCACGCTCTTCCAGTAGCTCCTCAAGCGGCGGGGGCGCTGGAGGATCCTGTGACTTCGCCGAGCTCTTCGCGACTCCGGAGACGAGCGACGACAGCTACGAGCCCCCGAGCCTGCGCCGCTCCCGGAGCAGAATGGGCTCGTTAGGCCACCGCCGTCTCTGATCTGGATGAGGTTGGCGCCGGTACCTGGCGGCCCACTGTTGATGATGGCATCTACCACGACGGTTCATGTAGTTAGGACTCCTTATGATACACGTTTTTTGTCCCTGCGAGGAGCTAGGAATACACCCCGTGGGGGCTTGTAAGGTGTCTGTAGCTCCGTTTGTCAATATGATCCTTATCGTGAAGCAGTGCGAGATGTTGATTCCGTTTTAGCTTAGTTTCTTCCTTCCGAACCTCACGAGGGCTTGGTGCTCTGCGCCAACAGGTCCCGGTCCCAAGGAGGCTTCAACCTTTGCTGGTATGCCAGGTCGCGATGCCGTGGTCAAGGCCAGGAGGTGAGCGGCCCGGGGTCCAGTAAGAGCCCCTGAGTCGCGATGCACAGGAGGTCCCCTTTAGCGCTCAAGCAGCTATCGTTCAGTGAGAAAGGAATGCGACGTTGCTAACACGAGATTGCATTGGATGTGGTGACGGTGCAGCGATGGCTAGTGTTTCCGGAGGGTGACTTATCTCGAGAGGCAGGAAAAGCTTCCTGGTGCGGTGCCAGGCTTGCGCATTGGCCAGCGAGGGGTTGCCTGGCGAGGTCCCCGCGTGCCTCTTCCCTCTCGCCTCTGCTCCCCTTCCTTCTCTACGTCCTCGGGTCCCGGCCCTCGAGCGGGTCTCAACCGTCGCTGGTTTGCCAGGTCGCGATGACGTGGACAAAGCCAGAGGGTGAGGGCTGGAGAGCCAGTAGGAGCCCTGAGTCGTGATGCTCAGGTACCCCCCCCCTTTAACGTGCAAGTGGTTTACGCAGACGAGATTGAAGAGGACAGCGCGAGGCCATCGCCTGGCGCTTCTCCTTGGAGGGATCCTGCAGGTCCACCACAAAAAAGAGCAAGAGTCCGCTATGACAAGCGGTGGTCAGCCGTTAGTTGCTTTGGAGAGGCGACGAGGCACTAAAGGCCTGATGAGGTGTACCGGGGCACCCGTGAGCCAGCGCGGGACTCACGGGGCCCTACCCCAAGGCGGGTTGCGCCTAGCACTGGGCCTTAACTTGTGATGTGCTCCTACAAATTTGGCCAGATGCCGATGCTCTACGTCCTCGGGTCCCGGCCCTCGAGCGAGTCTCAGCCGTCGCTGGTTTGCCAGGGCGCGATGCCGTGGACAAAGCCAGAGGGTGAGGGCTGGAGAGTCAGTAGGAGCCCTGATTCGTGATGCTCAGGTGCCCCCTGAGGGAGTCCCGGATTAGGGGGTGTCCGGATAGCCGGACTACCATCATCGGCCGAACTATCATCGGCCGGACTATCATCATCGACCGGACTCCAAGACTATGAAGATACAAGATTGAAGACTTCGTCCCGTGTCCGGATGGGACTTTCCTTGGCGTGGAAGGCAAGCTTGGCGATACGGATACGTAGATCTCCTACCATTGTAACCGACTCTATGTAACCCTAGCCCTCTCCGGTGTCTATATAAACCGGATGGCTCTAGTCCATAGGACAACAACAACCATTACAATCATACCATAGGCTAGCTTCTAGGGTTTTAGCCTCCTTGATCTCGTGGTAGATCCACTCTTGTAAACATCCACAATATCAATATCAATCAAGCAGGACGTAGGGTTTTACCTCCATCAAGAGGGCCCGAACCTGGGTAAAACATCGTGTCCCTTGTCTCCTGTTACCATCCGCCTAGACGCACAGTTCGGGACCCCCTACCCGAGATCCGCCGGTTTTGACACCGACATTGGTGCTTTCATTGAGAGTTCCTCTGTGCCGTCACCGATAGGAAGGATGCCTCTTCCCGTCTTCAAGGACGGCATCTTCGCCGATGGAGCCTTGGCCGCCGGCCAAACTATACGGCTAGGAGGTTTTTTTATGACCGCCTGTCCGGCCACCGCTTCAACGATGACCTCTCGTGTCATCGAGAGCAATCTTCACGTCAACTCGGAATTCGCCGAGCAGTTAGATCCAGCAGAGCTCTCGTCTGTAAACGAACTCTTGGATCAGATCGCCGCCCTGGGAGTCGCTACAGACTACAATCGGATCGGGCTTAAAACCGATCTGAGAGAGATTAAGTCTCCCCAGGTTACCCACCACGTCACGGTGGTAGAGGAACATCGCGACGATCCTTCTCCCATACTGAAAACTAGTCGTGTCCGGGCTACCGAACCCTCCATGCCGGATTCCCGCGGAGGAGCGGATTCCGATCAAGCACTGAACATAAAGTCAGGCATCGGACCGGACTCGTTGGACAATGTTCCACTTTCCAAGCTTCCAAATTCGGAAACTTCTCGGCCCTTGAGCCTCGAGATGGGCAGGGTCCCGGACTCAATTAGGCACGCCCGTCCAGATATATGCGATCTATCTCTAATCCGGCAAGAGCCAGCTGAAACAGTACATCATTACTAGGCCAGATTCCTCCTGGTCATGGACCGGATAAAGGACTGCCGAGAGGAAAACGCAATCTCGATCTTTTGCAACAATTGCACGGACAGGGGATCTTGAACGCCGTCAGCCATCGTGAAATCACGCGTTTCGCCGACTTGGCATCCATAGTGCGAAAGTACTGTGCCATAGAAAGTTTCCGGAAAACCGAAGATAGGTTTTGGGATAATCCGGCCCCGAACATAGCCCCAGTCCGCAACAAAAGGGTGCATTACACTCAGGCACCAAGTACAAGAACCAAAAAACAGAAGCCCCTTAAAGGGAACGGAACCCTACTGGAGGGATGGCTTAGCAAACCCTGTACAATTCACAGTACCAAGGGTGCCACCCCAACACATAGCCTTCGTGCATGTTGGATATTACGGCAGGTGGCCAAAAGTGGCGAGGAGCTTCTAGCCCCGCGAAACCACACCAACAATACCGGTATGGTATCAACCGTCTTCGAGACTTTCGCATCAAACAATATGCGGAAACGAACGATCCACGGCCTTGCCGAAGTCTACCAGTAGCAACAACAAATCCTTGGAGCGACGCGGCCATCACCTTCAACGCCAGCGACGAACCTAAATTCCGAACAGCCCGAGCACCAGCCGCATTGGTCCTCAGTCCAATAGTGGATGGCTTTCGACTTACCAAGGTACTCATGGATGGCGGCAGCGGATTGAACCTCATTTATGAGGAAACTCTTCAAAAAATGGAAATAGACTGGAGCCGCATTGAGCGAAGCAGCACAACCTTCAGAGGAATAATCCCTAGCCGGGAAGCACGCTGCACCAGAAAAATCACACTCGATGTGGTGTTTGGCTCGCCGGACAATTACAGGTCCGAAGAAATCACGTTCCAAGTGGCCCCGCTCAGCAGCGGATACCACGCTATATTAGGACGAGAGGCGTTCACAATTTTCCAAGCCGTACCCCATTACAGGTACATGAAGCTCAAAATGCCTGGGCCCGGCGGGATAATCACTCTCGTTAGTGATCCGGACATAGCACTCCACGCCAAAAACAAAACAGCCGCATTAGCCCTGGAGGCACTATCCGAAGCCCTAGCGGCAGAAGAACTCACTGCGCTGCGCGCTACGGTGCACAGAGACGACGGGATACTCGATAAGAGATCCAAGTCCACCTCCTTTAAACCAGCGGACGAAATTATAAAATTCCAGGTCCACCCAACGGACCCGACAAAGACGGCCTCCATCGGGGCACAGTTGAACCCTGATGTAGACGCCGCGCTGCGAGAATTCCTTCCAGAAAATTGGGACATTTTCGCCTGGCATCCTTCAGATATGCCAGGAATCCCTCGTAGGCTGGCAGAGCATAGCCTAAACATCCTAAAAGGGTTCAAGCCAGTCAAACAGGATCTTCGACGATTTTCCGAACCCAAAAGATAGGCAATGGGAGAAGAACTAGCCAAACTATTGGAAGCCGGATTCATCAGAGACATCAAACATCCGGATTGGCTAGCAAACCTGGTAATGGTACCAAAGAAGGACAGATCCTGGTGCCTATGTGTCGATTTCAAAGACCTAAATAAAGCCTGCCCAAAGGATCCCTTCCCCCTCCCCCGCATCGACCAAATCATCGATGCCACTGCAGGGCACGATTCATTGTGCTTCCTGGACGCATACTCCGGCTATCATCAAATCAAGATGGCAGAAGCGGATCAAGCCACAACGGCGTTCATTACTCCATATGGACCATTTTGCTTCAACATGATGCCCTTCGGACTTAAAAACGCCGGCACAACATATCAGCGCATGATTCAGACATGTGTGGCTACCCAGATCGGCAAAACAGTAGAGGCATACGTAGACGACATAGTCGTCAAAACCAAACACGTCGAAACTCTAGTAGATGACTTGAGGGTCACATTCGACAACCTCCGAGCATATGACATCAAGCTGAATCCGGAAAAATGTGTTTTCGGCGTACCAGCCGGAAAGCTCTTGGGCTTCATTGTATCCGGTAGAGGAATTGAAGCAAATCCGGCCAAAATCCGAGCCCTATCGCAGTTGGATATTCCAAAAAACCTCAAACAGATCCAGAAATTGACTGGATGCGTGGCGGCTCTCAGCCGCTTTATCTCCCGCCTAGGAGAAAAGGCATTGCCCCTCTATCGCCTCCTCAGGCACACCGAACACTTCGAGTGGACGGATGCTGCCACTGCCGGACTCGAAGAAATAAAGGCCATATTGGCAACGAATCCGGTCCTGGCTGCGCCCAACCTGGGCGAACCTATGTTGTTATACATCGCGGCAACACATCAAGTAGTAAGCGCGGTGCTCGTCATAGAACGAGAGACAGAAGGGCATAAATTCCCTCTTCAAAAACGAGTGTACTACATATCCACTGTTTTAACCCCCTGCAAGTCCTGTTACCCGCACTATCAAAAGATAGCGTATGCGGTGTTCATGGCATCCCGGAAGCTCCGACACTACTTTCAAGAGTGTTCGATAACAGTGGCCTCCGAAGTACCCCTAAATGACATTATAAATAACCGCGACGCAACGGGCAGGATTGCAAAATGGGCCACTGAGCTCTTACCATTCGACATAACTTACAAACCCCGGCGAGCTATAAAGTCGCAAGTTTTGGCTGACTTTGTCACTGAGTGGACTGAAGCCGAACTCCCTAAAGAGTACGGCGCATACTCCAATTGGATTATGCATTTCGACGGCTCCAAAATGTTGGCCGGATTGGGGGCTGGCATCGTACTAACGTCCCCAACCGGGGACAGAGTCCAATACGTACTTCAGATAATGTACACAGACTCCAACAACGCAGCCGAATACGAGGCCCTCTTACATGGCCTCCGGATGGCAATCTCCATGGGCATCCAACGCCTAGAGGTGCGCGGGGACTCAAACCTCACAATATCCCAAGTTAATGGAGACTTTGACGCCAAGGATCCAAAAATGGCAGCCTATCGCAACGCCGTCCTTAAAATGTCAGCTCGGTTCGAAGGACTTGAATTCCACCACGTAGCCAGAGATAATAACCAAGCGGCCGACGTATTGGCACGCATCGGCGCAAAACGTGACGCTGTCCCTCCAAATATCTTCCTGGAATGGCTGTTCAAGCCATCCGTACTATGGGAAGAGGAGTCCGGAAATAACAAACCGGAGGCAGCCGCAGAACAATCTGACATAACCGGCGATCCAGTCGACGAAACAACACCCTCAGCTCACGACATAATGGCAGTAATCGCCCCATGGACAGAGCCGTTCCTAGCCTACTTTCTTAGGCAGGAACTCCCCGAAGACCATAATGAGGCCCGCTGCATAGTCCGGCGATCTAAAGCCTACAAGGTCCATGAGGGAGAACTCTATAAGAAAAGCACAACCGGAGTCCTTCAAAGGTGTATCTCCAAAGAGGAAGGGCGAGACCTTCTAGCTGAAATTCACGCCGGACTAGGCGGACACCACGCCGCAGCCCGGGCCCTTGTAGGAAAGGCATTCCGTACAGGATTTTATTGGCCGACGGCCCGGGCAGATGCTCAGGACTTAGTCCGAAGATGCGTCGGTTGTCAGCTCTTTGCTAATCAGAGCCACATGCCACCCACCGCCCTCAAAACTATACCCATTACCTAGCCGTTCGCGGTCTGGGGGCTTGACATGGTTGGACCACTTAAAGGGGGAACCCACAAGCAAAGGTACCTATTGGTCATGGTGGATAAATTCACCAAATGGATAGAGGCCAAGCCAGTTAAAACGGCAGAGTCCGGACCAGTGATAGACTTTATATCCGGGGTAGTACACCGTTATGGTGTCCCCCACAGCATCATCACCGATAACGGCACGAACTTCACGGCCGATGAGGTTAAATCATGGTGCAAAAATATGGGCATCAAGCTCGATTACGCTTCAGTCTATCATCCTCAAACCAACGGTCAAGCGGAATGAGCAAATGGTCTAATAATGAGCGACATCAAACCCAGACTAGTGCGGTCCCTTACGAAATCTGACACGCACTGGGTAGAGGAGCTCGACTCCGTACTCTGGGGCTGCGGACAACGCCTAACCGTACTACCGGATTCACACCATTTTTTATGGTATACGGCGCAGAAGCAGTTTTGCCCTGCGACATAATTCATGACTCACCTCGAGTGCGCATGTACGAAGAAAGAGAAGCCGAGTTGGATCGGCAGGACAGCTTGGACGCATTGGAGGAAGAACGCGACGTCGCCAAGGCTCGTTCCGCATTCTATCAGCAGCAGGCTCGAAGATACCAAAGCAGAGAAGTACGGGCCAAGACTTACAACGTTGGCGAACTGGTTCTACGCCTGCCGGACAAGAAAAAGGACAAGCTCAAGCCCAAATGGGAAGGCCCCTTCATCATCGATAAAGTCTTGACCGGCGGAGCGTACCATCTACGAAATACGTCGGATAACCGACTCGAGCCGAACCCATGGAACGCAGCCCACCTCCGAAGATTCTATGCCTAGCGCCGGACTAAGAGTTCGTCCCTTTCCCCCCGTCCAAATTTTTTTTACTTCAGCTGCCTTTTGTTTATCTTTTTCTTCTCAACCCTATTCATCAAAGCCTTAAAAGGCCTACTTGCGCATCGTTCGCGCGCAATTGATGTGCTATCCGCACTCATTATACCTGGGGGCTTCTTTACCAGAAGCTTAATTATAAGGGCTTCATGCCCAGCACATGTGTCAAGCCTCCACATGTACCTTTTATTCACCATTATATGCATCGATATGACTTAAGTTTTGGCCAAGCTGGGTTGCCTGGCTCCTGTGCTTACCCCTACGTTCCCGATTGTTCGGCTAGGAGGTAAAGGGAGCACCTCTGCGATTGTTACTGCCGGGTCAGCCGGATGTGTACCTCAGACTGGGTGAAGCCGAAAGCTAGCGTTCTTAAGGGAATATTCGGTCGGTGACTTAAAAGATGATTTTTTTTATCCACTTATTTCTGCCCCCAGATGTTTTTCTGCTTTTTTTCGCAGTCCGGACATGCACTTTAGGGCATGCCACCCCCAGAGGAAAGGAACCCTTAACGGAACTATTCTCCCTGGAAGATGTTTCTTACTACCCATGTAATATAACATAACTAGTTGGGCACTTGTCTGATAAAGCACTAATGACCCCTACGCCTGGTCTCCATGCATACCCCGGTTGTTTCATAACCGAGAAGGTATTCAGACACACTCCAGACTCTAGGGTCCCGAGGTCGAAGCGAAAAGGTCGGCAAAGACAAACGATCTACAATCCGGCTAGAAGGCATTTTATATGTCATTTTATAATACATTGTCAAATCGACGGATTGTATTCTTCCTCAATCCCGTCTAAGAGGTTGTCTAATTTACAGTCCTGTTGGGAAAATTTAGTGGCCAACTCTACTTGGCCGTATACTAAACTCACAGGGATCTCCTTCCCATCGGGCCCCACAGGTCCGACTTCGGCCATGTGGTTGGGATCCGCCTTCTTGTACCGCGTCTTTACCATGGCCCAGGCCTCCCTGGCACCTTGGCGGCAGGCCGAAATCTTCCATAAATGGAAGCGCTGCCGCACTCCCTGAAGCTTCTCCGCAAGCTCCCCAAGACCCTCGGGTAAGGAGAAGGCTGGCCATAAAGCCTGGATGACGCCGCTCATTGCCTGCCGAACTCGTTCGATCAGTTGCAACAATTCGGGAAGTTGATCACCCGTTGATACGGGCATCTCCTCCACAGGGCGACCTGTGAGCATACCTGCAGACATATTCTGTCAAATCGACTTCCTCGCCGAACTCTTCTTTTCAAAGGAGTTCGCTCAAGCACTTACTATAGATGCCGCGACGAAGCCGCTGATTCTCCTTAATGGAGCCCGACAGCTCGGCCCGAACGCCTTTCAGCTCTTCTCCAAGCTGGGCATGGGCATCCTGGAGCTTGTTCCTTTCATGTTGCACCTTATGCAGCACCCTCTCGCCGGCCTTTAGTTGGCGTAGAAGTTCTTGCTTGTCCGGATCTTGTCCGGCAGCACCTGCAACGTCATTTTTTAGACTTGCGCAAAGGCCAAACGCTACTTATCTTTCTAAAATAATGCGTTACCAGGAGAGGTCCCTGTGTTTCCTCTTGCGCCAGAGAGTGCGGCCTCAAGTTGGGCCTTGCACTCCTGCAGCTCCTGAGACAGTTGGGTATTCTTCTCGGTAAGATCCTACATTTCATATGATCCTTAAATCAGTTAATATAACTACTTTAAGTCTCGGGGGCTACTGGCATATACAACTATTAAATTCTCTTACCCGTATGTCTTTTACATACTACTCCGTAGCTCTGGTAAAACCATCTTGAGCAGCACGAAGGTGCGCGTCCCCCGCGTTAAAGGCATTCAACGCCTCGGGGGAGAAGCACACGTCACGAAATATTGTCCGGCGGCGCCTGTGATTCATGGCACTCTCCACCTCAGACTTGGTGGCGGACAGTCTGTCGGCATCCTCCGTCGGAGGAACGTCCGGCTCGCGCCTTGCGCTCGCCTCCCCCTCCAGACCAGGTGCTGGAGCCTGGCTGGTAGAGGTTGGATTGGCAACCTCCACGCCCGCAGTCCGGCGGGCGCTTTTTTCCCTACAAAAGTCATGAGCACTCAAACGCTTCCTAGGAACGTTGCTCTAAATAATGAATTGTGAGCTACACCTTTGCGGCGATGTTTCAGTCCGCGCCGCGCTCCTCTACCGCGGCGATGTTTCAGTCTCGCCCTAGGGGTGCCTCCTGCACGGCGCCATCATATACGGTGGTCAGAAATAAGCAAGGAAGGAATGACGGTGTCAGGACTTCGGTCGCAATCACCTAGGAAGCCGGATATAGTCCGGGATAGTCGGCCGTGATGGCGACTAAAGCATTGTCCATGCTGAGCTGGTGGAACACCCCGTCGATTAGCTCCACCTTTATGTCTAGATCCTCTTCGGAGGCCGGATCCCGGGATCTCTCTGGATCCTCGGGTTGCGGAGCTGAATTTAGCATGTCCTCCACGATCCGACGCAGTTCCTGCATCGAAAGAAGAACACAATATAAGAAACTTAAGTTTCAAAAAGCATGGGTCGGGCACGCAGAGTGTTCGCTTACCCAAGGCCAGGGATTATTCATGGAGAACCCATTTAACGGGTTCGTCTGAAGGAAATCCTCCTTCTCCCCCTTATACAGGCCGGACAGGATCGTCACCAGGTCTTCGACCGAATCCGGCCCTTTACGGCCATGACGGGTGGCATCGTCCTCCCCGTTGAAATCCCACATGGGGTGGCCCCTATATTGTAGTGGCTGCACCCCCCGCATAATGCATGTTGCCATGACTCCAATCATGGTCAACCCGGAATGGGCCAGTAACCTTATTCGGCCCATCAAATAATGGACGCTCTTGTCTTCCTCCAGTTGGGGGCTCCGCGGACGCCAACTAAGGCGTTTCTTTAGAGGAGCATTGCTGAACTCCGGGAGGCCGATCCGAACGGCGTCCGGCAGCGGAGCGTCTTCTATATAAAACCATCCCGAAGGCCAGTCTTCGGACGCCTTCTTAGGGGTTCCGGATGGATATCCGGTCCCGGCAATACGCCATATTTCGGCACCGCCCACTTGATATATGGACCCCTCGTGAGAGCGGGGTACAAGGCAGAACAACCTCTTCCACAGCGTGAAATGGGGCTCGACGCCCAGGAATAGCTCGCGAAGAGCTACGTAACCCGCAATATGCAGGATTGAGGCGGGCGTGAGGTGATGAAGCTGGAGTCCGTAGAACTCCAGGAGCCCGCGGAGGAATGGATGTACAGGAAATCCGAGCCCCCTTATCAGATAGGGGACGAAGCATACCCGCTCCCCTTTGTTGGGACTTGGGGTAACCTCTGCTTGCTTCCCACCTTTGTAGGTGGCCAGCCCGGCTCGAACCGGAACCATAAAGGCCGGAGGGAGATATCCCCCCGCTTGGAGCTTCACCAGCTCGTTGTGCAGAACAAAGCATCTCCTCCAATCTCCTGGCAAAGGGCTGGTTGCGCGAGAAGAGGAGCCGCATTGACGGTCCATGATGGAATGGATTCTTGGTCGAAAGCGTTCCAATGAGTATTTGCGGGAGGAAGATGGTGATTTGGATCTAGATTCTTGCCTCCCTTATAGGCAGATTATTCGCACAACTAGGGGGTAAAACATAAAAGACACCCTGGCTTTTCACATTCGAGCGACGCGTGGAAGAAGGCCATTATTGGGCGTGGAAGCCAAGACGCGCAACATTGATGAGGAAGCCGGACACTATTCGGCAGGTACGTAGAACTTGAAGGAGAACCCGCCTTGCAACGCCGAAGACTACACACACGCTGGACTTATCGTCATTGAAGCCTGGTTCGGGGGCTATTGAGGGAGTCCCGGATTAAGGGGTGTCCGGATAGCCGGACTACCATCATCGGCCGAACTATCATCGGCCGGACTATCATCATCGACCGGACTCCAAGACTATGAAGATACAAGATTGAAGACTTCGTCCCGTGTCCGGATGGGACTTTCCTTGGCGTGGAAGGCAAGCTTGGCGATACGGATACGTAGATCTCCTACCATTGTAACCGACTCTATGTAACCCTAGCCCTCTCCGGTGTCTATATAAACCGGATGGCTCTAGTCCGTAGGACAACAACAACCATTACAATCATACCATAGGCTAGCTTCTAGGGTTTTAGCCTCCTTGATCTCGTGGTAGATCCACTCTTGTAAACATCCACAATATCAATATCAATCAAGCAGGACGTAGGGTTTTACCTCCATCAAGAGGGCCCGAACCTGGGTAAAACATCGTGTCCCTTGTCTCCTGTTACCATCCGCCTAGACACACAGTTCGGGACCCCCTACCCAAGATCCGCCAGTTTTGACACCGACACCCCCCCTTTGACGCGCAAGCTTGGTTAGATGTCGACGCTCTACATCCTCGGGTCCCGGCCCTCGAGCGAGTCTCAGCCGTCGCTGGTTTGCCAGGGCGCGATGCCATGGACAAAGCCAGAGGGTGAGGGCTGGAGAGCCAGTAGGAGCCCTGAGTCGCGATGCTCAGGTACCCCCCCTTTAACGTGCAAGCGGTCCACACGAAGGAAGAAGGGGTGCCATAGATAGGCACCAAATAACAAGCATGATGGGTCGAATGCATAGCCAGAAAATAAACGCAAGAGGGATTCATGCCGCCGAGTCTAACCCAAGCGGCTTGGGGATGATGCAGCCCGAGGGGCGCCCGCAACAAGGTAAGATAAAAACATGAACAAAAGGGATACACGCCGCAGGGACGGACCCACGTGGCCTGGGAATGATGCAGCTCCCAGCTGGAAATGAAACTTGAAAGATGTCACGTGATAGTGTTGACGATGAAGGGGTGTTGATGTAGTAGACGTAGCGGGTTGCGGGAGCCGATCTTCATGAGCCCCTAGGCCCAGGAGCCTCGGGAGGCTCCGGAGGCATCGGTGGCCCCTCGCGAACCATCTCCATCTCCGCCAGGACTACGGAACGCCTGGCCTCCTAAGCCTCCAGGATGCTCCTCATGAGGCGCTGGCGCACCGCAGCCGTGTTCGGCAAGCCGTAGGGCATGCAAACATAGCTGTGGGGTGGGCCTTCGCAGCACCCCACGCGTCAGGGCCAGAAGCGCTCCTAAGAGGCGGCTCGGTTGAGCCCTGGGATGTCGATGCAGACGCGCAGCCCACCATCCTCGCCTGGATGGGGAGCTGCGGTGGGTAAGTGGCGGCTGCCACTCATGACTCTTGACTCCTGCAACTCCTGTGTGACCTGACTGACGAACTCCTGACGGTTTGGCCCTCCTTGCTTTGCCCCTTCCTGTGGGAAACGTGCTCTGAAACACGCCTCCAAGTGGTGCCCAAGCGCCTCCCTCGTGACCTTAGCAAGGTCGATGGCCCTCCAGGGGGAGCCCCCGAGCCCTGCTTGAGGAGGGCGTCGGGCGCGCCTCCCTATGCAACAAAAGGAGGTGCCCCCTGAGCAGGCGCAGACCCTGAGGGGCCTGCCTCCTGAGGGGTCGGGCCTGGCGATGTCTTCTTCTTCTTAGGAGCGGCTTCGGGGAGCCTCCCGCTCCCACGATCTAGGTCTTCATGTGATGTGGCCTGAAAAGCTCGTTCCAGGGAGCACATTGTGTCTCTTTCTTCATAGGGCACTGTGATGACTCCACCGCTTCCTGGCATCTTGAGGACGTTGTTGCCATGATGAGTCACGGCCATGAACTTGGCGAGAGCTGGGTAGCCGAGGATGGTGTTGTATGGCAGGCGGATGTAGGCGACATCGAAGTCAATGAGCTCTGTGCGGTAGTTGTTGCGGGCCCTGAAGGTGACAGGGCGGCGGACCTGCCCGATTGGAACTGTGGAGCCATCGGTGACTCCAGAGAAAGGCTTGGTTGGTTGAAGCTGATCGTAAGGCACTTGGAGATTGTTGAACGTCTCTATGGACAGGATGTTGAGCCCTGCCCCGCCGTCGATGAGGGTCCTGGTGACTTGCACGTTACTGATGACTAGGGAGCAAAGCATTGGGAGGACTCCGGCTGTGGCCGCACACTTGAGCTGATCCGCTGAGCTGAACATGATGGAGCACACCGACCACCTGAGGGGGCGCGTGGCTTCAAGCTTGGGGAGGACTGCATTCACTTCGCGGGCGAACTGCTTGAAGATGCGTTGAGAGGCTGGGGCTTGAGCTTCGCCCAGGATGCATGCGATCGCGCGTGGCTCCTGGAAGCCCCCAGCCCCCTCATCCTGATGATGGTCCTCGTTTCTCCTTGGCTGCGGAGGCAGCGGAGGGAGGCCTGCGTTTCCTTGCGGGCGATCCTCGCGAGGCTAATCCCTCCAGTCTCCCTTGCGAGGTTGATCCTGCCAGCGATCCTCGCGAGGTCGGTCGCGCCACCCTTGGCGAGGGCCGCGGTCTTCCCAGCGTCCTGCGTTCCTTCCTCCTCCTCGGCCGTAGCCACGATCGTTGCGGTCGGGGCGCCGGCCAACCCTTCCTTCTCGCACGGCTCGGAGCTCTTGGCATTCGTTGGTGTTGTGGGTGTGGAGGTCGTGGTACACACAGTACCGTATGCCCTTGAAAGACTCGGGCTGATCTCTGCCCCGCTTGGTGTCTGGTTCTGCCGTGAGCACGGCAGCCCCCTTGCGCTTCACGTCCTTGGCCTTGGATTTCTTCTCTTCTGGGTCTGCGGCTGGCAGTTCAAGAAGGGAAAGGTGCCCTTCCTCAGCCCTGGCGCACTTGGTTGCCAGGTTGAACAGCTCCAAGGAAGTGCATAGATCTTCATGCATCGCCAGCTCCTCCTTCATCTTGACGTCACGCACGCCGTCGGAGAAAGCTGAGATGATGGCCTCCTCGGTCACCCTGGGAATCTTGAGTCGTGCGCTGTTGAAGCGCTGGATGTACTTCTGCAGGGTCTCCCCTGGTTGCTGCTTGATGCGGCGCATGTCGCTCACGGTAGGTGGCCGGTCACAAGTACCTTGGAAGTTGGCGACGAAACGGGTGCGCATCTCGTCCCAGGAGGAGATCATGCCTAGGGCCAGGTTCAGGAGCCAGGTGCGGGCCCGTCCTTGAGTGCCATGGGAAACCAGTTTGCCATGACCTTTTCATCCCCGTTGGCGGCTTCGATGCCTAGCTCGTAGAGCTGGATGAACTCCGCATGGTTGGTCGTGCTGTCGTAGCAAGGGGGCAGGTCTGGCTTGAACTTGCAGGGCCACGCGATGCTGTGCAGCTCGGTGGTGAAGGCGCGGCAGCCTGCTATGGCCACGGGAGGCCTCTAGTGATGAGGAGCTTGGTCTTGCGGGACCCATGCGCTGTAGCTGGGAGCAGCGCGGGGTCTTGGCGTGCCGGAGCAGGAGCGTGGTCGCGACGGACCGGGGCAGGGAGCATTCGGGCAGCTTCTTGGGGGCGAGGAACCTCTTGGCAGCTCCGCTCCTGCTGCGCTGGCGCCGAACGGGGTGGGTTTCGTCCAGGGGCCACGCGCCTTGGGGTCAGGGTGCCTTCTTGAGGGGGAGGCGGCTAAGGCGCCCCCGGAGCTTCATTGCGCGCGCAGGGCAGGGCGCGGTGCAGCAAGAAGGACGGCGCGGGGGAGCCCCCTACGGCACGGACGAGCTCGGCAATGCGGTCGAGCCATTCTTCGTAGACGTCGTCGACCGGGCGGTAGCGCATGAGCTCATTTGCCGCGATGAGCGCAGACCGAGCCTCCATGGCCGCGCGGGGCACGCGGGACGAAGAATCGGCCGGGGCGAGCGAGGGAGTGGCAGTGCGGCCGTCTCACCTCATGGATGGATGCTGGGACGATGCCTGCTGCTCGTTCCCCGTCGGGCTGGTTGCGGCGTTGACGGCGGGCGATGGGGAACCGCGGGGGTGGCCGCCGATGAGGGCCGTCTGGGCGATGCGGGAAGCGAGAGCGGCTCGGCGCTCGGCGCGGGCCCGACGAGCGTCTGACATGGACGCGATGGTCGGTGAAGAACTAGGCGGTGGAAGACAAATTCTGGCGCACCCCTACCTGGCGCACCAAATGTCGAATTTCTGGTTCCGGCAGACCCTCTAGATTCGAACACTGGGGTGCGCGCAGAGATTTAGCCTTCTGCCTACCTGTGCCTCACCGCCTCGCTATGAACTAAGGAATCAAAGGAACAACACAAGAGACACAGAGTTTATACTGGTTCAGGCCACCATTGTGGTATAATACCCTACTCCAGTGTGTGGTGTGGTGGATTGCCTCTTGGGCTGATGATGAATAGTACAGGGAAGAACAGCCTCGCAAGGGTCTGTTCTTGGCTGGTGCGATGAACTGCTAGGGGGAGTTCAGTCGCTCTCTCTACTGGTTTCTAGGTGAGGATCCGATTGATTTCTAGATGCCCCTACCTTGTGGGTGGCTAGTCCTATTTATAGGCAAAGGCCCTGGGCCTCTTCCCAAATATTGAGCGGGAAGGGCGCCAACAATCGGCCATTTTGAAGGGGAACATCTAGTACACTTATCCTGACTAAAGTTGGTCCTCGCCTGCCAAAGGCTCTGGTGGTGATGCCGGCTCGGGCTCCACGATGACCTCCATCCTGCCGTTCTGCTGGTCTTGGTCTTGTTGCACCGAAATGGATGCCTTTGCTTGATGCTCTCGCCTGCGCTTGCTCCCTTTGCACCAAAGAGGAAAGAAGGACATTGTGCAGGCTGGCTCCCCCCTGGTGCCCTTGGTCGTCATGGCTTGCGTCATGGGCACCTCGCGAGGTACCTCGCCTTGATCTCTCAGCCTCCTCGCGAGCCAGCCTGACGAGGCTGTGCCTGAGGAAGCCTCCTGTCGTCCGCCCCACGAGGCTTGGCCCCTCGCAAGGGTCCTGAGCTTGTGTTGATGAAGATGGGCCATGCTGGGCCGCCCCTTGAGCCACGCCGCAGGCAGGCAAGTCTGGGGACCCCCATTCCCAGAACGCCCACAGGTGCAGAATAAACTACAACAACTAGATTTGCAACCACCGGATGTTGACGATATCTTCAAAGAACATTGCAACAACAGCGAGGCTTCACATCAACATATGGTAAGCCAATGTGTTTTACTACATGTGAAATGTAATGCGAGTGGGCTGCTTTCTTGGCTTGTGCCCTCAACCCGTAACCCTACCGAATTACAAATAGTTCAGTTGTCTGCTTTGCTGTATTGCTTGATTCGGTTGCTTGTTTGTTGTTACGCTATACCTGAATTGGCCAATATGTCCGAAGTGCCTGTTGTACTATCGTAAAGAAATGCATGCCTATTTCAATTGAGTCCTTAACTTTTCCTCTCAACTTCATCACAAGACTGTCTTCGTAGTTTATATGAGGCCACACTGTTAAGTGCTTTCTCAGATTATTTCAACTGCTTAGATGCCTTTGCAACTTAAATATAGCGGTGGTACACTCCCTTTCATCTGGGTCCCGTTTAATCCCGATTAAAGTCCACTAGTGGTATGACAGTTCAAAAGAGTTTTTGTTTTTTGGGGAAAATGAACTAGGGAGGTAGCAAAAACTAACTAGATGGGAATTGCGGATGTCGTTTATTTGCCACTTACATCCCTAGTTTCATCTTTATCATTTTAATTTCTTTTCGGCTGATGCTGCTTCGAACCATTTAAATATAGTTTGCCATGCTCGGCAATAATTTGTCCATCGTTTACCATGTAAGCTTACTGCCTGGATCATATGATAACTATCTCTTGTGTCCAGCGGAAACCTTTCAGGATGTCGTTCACACTAGGACACAATGTACAACCCCAGAATCTATTTGCGGAAGCAGTGCGCCATCCATGTTACCAGATGGTAGCAGTTCAGAGACAACACCGTCGGAGAGCAGTTTGAGCACAAATATTATAGTGCTTGAGGCTCTACTAGAGGCAGAAAGAGATGGTGTGGCTGCCACGAATGAGGTAATCTTTATCTTGAGGCTGGAAATTACGGAATTAGCGGCACGCATTATGCAAGCAACCCAAGAATTGGAGGAAGTAAGAATGTTGCATTTGAAGACGGAGGAGGTCCTGCTGTTTCTGCTATCTGAAGCCCAAGGTATTCCCGATTCTTCTTTAGATACCAGTTGAAATTATCATTAGATTATTGTACATGCATGTTGTGTCATGTCTCTGAATGGATTATGTTGCAAGACCCCCTATGTTGTCCATGTGTTGTAATGATCCGAATTTTTTAGGCGAGGTAATCCTCAGTACTTGTATGATTGACATAAGGTGAACTGTTTTTCGTGTGAGCATATTGTATTGGATGAAAGAAATGTTTGACTCAAAGTGTATCCAACATACTGAATTCAAAGATCACGACATTTCTAAATCATAATCATATATAAAGGTGGAATAAATATTTGTTGTGGATTTGAAGAAATAAATAACAAAACACAGAATTATCTATGGATATTCGTAATCGAATACAAATTGGATTTGAATTTAGTTAGCCAGGGCCCAGGGCAAATGTGAATGCTAATTCTCCCAAGTTTTAAAAGAAGCGACTAAACACTCACTATAATTTGTGGGCTGCATGAAGCAAGTGTTTGTGAGATGGAAATTAATGTCTACCCCTGACACTTGACATCCTTATCGACCGGATTTACACTGTTGTCGATAGGGGTAGACTAGTAAGTTCAATCAGACGTGACACGACGGCCTCTGAGCCCATTCAGACACGGTGGGCGCCAAACATGGGCGGCAAAACACATTTGATTCAAGCTCGTCCGAAAGACATGTGTCTCTTCATTCATTTCCCCATTCATACACGGTGGGCGGCAAAACAAACTCTCCTCATCCAAAATCGATGTAGGCTAATATTTTAAATAGGGGCAGATGTGTAACTTCCCTCAGACGTGACACAACCGCCCTACATGTCAGCCCTGTTCATACACCATGGGCGCCAACCGTGGGTGCCAACCGTGGGCGGCAAAACACCCTCTCCTTGCACAAAATAGTTACCGGCAAATATTTGGGAGATGCGAGATTACCATCCTATCCCCAACCGACGCAATGTCCGAAATTTTAAACGGGGGATAAGTTCATAACTTTCCCACATTTCAGAGAAGCGCGTCCCAAAGTTTGAGATCCCCCTCCCCTCCATTTCCCCATTCATACACCATCGGCGGCATAACAACCTCCGCACTGCGGCCAGCCTCCTCCGTCTGCCACCCCATCCTCCACCTTGCCGGAGCTGCTACCCCTACCCCGTCGTCCACTTCAAGAGATGGACGTCTCTCATCCACGACGCTAGACCAGGATCCTTTCATCGCCTCCTCTCGCTTCATCGGCGCCGTCGTCCACCTTGCCGTTGCCGCTCCTACGACCGCCTCGTCCACGGCAACATGATATATCCCCCGACTCATCCGTCTGCCATCTAAAGTCTTCTTCCGCGCCGCCGACAGCCATCGCACCTGCAGCACCCTCAACATATTAGCATAGGCCTACACAGTGTCGCAAGAGAGGTGGTACTCTTCCATATGTGCTTAAGTTATTGATCTCACCCAGAAAATAGATCTTAATTTGTTTACTGTACTTTTCTTGTCCATACCAAATCATAGTGGCTAGTTGAAAGCAAACATTGGTTGTGAAGTAGCTTTGTCCAGTTTGCACCTTCAGATCCGCCATGGCACGGGCACTATACTCGTAAAGCTTATGGTTTCCCCCCTTTATATTCACTACCATCATCGTAGGTGCTTCGTGTCGTGCTAGAACTGCTCCTCAAGACCTCAACCCAAAGCTTACGTGTTGAAATACGAACCTAATATGATGCTCATATCACTAAAATAGAGAATTTTTAATTGGTCACCTAATGTTCCTATATTCTTTTCGAAAAGCATGTGTGCAACCCACTGGTCCAGCTAGTTCCACTTTCCTGATTTTTCTCTTGATGCTTAGGGTTTTCCCCTTTTATCTACTCTACTATGATCTGCGTAGGTGCTTTTTGTCGTACTAGCATTACTCCACCCTTCAAGCTAAACAACACAACACTCAGAATTCGAAAGCTTAGTTGTTCAAATATGATTGTGATATGATACTGATATTAGTTAACCGACACATTTAATTGGTTAGCTAAAGGTCCCACTTGAGTTTCCAAATGCATGTCGCGACATATAGAGAGACAGCATAATTGCATTTCCTTGTCACTTGTTGACCGTACTTTCTTGTCCATACCAAATCTTAGTTGTTATTTCAAAGCAAACATCGGTTGCTAACTACCCTTTTACGCGGTTTGCAGCTTCAGATCTGCCATCCCATTGCCACAGTCAACACTGTACTCATGATGCTTATGGTTTCCCATTTTATGATGACCACAATCAGCCTACGTGGTTCGTGTCGTAATAGCACTGCTCCACCCATCGAGCTAAACAAGCTTAGTTGTACAAATTCATATCTGATATTATTGCTGATATTAGTAAAACTGAGAGATGTTTAATTGGTTAGCTAAATGTTCCCACTTTAGTTTCGAAATGCATGTGAGCCACATATGGAGAGACCGGAAAGAATAGTACTTTTGTGTGTGCTCTGGTTCATCACGGGTGGCTAACCGACATTGTATTGAAAGACTTGTAATATCTTCAATATGCTTGCTCTTCTGCTCTTCTTTAAGATGATAATATTCTCTTGCGGTCAACTGGTCAGGTCGAGTTATTCTCCGTTAGTATATTTTGAATCTGCCAGGTCAGATCGACTTGTTCTTTTTTACTATATGTTGAAGTTGTCATCTGCGAAGTGTCAACACTTCTGGAGCTCTCATATTTTGAGTAGTAGGCCACATTATATTAATGCACACAACAAATTACAGCCTGCATGGCATCTCTTAAAAGAATTGCGGAGATAGCACAAAGGGGTTTACAGGGAGGCAGTATTGGATTAGAATCACTTCTGCATTACAAAGAATCTCACTTGTTTTTATGTTTTCATGCATGTCAGATATTGAACATTATCAAAATGAATATGAGAATGGGCGCACGAGAGGAATATTGTGGAACGATCCACTGGCTAACAAACTTGGCATGGTGGAGGATGGCCTATCTTATTCACCCATCAAGGTGCTTGCTCTAACTTTGCAAAGTTGTATTGGTCGCACATATTTTGCATCTGACCTCTTGCATTACTTCTACTTTGTTACACCATCTGCTTAGTTTAAGCATCATATATGAGTATATGCCATACCTATCCATTTTCTGTACCTATTCCATGTGTCGTCACACTATGTTTTTTCAGTCAAATGTTGTTCTTTCGTAATAGATGCCCAAAAGGAAGAGGGTGAGTGCAGATCCTCAAGGAGTACAAACTAGGTATTTGGAGAAGGTAGTGATACCTGTTAAATCACATAGATCAACAGTCATAGAAAACACAGGCCCAACTGTACCACACTTTACCCCTACTCAAGTGGCCAAACCCCTACTAGGACTGCTGGGAGCCCAGCGTCAGGTACTGTCTATGATATCAAATAAAAATTTGAACTCCTAAATTTTTGCTTGTGCCTTACCTTCTCTCTTGTATGAAAACTAATTTCAGATGAATCTCCTTGCTCAAAGGATCATACGATCTCAAAACAATATTGGGCTCTGCATTGCTCTCGTCAGTACCTCTCTCCCTTTTGCCTTGTAACGCTGTACTTAATTAATTGCTATTTGATTATGTATCAGCAGTCCGCACCTGAGCTTCATTATCCTCTGTTTCTTCCAATATTATTTGATCTATATTTACTCTTTGCAAAATGTACAATAATGGCAACTCTTATAAAGAATTTTCTTATGGGAATTTATTGAATTATCCTTCCATCAACATGGAGAAGGGCTTTGTCTAGCCCGTGTTAAGATGTAATGTAAGTTCATCCTTCTCAAGCCTTCAAACTTTGTTCTAGTATAGATTTGGATATGCATCATTTCCTCCACTGCTGTTTGCTTTGCTGTTTACATTTGATTGGATGTTTGCAACAACTACCAGTTTCAAATTGTAGTTGTAAAAACATGTTCCTTATGCAGAACAGATCCATTTATTTGCTTATATAATTGTGAAACCTGTTACATGTCTCCTTGTTTCTCTTTCAGAGTCGAATCTCTTATGCCAGGCAGAACTTTAGGGAAGATAGTGAGCCAAACCATCTTGAGGACAGCGAGATGACACCAAGGTCCTGTCTTGATGAAGACAGTGAGTTGAAGCTACTCACCAGCAGGTGTGAGACAACCTCTGTGCAGTCGCTGCCTCAATCAGTTCGACTTCTTCAGTCTCAACTTAAAGCAGAACAGCTTGCTTCAGCTCAGCTCCGACTTGAAGTCAAAGATGTAATGAAGATGTCAGAGGACTGCCTTGCGCACCATCATGACATATAGCTACGGGTGATGCATCTATCATTTACACAACTGAGGTCTAATCAGCTTGTTCAGCTGTTTGGGGGCCCCGACCTGGCCAAGCCTAGTGCCTTCTGAAGTGCTCTCAGTTTTGTATATTCTTTTTTCGGCGCGTTTATTTGCACTGGTGGCGAACTTTGATGCCCAGTGGATGTAATATGTGTGATCGCCGTGATAGCCTAGCATAAGTTGCTTGCTTATTTATTTCCTTGTTGTCTTTTTTATTTGTTTGCTTGTAGTCATTGCAGTTCTTTTTCCGCTGTTTGCTAGTGGCTGCAATAACCTATTTTTTAAAACTAGGCCACAACAACCATGGGCTAATATTTACTGTAGTGACACTGGGCCTCCTACGGGCCATAGAAACAGTGGGCCTTCTACTCGCCGTAGAAACAGTAGGCCTTCTACGAACCGTAGAAATAGTGGGCATTCTACGGGCCGTGGAAACAATGGGCCTTCTACGGGCCGTAAAAATAATGGGCCTTCTACGGGCCGTATCGTCAATGGGCCTTATACGGGTCGTATGATTGATTGGCCAAACATGGGCCAATAACAGGCCGCATTATGGCTGTAAATGGGGTGGAGTTGAAATCATCCGTTCATGGGCCGACCATAACGGGCCATCCTTAATAGGTCGTATTTGATGACGCTATGAAAATGGCCCAACGTATTAACAGACCACAAACGGGTCGACTGTAACCACGGGCTGAATTTGGCCCACAAGCAGAAAATGACAGTAACGGGCCATAAGTAAACAAATGCTAAAATAAGCCCAAGAATAAATGGGCTCTTAGAAGGCCGAAAGATAACATGGGCTAGAAACGGCCCAATGGAATAACGGGCCAGTTTCACCAGGGGCCGTTAATGGGTATAAAGTGATACACTGTTCATTACAGGCCAGTTTCACGAGGGGCCGTTAATGGGTGTAAAGTGATACACTGTTCCTTACCGGCTAGTTTCACCACGGGCCGTTAATGGGCCAAGAGTTACAAAGGGCCTCATATGGGCCGAAAGACGTCATGGGCCATACATGGGCCAGAAGTGAAAATGGGCTGGAATCATATTGGATGGCCCAGATGACGCTATTGGGCCTAATTTGGATAGGGCGTAATGGGCCTTGGGTTAGCGGGCTGTAAATGGGCTATATGCGAACAGGCCCTTAACAGACTTTCCATGGGCCGACCCGCCACCTTTTGACCAAGTCAAACGGGCCGGCCTTTCACAGGAATGGGCCTCTGTTGGGCCGTGCCACGTGTCGATGTATCATAGGCGCTTCTGTCCAATGAGTGGATGACATCTGTCCCAATGATGAGCCGACACGTGTTTCCTCCAGCCAATGATGATTTTACACGTGGAAAATCCCCATTGGTCGGGGCTGTTAACGGGTTATCGGATCCAAAACCCGACCCGATAGCTTAACGGCGTTCCATTACGGTGGATGCCATGTGTCGGTCACCCTTGACTAAAGCACTTATGTGACACGCGGTCTATCGTCATGGAAGTGGACACTTCCGTGATGATAATTTTGGTAATGTCATGGAACACTTCTACGATAGCACATGTATGACTATCTTGATTCTGTCATAAAATCGTCATGGATGTACATGCATGACAAAAAATGCGACCTACTGTGACAAACACGTATCATCACGGAAGTGTATTTTTTTGTAGTGTAAGTTTGAGCACATAAGTTGGATA
>NC_041381.1:396247123-396249668 GCF_002162155.2 Triticum dicoccoides
GTAACCAACATCATATGTCTTGAACTTGGCTTCCTGGGGGTATGGTGTTCGTTTGTAATGTAGTTGGTGCCCCATCGAAGTTGTGCATTGGGATTTGAATACATCACCCACCACCCATACATATTTTTGGGCCGCATGGTATAGGGGTCTTCTGATTGACCCCGTCTCCTTGTGTGGTTTTAGATGACACGCATATCTGTGGGCTCCTGGGGTCTATATATATCATCCCTTTGACCGACAACGAGGGGGTTTGGCCATGAATGGATTCCTCCTGGTTTGTGTTAGGGCGGATCATGGTGACATGTTCGAGCAAAGTTCGAGCTCATGTGTTCTCAGGATTCCCTACCACGCGCTCGAATTGGTGGGCTGGACCGAGACCCTACGTATGTCGTCCTTAATTACCTAGCTTTCATGGGGGTTTGTCCGTATCGAGAGGTAGGCTCCACATCAAAATTGTACATCATTTCATATTTAAAACACATCATCCATTCCAACATACGTCATTTTGGGCCGCATGCAGGTGGTGCTAGTTTTGTGGCCCCTCTCATGTGGTTTTTGGTGATGGTCCAATCTATGGGCCCGAGCGGTCTATTATATCCCTTTTTGATTGATAACAACAGTGGTCTTTTGACCAAGCGATAGATTCACTGATCCGTCTTATAGTAGGTCATGGTGACATGCATGTCCGGCCAAAGTATGAGTACGTACACATGTCCCGCTGACACGAAGTGGGGGTGGGGCAAGCACCCTAGCTACGACCTTAGCCTGTTGATGTCTACTACGCAACTTTATTCTTGTAGACACGTTTTGGGCCTCCAAGCGCGGAGTTTTGTAGGACAGTAGCAATTTTCCCTCAAGTGGATAACCTAAATTTTATCAATCCATGAGAGGTGTAGGATGAAGATGGTCTCTCTAAAACGACCCAGCAACCAAATACAAGAAATCTCTTGTGTCCCCAACATACCCAATACAATGGCAAATTGTACAGGTGCACTAGTTCAGCGAAGAGATGGTGATAAAATTGTAATATGGATGGTAGAAATATATTTTTATAATCTGAATAAATAAAAACAGCAAGGTAGCAAATAGTAAACGGGCACAAAAACGGTATTGCAATGCTTGAAAACGAGGCCTAGGGTGCATACTTTCACTAGTGCAATCTCTCAACAATGCTAGCATAGTTGGATCATATAACCATCCCCCAAAGTGCAATGAAGAATCACTCCAAAGTTCCTATCTAGCTGAAAACATAATACGGAATTGTTTGTAGGGTACAAAACCACCTCAAAGCTATTCTTTCTGTTCGATCTATTCAAGAGTTTGTACTAAAATAACACAAAGCTATTCTTTTCATTCGATCTATCCTAGAGTTCATACTAAAAAACACCAAAGCACATTCAGATTTATAATATTCAATCCATCACAAAGAACTTCAAAGAGTGCCCCGAGATTTCTACTGGAGAAACAAATACAAGAACGTGCATCAACCCCTACGCATGGATTACCCCAATGTCACCTCGGGAATCCGCGAGTTGAGTGCCAAAACATATATCAAGTGAATTAATACGATACCCCATTGTCACTACGAGTATTCAATTGCAATATATATATCAAGTGTTCTTAAATCCATAAAAGTATTCAATCCGATAACAACGAAATCTCAAAGGGAAAAACTCAATTCATCACAACAAGATAGAGAGGGGAAAACACCATATGATCCGACTATGTTAACAAAGCCCGCGATACATCAAGATCGTGACATCTCAAGAACACGAGAGAGAGAGAGAGAGAGAGATTAAACACATAGCTACTAGTACAAACCCTCAGCCCCGAGGGTGGACTACTCCCTCCTCATTGTGGTGGCCGCCGGGGTGATGAAGATGGCCACCGGTGATGATCCCCCTCCAACAAGGTGCCGGAACAGGGTCTAGATTGGATCTCGTGAATACAAAGGCCTTGCGGTGGCGGAACTTCTGATCTCGAGCTACCCCGAAGGGTTTGGGAATATTTGGGAATTTATAGGGCGAAGAAGGTGTGTGGGAGGCCAACGAGGTGGGCACAACCCACTTGGGTGCGCCTGGGGGCCCAAGCGTGCCCTGGTGGATTGTGCCACCCTCGGGGCACCCCCCAGGTGCTGCTCTGGCCCATCCTGGGTGTTCTGGTCCATAAAAATTCTCCAAGGAGTTATGCGGTGTTTGGACTCCCACTACTAGGGAAAAGCCTATACACAGGATCTTACCAGCAGCGCATTTTAAAATAAGGCGTTGCTACAATGTAGCAGTAGCTGCTCCAGCAGAACTCGCTGCTGAAATAAAAGTAGCAGTAGCGCGCCTCCACTAAGCCGCGCTACTGCTATAACTCCCACGACCCCACCGCAAAGCTAGTTATAGTAGCAGTGCGTTAATTCGAAGTGCGCTACTGCTAGGTAGTTTAGCAGTAGTGCCTTTACCTATAGATCGCTACTGCTAAAACTAGCTATCTCCCACCACCCACGCTCTCCTCTATCTGATCCACACTCACACTCACACTCACTCGATCTCCCCCT
>NC_041381.1:396249886-396290418 GCF_002162155.2 Triticum dicoccoides
GCGCAGGTTCGCCCCCGCTAGCCTCCAGCCGCCGTCACCTACCCTCCTCCTCCTTGCTAGACTCGGTACCACCCTTCTCCTCCGTCCTCCCTTGACCCGCCGCCGTCGGCCCCTCCTCGCTCTGCCCTTCCTCCTCCGTCCTACTCTCTCCTCCCTCCTCCAGTCGCCCCTCCTTCTCCCTCCTCCCTCCTCCATCCACAACCCCTCCTCCCTTCTACATTTTGATTTAGTAGGCTAGTTCATATGCAACATTATGATTTAGTTCATATGATTTAGTTGATTTAGTAGGCTAGTTAATTGTTGATTTAGAACATTTTGATTTAGTTGATTTAGTAGGCAAGTTGATCTAGTAGGCTAGTTGATTTAGTTGATTTATAGAACATTTTTGATTTAGTTGATTTATAGAACATTTTGATTTAGTTGATTTAGTTGATTTAGTATGCTAGTTGATAGCTCTGAAGATTTGGCTCCACCTAGCTAGATCTTAGGATTATAATTGTCCATCAAATTGCTTCTCGCGAAAGAAGAATCAAATTGCTTCTCGCGGAAGATTTGGCATTTGCCTGCTAGCTGTTGGTTCTATTCTAGAAGTTGTTAGTAAGCTATGAAAATATAACTGAAGAAGAACAAAAAAATCACATGCTACTGTTTTTCTTTCCTGTGAAGTGGATCGTTAATCCTTTTCTCATATTGCTTTAGGAAAATGGCGCCACCACCACCACCACCATGTCGATTGTGCAAGTCAAGGTGCGCCAGCAGCCTTGCAACTGGCAAGCTGTTCGGCATCTACTTCTAGCCGAGTTTTCGTCATGCGGCGGTAAGAAATTATATGAAATGTAACAACTATTTTATTTTTAGTGTTGGCATTACTGCATTGTGTCATTTTGCTTTTTTAACATAGATCATCCCATGCAATGTGAGGTTCAAATTCAACAAGCTGACAGGAGATGCTGTGACATTTGAGGCTCCTAGGGGGCCGTACACTATGGAGGTAGAGAAAGGACGCAATATGTCGCAGATTGGAGGAGATGGATTGGCCCATTTCCTTGCCCGCATGCGTCTTACTGGTGGTGAGTTGATCAACTTCTCCTTCAGAGCAGAAAGACCCAAGCTGGCTGGCATTTATATAAACCTGGTGGAAGATGATGAAGATGATGAAGATAATGAAGATAATGAGGACCCACTCGATGAAGATGATGAGGACCCACTTCATGATGCCATCATAGCTCAAAGAATAAGGTTGAGTGAGGAGGAGGTGTGCAACCTATGGGACATAATTCCACCACATGCTGACTTTGTCGGGGTGCCATTCGTAACCCGCCTGACAAGTACCATGGTCGATCGACATGATATGGTATGTTATACTTACAAATGCAAATTATCTGATGATATGCTTAGTGTAGAGTCCAATGATATGTTGTGTGCAATCTAGTCGATGATATGCTTTAGTGTAGAGTTCGATCACATGCTTATTAGTGTAGAATCTAAGGAACTATTAATAGTGTAGATAATCCATATATACTTATTTACAAGAGTATGTGCGCGGCTATTTATTAATTGATATGTTTTGCTTATTCAAAAATTGGCAAAGAGCCTATCTGTGAGTTATGGTATCGAGCCTGATTAAGAAAGCACAGTTGGACTATGCCTTACCGCAAGGGGCTCCATCACAACCTGTACTTACCGCGTGGACACGGACGGTCGCACACACTTAAAATCGGTTGGGTGGAAGAGATTCCTTGATGGCAAGAATCTTCGTGTTGGACAGGCCATCCTAATTACTATCAGGAGCACCAACCTCCCAGGCTTGAGGATGATGATCGTCTTCAATATCATCTAGAACTACATATGTGTGTGTGGCTATATCATCTAGAACTACATATGATGATCGTTGTCGATATCATCTAGAACTACATATGATGATCATCGTCGATATCATCTAGAACTACATATGATGATCGTCGTTGATATCACCTAGTACTGCTTGAGGATGCATGTTGACTATATATGAAATTTTTATCTAGTACTCCCTTCATTCCAAATTACTCGTCGTGGTTTGAACTAAAACCACGACGAGTAATTTGGAACGGAGGGAGTACTACCTAGTACCTATAATGCTTTATGAAATTGCTATCTAGTAGTACCTAGTATCTGGAAATTGCAGTTTATTGAAACCGAAACAAGGTACGAAGCGGGGGGAAATGATGAAAGATATAGCAGTAGCGAGGGGCTAGGAAACTGCTACAGCTAACTAATAGTAGCACGTTCCAGAAAAGCGCTGTTGATATAATCAACAGTAGTAGCACGGGTGCGGACCACGCTACTACTAACAGTTAGTTGTAGCACCGTAGTAGTAGCGCGGCTGCCCGCACTGCTGCTAGCCTCAAAACCCGCGCTACTACTAGGGTTTTCCCTAGTAGTGTCCGTCTGATATTGATTTCCTACGATGTAAAAAACAAGCAAAAAACAGCAACTGGCAATGGGCACTGGGTCAATAGGTTAGTCCCAAAGAATGATATAAAGTTGCTATAAAATGATTGTAAAACACCCAAGAATGATAATGTATTAGCATGAATAGTTCATAAATTATAGATACATTGGAGACATATCAGCATCCCCAAGCTTAATTCGTACTTATCCTCGAGTAGGTAAATGATAAAAGAAATAATTTATGAAGTGTGAATGGTAGCAAAGTGCATAAGTTTGATCAATGATAATTTCAATCACTTTTCCTAGCATCATAACAACAATTCTTTTTTTATAAAACTTCTCATATTATAGTAGCAACCAATTCACATGTTAAGGTTCAAACAATGAATTCTCTTGAAACTCAACAACCTATGTTCTCAGTCACCAAGCAATTGCAATTCAACTTATTCAACAGAGTCTAAGTAAGATCTCCACATACTCAACCATCATATAGTCTTCTATGATTGCTAACACTCACCGCATACACATGAGCAAAACATTTCAACCGGACACATACAAAGATAGGGGCTTATAATTTCTCCTCCCAACGTATTCACCTTTGGGTGATGTCAACAATAATAACTCATGCTACCCATATTCAGCTGGATATATGTGCCTATATCTTTCCTCACCACATGATGCTTTCCAAAGGAGAAAAATAAAAAGGAATAGAGAGAAAAACTTTGACTCTTGCATGAAAGTAAATACATAAAAGTAAAAGATAGGCCCTTCGCAGAGGGAAGCAGAGGTTGCCATGCGCTTATTTCTTTGTATGCTCATCCCCTTAGTGCAAAAGAACGTCATGTTATATTGCCCCTTATGATAGCAACCTTTATTATGTAGTCTGTCGCTTTTATTCTTTACCATCACAAGTTCGTACAATGCTCAATTTTCTCTTACACTAAATGATCTAACACTTTTAGAAGCAATTTTTATTGCCTTATTGCACCGATGACAACTTACTTGAAGGATCTTGCTCAATCCTTAGGTAGGTATGGTGGACTCTCAAAACAAGATTTGGGTTTAAGGGTTTTTGGATGCACAAGTAGTATCTCTACTTGGTGCGGAATTTTTGGCTAGCAAAGATAAGGGCAAGCACCACATGTTGAAGGATCTATGACAATACTTCTATGTGAATATGAACAAACATAAATCATTATGTTGTCTTCCTTGTCCAACATCAACAATTTTGGCATATAATATTTTGATGGGGGCTCACAATCACAAAAGATTTCCAAGATAGTGTATTTGCATGTGAAAGTTCTCTTCCTTATACTAATTATTCGTGAATTGCTTGTATGACGAATATTGTGATCGTCAAGCCTCAAAAGATTTCACTTTCTAAACCCAATGTGAAGCTACCACTAGGCATGATATGATTTTAACTTCATGATATTCAATTTATTCAAAAATTTACTCATAGGACATAAGTGAAGCACTAGAGCAATTCCATAGAAAAGAGCTTCGTTGACGGGAACTAATTGAGGACTCTAATTTATTTAAAAACTTTCAGGTCTAAGTATTTTATTTGAACAACAAGCAAAATGAAAATAAAATGACATTCTAAGAATAGCATAACTCATGTGAAGAAGCAAAACCTTAGGCTCAACCGATACTAACCGATAATTGTTGAAGAAAAAAGGTGGGATGCCTACCGGGGCATCCCCAAGCTTAGATGCTTGAGACTTCTTGAAATATTATCTTGGGGTGTCTTGGGAATCCCCAATCTTGAGATTTTGTGTCTCCTTAATTCTTCTCATATCACGGTTTTCCTAAATCTCAAAAGCTTCATCCACACAAAACTCAACAAGAACTCGCGAGATAAGTTAGTATAAATCAATGCAAAACCTTATCATTCTCT
Organism: Triticum dicoccoides; assembly: GCF_002162155.2. Taxonomy (NCBI): domain Eukaryota; kingdom Viridiplantae; phylum Streptophyta; class Magnoliopsida; order Poales; family Poaceae; genus Triticum; species Triticum dicoccoides. Next base: position 396,254,217 of record NC_041381.1, read on the forward strand.
ACTATAGCAAATTACTAAAATTATTATTAAACATTGCATAGTAAATTCCTCTGCATATTTAATACTCCTATCCTCAAATAGAACCATTAAGCAAGCAAACAGTGCAAACATAACAACAATCTGCCAAGACAGTATAGTCTGTAAAGAATGCAAGATTCATCATACTTACCTAACTCCAAAAATTATGAGAAAAATACTACACTGTATAAAATTTATCAGAGCTTATTTTTAAAAACATTTCAACAATTTATCATATTCTGAATTTTATAGGGAATTTTTGCAACATCGATAAACTTTATGTTTTGAAACAACAACATGTATACTTGCAAAATAAGCATGGCAAAGGCTATCATTGCCACTTTTATTGAAATAAAAGATGCAAAACATTATTATAAATATCAGAAAGAAAATCCTAAAAAAAATAAATTGATGCTCCAAGCACAACTCATATCATGTGGCGAATGAAAACATAGCTCCAAATGAGGTTATCGATAATGTTGGAGACGAAAGAGGGGATGCCTTCCGGGGCATCCCCAAGCTAGTTGCATGGATCTTCCTTGAATATTACCTTGGAGTGCCTTGGGAATCCCCAATATTAGGATCTAGTCACTCATTATTGTCCTAATATCGACATCTCATCCAAAACTTGAAAACTTCAATCACACAAAACTTAACGGAACTTCGTGAGATAGGTTAGTATGATAAAGAGCAAACCATTTCACTTTTGGTACTGTCAAAGACAAGATTCATAATTTTTTCCACACAATGCCTAATTTAGCATATCATTTATACAATTTATATTGAGCAATATAAGCCATAGAAACAACGAAACAAGCAAACTATGCATTGAAAACAGAATCTGTCAAAAACAGAATAGTCTGTAGTAATATGTACTCAAACCAAACTTCTGATACTCCAAAAAATTTGAAACAAATATGACCACGTGATAAATTTACATATTAATATTCTTCAAAAATAATCAACTCAAAATAACTCTTCTGTTAAAAATGATAGTTATTTTTGTGAGCGCAAAAGTTTCTGTTTTTCAGCAAGATCAGATCAACTATCACCCAACATGATGCCAAAGGCTTTACTTGGCACTTTATTGAAACAAAAACAACAAAACATGATTACTACAGTAGCATAATCATGTGAACACACAAAAACAGTAGGTAAAATTGTTGGGTTGTCTCCTAGAAAGCGCTTTTCTTTAATGCCTTTTAGCTAGGCATGATGATTTCAATGATGCTCGCATAAAAGATAAGAATTGAAACATGAAAAGGAGCATCATGAATCACATGGCAAGCACATTTAAGCCTAACCCACTTCCTACGCAAAGGGATTTTGTGAGCAAATAATTCATGGGAACAAGAATCAACTAGCATAGGAAGGCAAAACATGCATAACTTCAAAACTTTCAACACATAGAGAGGAAACTTGGTATTATTGAAATATGTAGAAGCATATATTCCTATATCATAATAATTTTCATGGCATCATGAATGAATTCAACAATATAGCCATCACATAAAGCATTCTTTTCATGATCCACATGCATAAAAAATTTACTACTCTCCACATAAGCAAATTTATTCTCATGAATAGTAGTGGGAGCAAACTCAACAAAATAACTATCATGGGATTGAAAATTAAAATCATGATGAAAAGTTTCATGATTATCATTATTCTTTATATCAAACATGTCATCACCATAATTATCATAGATATCAACTTTGTTCTCACAATCAACTGAAATCTCTTCCAAAATAGTGGATTCATCACTAAATAAAGTCATGACCTCTCCAAATCCACTTTCATCATTGTGATAAGATTCAACACCCTCCAAAATAGTGGAATTATTACCTAGAGTTGACAATCTTCCAAACCCACATTCATCATCGTAATCATTATAAATAGGAGGCTTGCTACCATTATAACAAACTTGCACATCAAAACTTGGGGGAATAAGAATATCATCTTCATCAAACATAGCATCCCCAAGCTTATGGCTTTGCATATCACTAGCATCATGGATATTCGAAGAATTCATACTAGCAACATTGCGATCATGCTCATTATTCATGGATTCTATGACAAACATTTTATTGAATTCTTCGTCTACCAATTGATCACAATTTTCCTTTCCATCATTTTTATGAAAGACATTATGAAGACGAATAATGTGAGGCCACCTCAATTGCATTTTTTGTAGTTTTCTTTTCTAACCAAACTAGTGATAAAACAGGAAACTAAAAGATTCAATTGCAAGATCTAAAGATATACCATCAAGCACTCACCTACCCGGCAACGGCGCCAGAAAAGAGCTTGATGTCTACTATGCAACTTTATTTTTGTAGACACATGTTGGGCCTCCAAGCGCAGAGTTTTGTAGGACAGTAGCAATTTTCCCTCAAGTGGATGACCTAAGGTTTATCAATCCGTGAGAGGTGTAGGATGAAGATGGTCTCTCTCAAACGACCCTGCAACCAAATACAAGAAATCTCTTGTGTCCCCAACATACCCAATGCAATGGCAAATTGTATAGGTGCACTAGTTCGGCGAAGAGAAGGTGATAAAAATGTAATATGGATGGTAGAAATATATTTTTATAATCTGAATAAATAAAAACAGCAAGGTAGCAAATAGTAACGGGCACAAAAATGGTATTGCAATGCTTGAAAATGAGGCCTAGGGTGCATACATTCACTAGTGCAATCTCTCAACAATGCTAACATAGTTGGATCATATAACCATCCCTCAAAGTGCAATGAAGAATCACTCCAAAGTCCCTATCTAGCGGAGAACATAAGACGAAATTGTTTGTAGGGTATGAAACCACCTCAAAGCTATTCTTTCTGTTCGATCTATTCAAGTGTTTGTACTAAAATAATAGAAAGCTATTCTTTACGTTCGATCTATCCTAGAGTTCGTACTAAAATGACACAAAAGCAAATTCAGATTTATAATATTAAATCCATCACAAAGAACTTCAAAGAGTGCCCCAAGATTTCTACCGGAGAAAGAAAGACAAGAACGTGCATCAGCCCCTATGCATAGATTACCTCGAGAATCCGTGAGTTGAGTGCCAAAACATATATCAAGTGAATAAATACGATACCCCATTGTCACTACGAGTATTCAATTGCAAGACATATATCAATAGTTCTCAAATCCATAAAAGTATTCTATCCAATAACAACGAAATCTCAAAGGGAAAAACTCAATTCATCACAACAATATAGAGAGGGGAAAACACCATACGATCCGACTATATTAACAAAGCCCGTGATACATCAGGATCGTGACATCTCAAGAACACGAGAGAGAGAGAGAGATTAAACACATAGCTACTAGTACAAACCCTCAGCCCCGAGGGTGGACTACTCCCTCCTCATTGTGGTGGCTGCCGGGGTGATGAACATGGTCACCGGTGATGGTTCCCCCCTCCAATAGGGTGCAGAAACGGGGTCTAGATTGGATCTCATGGATATAGAGGCCTTGTAGCGGTGAACTTATGATCTTGGGCTACCTCGAAGGGTTTTGGAATATTTGGGAATTTATAGGGCGAAGAAGGGGTGCGGGAGGCCACTGAGGTGGGCATAACCCACCTGGGCGCGCCTGGGGGCCCAGGTGCACGCTGGTGGGTTATGCCCCCCTCGAGGCACCCCCAGGTGCTGCTCTGGCCCATCCTGGGTGTTTTGGTCCATAAAACTTCTCCAAGGAGTTACGCGGTGTTTGGACTCAGTTTGATATTGATCTCCTGCGATGTAAAAAACAAGAAAAAACAGCAACTGGCACTGGGCACTGGGTCAATAGGTTAGTCCCAAAAAATGATATAAAGTTGCTATAAAATGATTGTAAAACACCCAAGAATGATAATATATTAGCATGAATACTTCATAACTTATAGATATGCTGGAGACGTATCACCTGTCACTATAGATATACCCAAGGGGGCTTTCCGGTTTGTGAGGCAGGTTCCACCAAAGTTGTGCATTGTGTATTTAAACATTACACCTTTTATTCCTACATATACTTGGCCACTCCAGGTGGTTGTTTTCTTCTGGCCCCTCTCACCCGATCTTCGACGACACACCCACCGGTGGGCCCGAGCAGTCAAAGTTGTGCATTGGGAAGTTGAACATCACACACCACCCTATTGATACATATATATTTGGGCCACATGCTGGTGTGGTTTTTTCTGACCCGCTCTCGTGTTTATTTGTTGCCAAATGGTGCTATATAAAATAGCAGACGACTTGGATGATGCGCAACGGACATGGGTGCATTGGCTTAACCGAGTGCGATGCTCATGCCCTATAAAATCGCCATGACTTCGCAAGCGCAAGCAAGGTTGAAGGGGGTAATGTGTACAGGATATTTAGGATGAGTCCCACGTCCACGTCTGAAAATTAGGACGAACCGTGTGCGACAGACCAACTAGCTAGAGATCTAAAAAATACCCGCCTTGAGCGATGCAAAAATCAGCGGTTCCACGGCTTTTCCGTATTATCATACGCAAGTGTTCTTTTTGGACCATGTGCGATCTTGGTTGCTCCCGCCCGCTTCAATTCCTTTACCCAAATTTTAGTAGCCATGGTATTTCAACCATCAGCCCCACTCCTCCACCACCGACTTTATAGTAAAATTCCTAGCCGACGCATTTGAACCATCGCCCTCCCTCGTCCACGATCATCTCCACCCACCATTACTAAAAAAATTAGTAGCCGTGGTGTATCCTCAAACACCACCCCGCCCTCTCCACAGTCCACCCTCACCCTCTCCCTCCCGCTCGCACCCTAGCTTGTCGTCATCGCCACCAACTGACATGGCTTCAATTCTGTTGGTTTTTTCCCCAAGGTGGAAGGGATGATGCAGTACAACTATGGTAGGTATTTCCCTCTGTTATGAAACCAAGGTTATCGAACCAGTATGAGAACCAAGCAACACTATGTAAATGGTAGCTGCACACAAAGAACAAATCCTTGCAACCCAACACGTAAAAGGGGTTGTCAATCCCTCCCTGTTAAAAGATAGATTAAATAGTATGAGTTTGTTTAAATAGATCTGAATAAAACATGAAATAAAAGATGAAATAAAGAGTGTAGTGTCAGGGTACACAAACAGGGGTGTTTATTCTCCCTGACTTGTGCATGGACAAAAAAGCCTCCGTCCCGACAGCCAGGGCTCACCGGGGGAACAACTACCTCAACACCAACATACAATGCAAGGTCAAGCCAGAGAAGCCACTCTTCGTGAGATCAAGGAGAGCATTAAGAAGATCAAGACAACAAGATATCACCATTGGGAAAGCCTCCCTTGCTAGGCAGGAGAGCCCGGTCGGGTCAAGACCACCCCAAAGGCGAGTCCAGGATTGCCCCAGCAAGCTTGTCGGGGGCGCCAAGGCATCACCGCTCCACCGCTCTACAGCATCACGATGCCAATCACTTATCAACGCAATGTCGAGCCCCCAAGTGATTAAGTGGCATCCACAAAGAACATGGCAACTAGTTGGAAGACATATCACGCCCACTTGACACTCCTCCAGAGGCGTGTCAAGATGATAAGCAAAAGATGATTAAGCGACATGACAAGCTTGGCAGGCTTCAACCTCAGCACGACACCTAGCAGTGCATTTAATTCACTTTGTCCTAATTGCTAGAGTTATGTATGATAGCACTGTTAGCTATCTAATCACATGATAAAGACTGTTTTGCCATTGTGGTTAACCCTTGATCTATAAAAGGAGGTCCAAGGCTACCTAGAAAAGGATTTGGACCCTTGCACACTTCTACGCACATAGCACTCTTCCCGAGGCCATCTTGTCGGGCTTGAGCAACGCGCCCTTCGTGTTCCTCCATCCAATCCACCAAAGCAGGAGTATGGTTTTATGCTTCCCAATGGCCTAAACCTGGGTAAAAACCACTAGAGTCCCATTGCCGTGTTGCATCATGGCCTCTGCTCTTTGTGCAACGTGATCTCCCCCTTGCCAAACCACAAAGGGGGTCGTGGCCCCATAGGTGATCATGTTCCCCCATGACATCTTTGGTGCACCAGGTAGGGGGCTTTGCTTGCATGAACCCAAAGTTGTGAACAACACGTCGATCTTCTTCATCACCTCCCTCATCTCGGATGAAGAAGAAGAATGAGAAGATCAATGCAGTTCCGAACATCCTCATCATTGGATTCCCTTGCATATCTCTGACACAGCAATAACGGCGGTGGGGGCGAGGGACGTCGGTACTACGTTGGACACGGACGGTGCGAGTGGCGCGGCCACCGCCCCATGTGCGTTCAAAGAGACAGGCTGGGCCGCAACACCGTCTCTCTTGCAATCCTTGATCGGGCACACATGTTCCCAGGAGGTTTCATCTGGTCTGGCAAACAAGAGAAGGGTGCGTGCCTCTTTACCAATGCTCGGGTTGCGCAATGGTGATGCCGCTGATGTCGATGAGTTCGTGTGAGGCTCGGTCCTGCATTTATCCCACTGAGGGTAAATCCCGAGCTGTCTGCTAGAGCGATTCCATTGGCTGGTACCCCCGGCAAGCAAACCGCGGCAAGGCCCTGTGCACTAGCATGTCTACTGTGTCAGTTGCCGAAGGGTCATTGGGAGGAGGGGGAAAGGAGAGAGGGAGCTGGTCCTTCCCCTTTCTGTGATATTTCATCAAATTGCAAATGTTTACTTTGGCCCCTCGTCCTGCTCCAGGGTTGGGTATGTGACTAACGGGCCACCGAGTTCCTCTATTTCGTATCTTTCTGTTTTCCCCCTCTTCCAGGGCCAAAAATGGGTATATGTGCATGGTACCGCAGGGAGAAAGGAAGAGGAGGAATGCCTACGGGCAAGGGAGAGGATGATATGTGTAAACAAATATGCACCCTGGAAGGAGGAATGCATGAACAAAAGCTAAGTTGACATGCTCAAGAAATTTCTTTAGAATTCATGTCTATGCATCCCTTGAGCGGACAAGGTTTCGTATGGAAAGTTTTCTACACGGTGGAGCCTTACCATATTTGTTTGCGCCCTTGCTTTGTTTCGAGCCTACTCAACAAGGCAGGTGGCTGCATCGAAGACAGTTAAGGAAAAACCCACCGGCAGCGTGTCCTTGCCAGCTGAATGCTAAGGACCCGCTCCCCAAAGAAATCGCGGCAACATGCTATTGGCGGGCAACAAATATATGCAAAGAAAGTAGCCATACAAGTATCTATGGAGAAACAAAGGGGATGGCATTCAAGTTCACATAAAACATTTGTTCGATGAACATTAAAATGGAGATAGTGCGGAACTTAACATGGGATACACATATGTCTTGGTACAGGGCATCACAATAGTAAAGGTGACATAAGGACTGGCCTAGCAGCCTCCTGGGGTCCTTGGGATGGAAAGTACCTTGTCGGCAAGGGGGCCAGCCTTCACCGCGGTAGCAGATATGTCAGCGCTTGGCGATAGCTTCTTAAAGCTGTCGGAGAGGTTGAGGTCTGGATGGAAGAAGGTGAGGTTGCTCAATACCAGGAAGAGGGCATCACGAGAAAGCTTCCAGGATTCATTGCCAAAGCAAGTGGCCCTGTCATCTTCGTACATCTTCAACCCTTCGATCGGGCCTGGGAAGAAGAGCGTCAGCTTGACACTAGGAACCTCATGCTTGCCCATGTAGAAGTCCTGGATCTTCATGTCCATGTTTGCAATTTGGAAAGTAAGGCTCTCGGTGATGTAAACCATGTTCTTTATCCAGAGGTCGCGCTACTGGATTTGGTTCTCCAGTTTGTCCTCTGCATCTTTTTGAAGAGTTTTTGCATTGGTCAGGTCCTTCATCAACAGCTTCTCACTGCAACCAGCAGATTCAAGATACTTCTCAAGAGAGGCAAGCCTGGCTTTCATGGTGGAGATGGCGCCGTTGGCGGTATCAAGATCTCGGCTCTTGGAGGAAAGCTGTAACTGCATGCTCTTCAGATTGGCCTCTGCCTTCTATGCTTCCTCTTTGAGGGCCAGGATCTCCTTGCTACTCCCGGCAAGGTCCTCCGTCAACTTGATCACTTGATTTTAAAGGTTAATCTTGGCAGCATATGTGACAGCTAGGTCGTCAGTGATCTTCTTCAATTGGGCAGAGGAATCAAGGGTGAGAATGTTGAGGGCGGCCTTGTGGCCATCTGCCAAGTCCTTGGTACGCTGCTCAACAAGGGCCTCCAGCTCCTCATCCTTACCACGAGAGTTGCTTCGAGCGTCCCCTCCAAGGCAGAGATATCCTTCTCCTTGGCATTTAGAAGCACTTCGCGCTCCGCCAATCGAGCCTCCCGGGCAGCAATGTCCTCCTTGGCCATGGACAACACCTCCTCTTGCCGCATGAGGGAATGGGACTGCTTCTTGCACCACTCATGCAATTCGTTTCCTTTGTCCTTCAACTTCTGGTCCATGAGGTCAATAGAGTTGCGCTGCTCCTTGATCGCCTGCCACTTGAGGCTATACCTGTTCCGTACGTCCTTGAACCCTGCTGCCATAAATTCTAGGAAGGCTAGTCCTTGGCGCTGTTAGCAGGATCGCCAGCCTCTTCAACTCTCCAAGACAGCGGTGCTAGTATGCGTCTGATTTCTTCATCAACATTCGCGCATGCTGAAGTAGATGAGCCTGAAGTGGCTGGCCCAGGATGTGCGAGGATCAATGCTAGTTTGCTTGGGGATGGCAGTGAACTGCGGCCTGTGGACAGTGCGGGAGAAGGGGTCCCATAGATTGGAGAGCAGTTTTCTCCTCAACAACTGTCTCCGGGCCAGATATGCTGCCGGTGGTTTTCTCTGCTTCCTTCAGGAATTTTTGGATATCCCCAATAGTGTGTTCATGGCCTTCCGCAGCAACAATCTTGACTGCTTCCTCGGCAACACTCTTTCCTATGTTGGCCCCTTCCTCCAACAGCTCAAGCTCCTTAGTTAATGAATCTGCAAATAAAATCAAGCATAAAAAATAGGAAGAAGTCAGACACTGATGCTCTCCAATGTATCTATATTTTTTTATTATTCCATGTTGTTATATTATCATTCTTGGATGTTTTACAATCATTTTTGTCGGTGTACTAGAATAGGGGTACCCTAGTACCCCGAACTTGTGCACGGGCAGTTGCAGCACCCCGCGGCAAGGCTTACCGGGCGAACGCCAAGATCCTCCATGGTTCCCTTGGAGCCATTCAAGAACAAAGTATTTAAGCTCAGGAGACAAGGCCCCGGCAAGAGGAGCTTGCCGGGAAGGCCAACCGAGGCACTCCAAGGAACTTGCCGCGACGCGCCACGCGCTCCGGCAAGGCAACAAGGCCCCGGCAAGAGGAGCTTGCCGGGAAGACCAACCAAGGTACCTCGAGGCCCGGAGAGCAACAAGCTTCCGGACCCGACAAGATAACAACAACGGCAAGGCGCTTGCCGCGGCAGGCGGCCACTCTGTGCCCGCGCTCCAGCGCATCCACCAACGTGTCGCTCTGGGGGCCTCTCCAGGCGCGCGTGGCGGGAGGCTGCGCAGCCAGCGGTGCGCAGTGGCATGCAAAGCTGACAAGATCGCCATCGTGGCGAACGGTGGCGCCCCTAACGGTCCTTTCTGCACTGTTTGGGCGACTCAGACGGGCCTTTAATGCCCTTGTCCCCTGCCGTCAGGGTTAGGTAGGGTGCACTGTACAAGCAACTGTACCAACCACCTCACTTTTTATGTTTATACCCTCCTCTGCGTTGCCACCTGTCGGTGACCCCTTTAGCGTATAAAAGGAGGCCCATGCGCAACGTAGAGGGGGTTCGGACAGTTCGCTTCGATTCATTCGTAGCCCAGAAAAACCACGCTCTCTCTCGAGAGCAAGAACACAAGATAATACAACCAGACAAGCAGCAGTAGGAGTGTTATCTCTCCGGAGAGCTCCGAAGCTGGGTAAACTGCTCGTGTGCTTCGCCTCGATCCGCTCTTCGTGCTATCTCCGCCCCCCACCGAACCGAAAGGGGCCCGGTCCGCCGGCCCCATAGGTGTTCGTGGATCAGTTTCCCCCGACATCTTTGGCGCGCTAGGTAGGGGCGTCGAGATTGTGTGAACCTGATCCGGCGTTCACACGGGCTAGATCTTCATTCCCTTCATCAACATGCCACCGAAGAAGAAGACTTCGGCGGCAGCCGCTCCGTCCACGTCACTTCCGCCACCGTTGGAGCAAACGGGTGGTGGAATGGACGCCGGCGGAAGAATGGACGTCGACGAGGAAGCTCATGATACCGCCAGGTCCAAGAACAAGGCTGCACAAACCTCGGCGACTGTACATGTTCCACGCCACTCTTAGGAGGCGCAAGATCAACAGCGTCATGGCACTAGCAGTGCCATACGCATGATAGGCCAAGACCAAGCTGGTGGATCTCAGGGCGCTCAAGACCAGCATGCACGCCAGCGTGCTGGCACGAGCGGGGCACGATCGCCTGGACGGGATACTGCTCCTTCTAACATAGTTAGAAGTTCGAGCATGTCCCGCTCCTCGCGCCGTCCGCCACTGCCACCCACCACTCCAGCAGAAGCTTTGGCATGAGCTCAACTTCTCCTAGATTACCCTCCGACATCGGACAAGATCGACGAATGGAGGGCCACCATTCAGAGTCTCATCGGCTACGCCAACGGCGACACTCCACGGCGGTCGAGCGCGTCGCCGCCGCGGCAGGGTTGCCGGACGCGAGCCGGTGGCGACGAAACGGGCGGAGGTGCAACTACCATGCAATCACCGCCCCGAAGGCCAAGATCGCCGACTCGCCGGATCCACCTCGACAGCGACTCCACTGCATCGTCGGATCCACGAGCTCGTCGTGATCAGCGCCAAGTTCTTCATGATCGACAACAAGAAGATGCTCGAACTCGCATCGAGCGCCAAAGATAAGCGCGACGTCAATCCGACAAGCGCGCTGGGCCCTCTGTTGACATGCATGCGCCAGGGGAACCAGGCGATCTACCGTATGTGGTAGGTTGTCCTGCGTTCACTCGTGAGCTGCGGCAAGGCCAGTGGCCCAACACGAAAAACTTCAAGCCAGACGTACTGGAGAAGTACGATGGCAAGACGCATCCGTCAGAGTTCCTCAGCATCTACACCATCGCAGTACAGGCAGCCGGGGGACGGGATGACAAGATCCTTGCCAACTACTTCCCGCTGGTGCTCAAGCCCAACGTCAGATCCTGGCTCATGCACTTGCCGGACAACTCAATATCCTCTTGGGCTGATCTGTGCCATCAGTTTGTCGGCGCCTTTACAGGCGGACACAAGCCTCATGGCCAGGAGAGTGATCTTCATCTACTCGCCCAGAAGGAAGGAGAGCCCCTGCGCAAGTACATTCAGAGATTCAGCAGTGTGCAGCACAACATCCCAGACGTCCACCCTGCCGCGGTGATCAGCGCGTTCCATCAGAACATGTGGAACCGCAGGATGCGGGAGGAAATGGTGATGTGCAAGATGAGGGACGTCAGTGAGTTATATGCACTGGCCGACAAGTGTGCACGTGCTGAGGAAGGGCACTCGCAATCGACAAGTTCACAAAGTGGCCGGAAGTGCAGCCAGTGAGGAAGGTGACAGCACAGTCAGCAGTCAAGTTCTTCAGGTCAATTGTTTGCCGTTTCAGGATCCCTAACAGGATCATCACCGACAACGACATGCAATTCACGAGCCGCACCTTCATGCAGTACGTCCAAGACCTTGGCGCCAAGGTCTGCTTCGCTTCTGTTGCTCATCGGAGAAGCAACGGTCAAGCAGAGAGGGCAAATGCTGAAGTGCTGCGCGGGCTCAAGACCAGAACTTTCGACAGGCTGCACAAGTGCGGAAGAAACTGGATCGAGGAGCTGCCGGTGGTTCTTTGGTCGATCAGAATGACGCCAAATCGAGCCACGGGCCAGACACCTTTCGCTCTAGTCTATGGAGCAGAGGCAGTTCTCCCCACGGAACTCATATACGGATCACCTCGACTGCTCGCTTATGATGAGCTTGAGCAAGAACAGCTGCGACAAGATGACGCACTGCTCCTTGAGGAAGATCGTCTTCAGGCTGCTGTACGAGCTACTCGATACCAGCAAGCTTTGCGCCGCTATCATAGCCGCAAAGTTAAAGCCAAAAGCTTCGAGGAAGGCGACCTTGTTCTTTGGCGCGTTTAGTCCGCCAAGAATTCCAACAAGTTGACGCCAAAGTGGGAAGGCCCTTATCGGGTGAGACGAGTCACAAGCCCCGGCGCTGTCCGCCTTGAGACCGAAGATGGAATTCCGGTGAGCAACTCCTGGAACATAGAACATCTTTGTAAGTTTTCCCCGTAAGGCGCGGTTGCCGGAACCCGTTCCGGCAACCACCTTTTGTACAAGTCTTGTCGCTGTTGCATGTAATCCTTTGTACAAAGCCGGGCGCAGATCCCGTGCATAAGTAAAACCCAATGTGCTCCGCACAACTTGTCCATTTCATGCATTAGTTTCTTTCTTGCATGCGATTATCTGACACTTTGTGCAGCAGCTACATCCGGTAAGCACTAACGAGCCGAAGGGCTCCATATCACTATTTTCTCTTCTTTCTTCTTTTCAACAAAGTGAAATAAGGTTCCCCCACACACATGTTTGCCGGGGGGAAAGAGAAGATTGTGGTATGGACTAGGCGTCGTTCAAGCGAAGTCCTGCCTTGCCGGGAAGCAAACGACAGAAAAGCTAAGTTGCCAAAGTTTGAGCAGTCACTTTTTAAATTTTTGAGTTATCTTCCTCGAACGACCCTGCTTTGTATGGAAAACCTGTGCGCGGAGGAACCAACTCGTGGCTAGTTGCGCCCTTACTTTGTTTTGAGTCCGCTCAACAGCTTAAGCATGCTGCATCTAGTCGCGACAAGGTTTCTTGTCGGAAGCAGCGCCGCCAGCAGGCTGCTGAAGTTCCGCACTCAGCGCTCGCGGCTCGGGCGCCTGCGCCGACAAGTTCCCTAGAAGCGTAGGGTAAAAACATTCAAAGGAAGGAATCTAGTAGAGGAAATAACATAGCAATTGATAACAGAAATAAAGTTATATTACAAGATAACTTGTCGCAGCTCTAACAGACTGTTTTCATAACATGATTAGCAGCGACAAGGGAAAAGAAGAAATGGGCGGCCTAGTCTATGCGTCCGCCCTCGACCCTCTTGATCTCGCTCACCTTGTCCACAATGGGTGCGACAAGGGCCTTGAGTGCATCCAGATCGGCGTCAGGTGGCAAGGACCTGAGGACGTTGGTGAAGCTGAGGCCTGGATTGCGGAAGGCTACCTTCATCAGCACCTTCTGGAGAACCCCAGCGTAGATTTTGCGCGACTCGTCGGCCAGCTGCTTTGGGATCCTCTCCCGGAGCCGCTGGAGTGCCGTCGCCACGCCCTTGAAGAACAGGCTGAGCTTGGCCCTGGGTTGAAGACTCTCGTCGGAAGGATACCCAAAGTCCTCCATCCCCAGCTGCGCCAGCTCCTCGTTGATGACTGCGGCAATGTTCACCAGACCCTCGGTCCAGTGCTCCATAGTATCTCTGAATGAGTTCTGGGTAACTGCAATGCTCTCCAGCAGCGCCGCGTCAGCCTTGACCTTCTCCGACAAGGTCTTCTCCCGCTCCTTTGCGGCCTCCAGTGTCTGCGTCAGCATGGCCAGCTTCAGCTCCGGGTCTGCTTTGGAATCCTTGGCGGCGCTGAGCTCCTTGCCCCTCTCAGCGAGAAGACCTTGTAGCTCACCGCGGGCGGCAGCATCCTTCTCACGCTCACGCTTGAGCGCGGCAAGCTCCTCGCCGCTCTTCCCAATGTTGGCCTCCAACTGCGCCACCTTCTCCTCCAGCTCTTTCTTGGCGGCCTCTGCAATTGCCGTAGCGTCCTTTGCCTCCTTGAGCACCCCGCCAAGTGCTTGCTCGCGCTCGGCGAGCTCTTCCTCGTAGCTGTCGAGGTTGGCCTTCCGCTGCACTAGTTCACCTTCCCGCGCGGACTGCTTCTCGGCGGCCAGCCTTTGCTCCTCCTCAGCCTCGGCCTTCTCGAGAAGGAAGGCCGTGCGCTCCTCGTCGAGTCGCTCCCGCTCCTGCACCAGGGACCGGAGAGCTTCTTCATTTTGGCCCTGGAGCTCCTCCGCACGCTTCTCCATGTCAACTCCCGCCTTCGTGACAAGCGCTTCCCGGGAAGCTAGTTTGGCTTGCCGGGCGCGGTAGAGTGACAGCAGCTTCCGTAGCAGCTGCTCTTCCTCAGGCTCGCCGCTGCTGCTGCTGGGCGCGTCGACCAACGACAGTCCAACAGAGGCGAGCACCTCCCCGTCGAAAGTTTCCCCCTCGACCGGCGCCCTAGAGCTCGACGCCCAGGGTAGCTTGATGAAGATACCGTCGCCGGCCTTCAAGTAAGCGCCGGGCTGGGGCTCCTCGGAGCCCGGCTCCGCAGAAGCAGCAGAGGGATCGGCGGTCGGTGCAGCGCCTGGCGCTCCTGCGGCCTCAGGGTCGTCAGTGCGATCGCCCGACCCCTCGCCGGCTTCTGCGGCGGCAGCCCTGGCGGCCTCCTCGCCGGCGGCCTCGTCAGCACCGGCCCCTTCCTCGCCGGTGCCCTCTGTCTCCATTGGCTCAGCCGCAGATGGGTCTGAAGAACGAAGAAGGGAGAAAAATCAATCCAAAATCCAAGAGAAGAAAATCAGAAGAAGAAGAACCCAAGGGAAACTTTCTGGGCAAGTGGATTACCTGTGCCAAGATCTGCAGTTGCGGCCTCGGTCGCCGCAGGATCAACGGTGCCGTCCCTTGCCGGAGAGCTACCCCTTGCCGGAGAGTTCTCCCTTGCCGGAGAGCGCTCCCTTACCGGGAACCCCTCCCTTGGCGGCGTAGTCGAAGCAGATGGCACCTCGGGACCAGCTTCCAGGCGCTCCTGATGTGGCTGCTCTGCTCCTACACAAATCAACAATCAAGATATCAACAAAGGAAGAAGCACTCAAGCGCGCCCGGAAGCAGAAGGCTAAACTATGAACTTACGCTGAGGGCTGCGCTGGGGGCTGCTTTGAGGAGTGATTGATGGGTCCGTCAAGGTGGCCTCGGACCCACCACCTACTGACACAGTGGGGTCATCCTCGATGACAATCACCGCGGCCTTGGCCCTCTTCGCCGCTCTCTGGGCCAGCGTCCTGAAAAGAAAGGAGTCCAGATTGAAGCAAGTCAGATACAAGATAAAAACAGCAAGATTGAAGAACTATAAGAGCACCAAAGAAGCTTACTCTTCTTCCTCCTCGTCGGAGCTGAGTGCGAAAAGATCGAAGTCCGGCTCCCCTCTGGTGCGGCGAGGCGGAGGAGTAGGATCCCTTGCCCGCTTGGCGGGGGCGGTGGCAGTAGCCCGGGAAGATCCCGCTCCAGTTGCCGCTGCTGCATGAGGCGCTCCCGCGGCAACATGACTTGCCGCGGTAGAGCGTGTCGCACGGCTTGGCGGCTGTTGAGCCGGCTGCCGCCCCGGTACGTCTGCGGCCCTGCGAAGACGCCTTCTTGGCGGGGCCGAGGGCTCCGCCTGCGGCAAGCCTTCTGAGGGCTCGGGCTCTTCCTCGCCGGCCTCGCTCGGCTCGGCTTCAGAACCGGCAAGCTCTTCCTCGCCAATGAACTCCGCACGCTCGACAAGGTTTGCCGCCTCCGCAGCCTCCGGCTCCTCCACAGTGAACCCGAACGCACCCGCGGCAGCTGCGGCCGCAACCTCTTCCGCCCTAGTGGCGATGTGCTGCAGCTCCTCATCGGTGGTGTCATGGGTGAGGCTCTTCTGCTCGTCAGCGTGGACCGGGACTTCCTCCAAGGTGTCGAAGAACGCTCGCACAACGTCATCCGCAGGCTCTTGCCAAGTTGGGACGATTCCGTGTGAATCGCACAACGGCATCATGGCGCGGATCCGGTCAAGCGAAGAGT
Source organism: Triticum dicoccoides (assembly GCF_002162155.2). Classification (NCBI taxonomy): domain Eukaryota; kingdom Viridiplantae; phylum Streptophyta; class Magnoliopsida; order Poales; family Poaceae; genus Triticum; species Triticum dicoccoides. The sequence continues at coordinate 396,270,077 of NC_041381.1, forward strand.
TATTGCACAAAGGAACTACGCCCCTCGGCAGTGTGAATGGGTGCTGGGGGTCGCGTTTGAACAACTCCAGAAGCATCGCATCCAGCTCCAGGACGGTGAAGTTGTAGTTGAGGCCCGGCCGCAGCCTCATGATGTCCGCCGAATTCTTGAATTCCCAGGCGGGCCTCCCCCTCTCCTGCAGGGGGGCAATGCGGCGGCGGAGGAAATCTGCCCCGACAGCACCTACAGTGATCCCGGCAAGCCTGAGGCGAAGAATCCTAGTGATGGCGATCTTCAGCCTCTCATCTTCCGGGGCCACGTTGCTCCAGTCATTGCCGCGCACTATTGGAGCTTGGCGCACGGCGGTGAAGGGCTGCGGATTCTCCTCAATGATCCAGCACCACTCCGCTCTCCACTCCTCCCACTTGCTGCGGAGCTCACCCTCCAAGTACACCTCTTTATTGCCGACTCTCGAGATCCAGGCAATCCCTCCGGCAAGGGGCTCTCCTCTCTCTACCCGAGGTATGAAGAAGTGGCGGTAAAGGGCAACACTAGGGTGGACTCCGACAAAGTTTTCGCACAAATGTGCGAAAACTGCCATGGTCAGGACAGCGTTGGGGGTGAAGTCAAGGAGGCGGAAGCCATATGTGTTCATAATATCACAGAAGAACTCCGAGAAGGGCGGGCAGAGCCCGCAGTAGAAGAATAGCACGAAGAATGGGTGCCCATTTGGAGCCAGCTCCGAAGCAGCGGCCGGGAGTACCCTCGTGCGCGGATGCGCCCGCGTCTTCATCACCCAGAAGAGGAAGAAGTACTCCCTCAGCTCCTTCGCGCCGAGCTGGGGGGTGAAGATCGCCCGCTCCTTCCGCAGCGCCGCGAGCCGCTGCGCCTCGGCCGACTTCACGCCCTTTCCCTTGTCGGCTTTCGGAGCCATGGCGGAGGTGGTGGGGAAGGTCAACGGCGTTGGTGATGCTGGTGGCAATGGGGGGCAGAGCGCTGCTCTCTCGGCTTCGAGAAGAAGGGGGGAGCGGCGGAGTTTCTTGAAGATGAAGTAGCAGCAACCAGCAAGGGGGAACGAACTGCCCCTGTTTCCTCTGCTTATAAAGAGGGACGGGGCGGACGTTTCGCCCTTCCGAATAAACAACCACCCACGATCTCTCCCACGATGCCGCATTCAACGCGTGCCGTTATGAGAGAGCGCGGTGGATACAGAGCGAGATTCGGCGTGGCCCAGCCCGCGTGTGCCCGTGCCCTGTCTTGGGCCTGGCCCACACAGCGCTCGGCACCGTGTCTGGCCCAGGCCCGGGGGCTCCTGTCGGTGTACTAGAATAGGGGTACCCTAGTACCCCGAACTTGTGCACGGGCAGTTGCAGCACCCCGCGGCAAGGCTTACCGGGCGAACGCCAAGATCCTCCATGGTTCCCTTCGAGCCATTCAAGAACAAAGTATTTAAGCTCAGGAGACAAGGCCCTGGCAAGAGGAGCTTGCCGGGAAGGCCAACCGAGGCACTCCAAGGAACTTGCCGCGACGCGCCACGCGCTCCGGCAAGGCAACAAGGCCCCGGCAAGAGGAGCTTGCCGGGAAGACCAACCAAGGTACCTCGAGGCCCGGAGAGCGACAAGCTTCTGGACCCGACAAGATAACAACTGTGGCAAGGCGCTTGCCGCGGCAGGCGGCCACTCTGTGCCTGCGCTCCAGCGCATCCACCAACGTGTCGCTCTGGGGGCCTCTCCAGGCGCGCGTGGCGGGAGGCTGTGCAGCCAGCGGTGCGCAGTGGCATGCGAAGCTGACAAGATCGCCATCATGGCGAACGGTGGCACCCCTAATGGTCCTTTCTGCACTGTTTGGGAGACTCAGACGGGCCTTTAATGCCCTTGTCCCCTGCTGTCAGGGTTAGGTAGGGTGCACTGTACAAGCAACTGTACCAACCACCACACTTTTTACGTTTATACCCTCCTCTGTGTTGCCACCTGTCGGTGACCCCTTTAGCGTATAAAAGGAGGCCCATGCGCAACGTAGACGGGGTTCGGACAGTTCGCTTCGATTCATTCGTAGCCCAGAAAACACCACGCTCTCTCTCGAGAGCAAGAACACAAGATAATACAACTAGACAAGCAGCAGTAGGAGTGTTATCTCTCCGGAGAGCTCTGAAGCTGGGTAAACTGCTCGTGTGCTTCACCTCGATCCGCTCTTCGTGCTATCTCCGCCCCCCACCGAACTGAAAGGGGCCCGGTCCGCCGGCCCCATAGGTGTTCGTGGATCAGTTTCCCCGACAATTTTATTACAACTTTATATAATTTTTTGGGACTAACCTATTGACATAGTTCCCAGTGCCAGTTATTGTTTTTTGCTTGTTTTTTACTTCGTAGAAAATCAATACCAAACGGAGTCGACGAAACGCAGTTCCAGCCGCCGCAAGTTCCAAAAACACTAGATCCAATCTAGACACCATCATGGAGGGGTTCATCATCCTCATTGGTGCCTCTTCGATGATGCATGAGTAGTTCATTGTAGACCTACGGGACCGTAGTTAGTAGCTAGATGGCTTCCTCTCTCTCTTTTCATTCTCAATACAATGGTCTCTTGCAGATCTATTTGATGTAACTCTTTTTGCGGTGTGTTTGTTGGGATCCGATGAACGTTGTGTTTATGATCAGATCTATCTTTTTATCCATGAAAGTTATTTGAGTCTCTTTGATCTCTTATATGCATGATTACTTATAGCCTCGTATTTCTTCTTTGAATCTTTAGCTTAGTTAGGCTGACTAGATCGAGTTTTCTTGCCATGGGAAGAAGTGCTTTGTGATGGGTTCGATCTTGCGGTGTTCTTTCGCAGTGACAGAAGGGGCAACAAGACACATATTGATCGTTGCCATTAAGGATAACAAGATGGGGTCTATTCCTATATGAATGGATCTTGTCTACATCATTTCATCGTTCTTATTGTATTACTTCGTCTTTCCATTGAACTTAATACACTAGATGCATGCTGGATAGCGGTCGATGTGTGGAATAATAGTAGTTCATGCAGGAAGGAGTTGGTCTACTAATCTTGGACGTGATGCCTATATAATGATCAATGCCTGGATATTGTCATGATTATTTGAAGTTCGACCAATAGCCCAATAGTAATTTGTTTACCCACCGTATGCTATTTTCTTGAGAGAAGCCACTAGTGAAATCTACGGGCCCCGGGTCTATTCTCAATTATATTTGCTTTGAGATATATTTTTGTTCATTTTTGTTTCTAGATCTATTAATCCAAAAACCCAAAAATACCTTGTTGCACTTTATTTTATTTTGCATTCTATTGAGATCTATTTATCCAATCTGTCACAATTTTTATCCCGTCAACTTGACAATTTCTGGCACCATTACCCGAAAGGAATTGATAACCCCTTTAACATGCCGGGTTGCAAGTATTTTTTCTTTGTGTGCAGGTACCGTTTACATAGTGTTGCTTGGTTCTCCTACTGGTTCGATAACCTTGGTATCATCACCGAGGGAAATATCTACCGTAGCTATGCTGCATCATCCCTTCCTACCTAGGGAAATAACTATGTAGTTCAAGCGACATCAAAAGGAATTTCTGGCGCCGTTGCTGGGGAGGATCAGGTCAAGATAGTCTCCTGGCCACGTGCCAATTTTTGGCGCCGTTGTCGGGGAGACATCATCAATATCTATCAGGTTCCTAATCACAAATCTCATCTCCTTGCAATTTACATTATTTGTCATTTGCCTCTTGTTTTCATCTCCCCCACTTTACCAATTTTCCGTTTGATTCGCCTCTCTTTTTCATTCGCCATTTTCTCGTCAGATCTATTTTTTTGTGCAATCTTGTTTGTGTAGTCAAGATGACTCAAGAGAACACCAAGTTGTGTGATTTTTCCAATACCAATAATAATGATTTTATTAGCACTCCATTGCTCCTCCAACCACTACTGTGGAATCTTATGATATTAATGCCACTTTGTTGAATCTCGTTATGAAAGATCAATTTACCAGTACTCCTAATGGGGATGTCGCACCCCATCTAAACACATTCATAGAATTGTGTGATATGCAAAAGAAAAAAGATGTGGGCAATGATACTGTGAAGTGATGAGCCACAAGTATAGGGGATCTATCATAGTTCTTTCGATAAGTAAGAGTGTCGAACCCAACGAGGAGCAGAAGGAAATGACAAGCGGTTTTCAGTAAGGTATTCTCTACAAGCACTAAAATTATCGGTAACAGATAGTTTTGTGATAAGATAACTCGTAACGGGTAACAAGTAACAAAAGTAACTAAGGTGCAGCAAGGTGGCCCAATCCTTTTTGTAGCAAAGGACAAGCCTGGATGAACTCTTATATAAAGCAAAGCGCTCCCAGGACACATGGGAATTTCTGTCAAGCTAGTTTTCATCATGCTCATATGATTCGCATTTGTTACTTTGATAATTTGATATGTGGGTGGACCGGTGCTTGGGTACTACCCGTCCTTGGACAAGCATCCCACTTATGATTAACCCCTCTCGCAAGCATCCGCAACTACGAAAGAAGAATTAAGGTAAACCTAACCATAGCATGAAACATATGGATCCAAATCAGCCCCTTACAAAGCAATGCATAAACTAGGGTTTAAGCTTGTGTCACTCTAGCAACCCATCATATACTTATTACTTCCCAATGCCTTCCCCTAGGCCCAAACAATGGTGAAGTGTCATGTAGTCGACGTTCACATAACACCACTAGAGGAGAGACAACATACATCTCATCAAAATATCGAACGAATACCAAATTCACATGATTACTTATAACAAGACTTCTCCCATGTCCTCAGGAACAAACATAACTACTCACAAATCATATTCATGTTCATAATCAGAGGGGTATTAATATTCATTAAGGATCTGAACATACGATCTTGCACTGAATAAACCAACTAACATCAACTACAAGGAGTAATCAACACTACTAGCAACCCATAGGTACCAATCTGTGGTTTTGAGACAAAGATCGAATACAAGAGATGATCTAGGGTTTGAGAGGAGATGGTGATGGTGAAGATGTTGATTTAGATTGACTCGCTCTCAATGAGAGGATCGATGGTGATGACGATGGCGATGATTTTCCCCTCCCGGAGGGATGTTTCCCGGGCAGAACAGCTCCGCCAGAGCCCTAGATTGGTCCTGCCAAGGTTCCGCCTCGAGACGGCGGCACTTCGTCTCGAAAGCTTCCTTATGATTTTTTCCAGGGCAAAAGACACCATATAGCAGAAGATGGACGTCGGGGGCCTGCCAGGTGGCCACGAGGCAGGGGCGTGCATGAAGGGGTAGAGCGCGCCCTCCACCCTCGTGGCTGGTGGGTGGCCCCCCTCTGGTGCTTTCTTCGCCCAAAACTAACTTTCGTGGAGTTTCAGGACTTTTGGAGTTGTGCAGAATAGGTCTATAATATTTACTCCTTTTCTAGCCCAGAAATCCAGCTGGCTGCATTCTCCCTCTTCGTGTAAACCTTATAAAATAAGACAGAAAAGGCATAAGTATTGTGACATAATGTGTAGTAACAGCCAATAATGCAATAAATATCAATATAAAAGCATGATGCAAAATGGACGTATCAACTCCCCCAAGCTTAGACCTCGGTTGTCCTCAAGCGAAAAACGATATCGAAAAATATGTCCACATGTTTGGAGATAGAGGTGTTGATAAAATAAAATAGTGACATGAGGGCATCATGATCATCTTTAGAACAACAACATATATATTGTCATATGATTTCTTATGCTAAAGTAATAATCTATTCACAATGTAAAGTATGAACAAAAAACTTCATTGAAAAATAACAAACTATGATCTCGATCATTGAAGCAATTGCAATTTATCATAACATCGGGAAGAGTCAATATAAGAGCTTTTCAGCAAGTCCACATACTCAACTATCATTTAGTCTTTCACAATTGCTAACACTCATGTGATACTTATGGGTATGAAGTTTCAATCGGACATAGAGAAAGATAGGGGCTTATAGTTTCGCCTCCCAACCTTTTACCTCAAGGGTAATGTCAACAATAATAGTTTATGAAAACCTACATCCAAGTGGATATATATATCGGGATCTTTCCAACACATAGTGCTTGCCAAAGGATAAAGTGAAAATAGGAGAGGTGAAGATCACCATGACTCTTGTATAAGGGTAGAAGATAAAAATAAAAGATAGGCCCTTCATAGAGGGACGCAGAGGTTGTCATGCACTTTTATGGTTGGATGCACAAAATCTTAATGCAAAAACGTCACTTTATATTGCCACTTGTGATAGGGACATTTATTATGCAGTCCGTCGCTTTTATTTCTTCCATGTCCCAAACTCGTATAAAGCTTATTTTATTCACACTAATAGATCATACATATTTAGAGAGCAATTTTTATTGCTTGCACCGCTGACAACTTACTTGAAGGATCTTGCTCAATCCATAGGTAGGTATGGTGGACTCTCATGGCAAAACTGGGTTTAGGGATGTTTGGAAGCACAATTAGTATCTCTACTTGGTGCAAAGAATTTGGCTATCATGAGGGGGAAAGGCAAGCTCAACATGTTGGATGATCCATGACAATATAACTTGTTGGGATATAAGAAAACATAACCCATTACGTTATCTTCCTTGCCCAACATCAACTTTTTAGCATGTCATATTTTAATGAGTGCTCACAATCATAAAAGATGTCCAAGATAGTATATTTATATGTGAGAACCTCTCCTTATTTATTACTTCCTATTAATTGCAACGATGACCAAAAGTATGTTTACCAACTCTCGACAACTTTTATTCATCATACTCGTTATATGTGAAGTCATTACTCTCCATAAGATCAATATGATCTTTTTATTTCTTTTTATTCTTTCTTTTATTCCCTCAAAATCATAGCAAGATAGCAAAGCCCTCAACTCAAAACTACTCTTTATTATATATAGCTCACGAACTCGATTACAAAGATAGAGATCAAAACAAAACTAAAATCTAGACCATACTAAAACTTTATTCTACTAGATTAAGATATAACCAAAAGGATCAAACTAAGAAAAATGGTAAAGATAGAAGTGTGATGGTGATACAATACCGGGGCACCTCCCCCAAGCTTGGTAGTTGCGAAGGGGAGTGCCCATACCCATGTATTTATGTCTCTTTCCTCAGAAGTGGTGATGATGGAGTTGTTGATGATGTAGTGTCGCACGTCGAGCGTAGGAGATGCTCCAACTTGTGGATAATGCCCTTGAGTGCGGTAATATGCTCTTGCAAAAAAATATTTTCACGTGTGAGATACTTGTTTTGTATGCGAACTATTTCAATCATCTTGAAAGCTTCAATTTTAGTAGAGGTGAGATGATTGTAGTAAGGTTGAAAGACGCCTTCTTGTTCTACTACCGGGACTTGCTCTTCTGCGGCTTTCTTGATATTGTCACCTTCCTTGATTTCCCCTAGTTCTTCTCGCTTCGTCTCTATCTTCATTAGCCAAGCATCATCTCGACGTTGTTGGAGGAGGGGGGCGACATGATGTCTGACCTTGAGAAACTCTGGCAGAAAGTAGCTTAGAACGAAAACAGGAGATTTTGTCGTGGTACAGTGGTCAAAACCTTCGGGAGATTATATAATGAATTTTTACCGACCATAAGAAGTATCGTGCAAGAAAACGAAGTCCGGGGGCACACGAGGTAGCGACGAGGCAGGGGGCGCGCCCAGGGGGTAGGGCGCGCCCTCCACCCTCGTGGACGCCTCGTGTCTCTTTCGGACTACTTTTAATTTTCCTAATTTTTTAAATATTCGAAAATAGAGAAAAAAATGCTATTTGAGCAGTTTTGGAGTCGGTTTACTTACCGTACCACATACCTATTCCTTTTTGGAGTCTGAAACATTCTGGAAAGTTTCCCTTATGTACTCCTCCAGGGTTACGGTGTCAATAACATTGGTTTCAACATTTATGGGATTACCTAACATATAATGTTTGATTCTTTGACCGTTCACCACCTTCGGATTTGTGCCTTCAGCGTTGTTGATTTTGATGGCACCGGAATGATAGACCTCCTCGATAATGTAAGGACTTTCCCATTTAGAGAGAAGTTTTCCTGCAAAAAATCTTAAACGGGAGTTGTATACAAAACATAATCACCTACATTAAACTCATGCTTTTGTATCCTTTTGTCATGCCATCTTTTAACTTTTTCTTCAAACAATTTGGCATTCTCATTGGCCTGGGTTCCCCATTCATCAAGTGAGCTAATGTCAAATAGCCTCTTCTCACCGGCAAGTTTGAAATCATAATTGAGCTCTTTAATGGCCCAACATGCCTTATGTTCTAGTTCAATAGGTAAGTGACATGCTTTTCCACAAACCATTTTATACGGAAACATACCCATAGGATTTTTATAAGCAGTTCTTGTCGATGTACTAGAGTAGGGGTACCCTAGTACCCCGAACTTGTGCACGGGCAGTTGCAGCGCCCCGCGGCAAGGGCTTGCCGGGCGACCGCCAAGGTCCTCCGTGGCTCCTTTGGAGCCATTCAAGAACAAAGTGTTCAAGTCAAGGAGATAAGGCCCCGGCAAGAGGAGCTTGCCGGGAAGGCCAACCAAGGCATCTCAAGGAACTTGCCGCGACGCGCCGCGCGTCCCGTCAAGGCCCAGTGAGCGACAAGCTTCCGGGCGCGACAAGACAACGACCGCGGCAAGGCACTTGCCGCGGCAAGCGGCCACTCTGTGCCCACGCTCCAGCGCACCCACCAACGTGTCGCCCTGGGGGCCTTTCCAGGCGCGCGTGGCGGGAGGCTGTGCAGCCAGCGGTGCGCGGTGGCATGCGTTGCTGACAAGGTAGCCATCGTGGCAGGCGGTGGCACCCCTGACGGTCCCTTTCTACGTTGTTTGGGCGACGCAAATGGGCATTTAATGCCCTTGTCCCCTGCCGTCAGGGTTAGGCAGGATACACTGTGCAGGCAATTGTACCAACCACCTCTCTGTTTACATTTTTACCCTTGTCTATGTTGCCACCTGTCGGTGACCCATTTAGCATATAAAAGGAGGCCCATGCGCAACGTAGAGGGGGTTCGAACCCAGAAAAACACATACGCTCGGTCTCGTTAGCAGTTAGAGTGTACTGTAGCGCTCCGCGCTCCCGAGCAAGAACACAATACAATCAGACAAGCAGCAGTAGGAGTGTTATCTCTCCGGAGAGCTCCGAAGCTGGGTAAACTACTCGTGTGTCTCGCCTCGATCTGCTCTTCGTGCGACCTCCGCCCCCCACCGAACCGAAAGGGGCTCGGTCCGCCGGTCCCATAGGTGTTCGTGGATCAGTTTCCCCGACATCTTTGGCGCGCCAGGTAGGGGGCGTCGAGATTGTGTGAACCTGATCCGGCGTGCACACGAGCTAGATCTTCATTTTCTTCATCAACATGCCACCGAAGAAGAAGACTTCGGAGGCAGCTGTTCCGTCCGCGTCGATCCCACCGCCACCGGAGCAAACAAGTGGTGGGGCAGACGCTGATGGGAGAACGGACATCGGCGAGGGAGATCACGACGCTGCCAGGTCTAAGGACAAGGCTGCGCCGACCTCGGCATCCGCACATGTTCCGCGCCCATCTCAGGAGGCGCAGGACCGACAGCATCATGGTATTCGCAGTACCATACGTTTGTTGGACCAAGATCAAGCTGGTGGATCCCGGGGCGCTCAAGACCAGCATGCACGTCAACGTGCCGGCACGAGCGAGACGCGGTCGCCCGGACGGGATACTGCTCCTTCTAACATGGTTAGAAGTCCGAGCATATCCCGGTCCTCGCGCCGTCCGCCACTGCCGCCCACCACTCCGGCGGAAGATTTGGCGCGAGCTCAACTGCTCCTGGATTACCCTCCGACGTCGGACAAGATTGACGAATGGAGGGCCACCATTCAGAGTCTCATCGGCTACGCCAACGGCGACACTCCGCGGCAGCCAAATGCATCGCTGCCGCGGCAGGACTGCCAGGCACGAGCCGATGGCGACGAAACTGGTGGGGGTGCAACCACCATGCACTCTCCACCCCGAAGGCCAAGATCGCCGACTCGCCAGATCCACCTCGACAGCAACTCCACCGCATCGTCGGATCCACGAGCTCGTCGCAATCAGCGCCAAGTTCTTCACGATCGACAACAAGAAGACGCTCGAACTCGCATCGAGCGACGAAGAGAAGCACGGCGTCAATCCGACCAGCGCGCTGGGCCCTCTGTCGACATGCATGCGCCAGGGGAACCAGGCGACTTGCCGTACGCGGTAGGTTGCCCTGCGTTCACTCGTGGCCCAGTAAGAAGAATTTCAAGCCAGATGTACCGGAGAAGTACGACGGCAGGACGCATCCATCGGAGTTCCTCAGCATCTACACCATCGCGGTGCAAGCTGCCGGGGGGCGAGACGACAAGATCCTTGCCAACTACTTCCCGCTGGTACTCAAACCCAATGTCAGATCCTGGCTCATGCACTTGCCGAAAAACTCCATATCTTCCTGGGCAGATCTGTGCCATCAGTTTGTCGGCGCCTTTACAGGCGGCCACAAGCCCCATGGCCAAGAGAGCGATCTTCATCTGCTTGCCCAGAAGGAAGGAGAGCCCCTGCGCAAGTACATTCAGAGATTCAGTAGCGTACAGCACAACATCCCAGATGTCCACCCCGCCGCGGTAATCAGCGCGTTCCATCAGAACGTGCGGAACCGCAGGATGCGGGAGGAGATGGCGATGTGCAAGATCAGAGACGTCAGTGAGCTATATGCCTTGGCCGACAAGTGTGCGCGTGCTGAGGAAGGGAGGAGACTCCCCGGAGAGAATATAGGAGCGGGAGGATCTGACAGCGAGGATACTGCCCCGGCAAGGAAAAACCGGCGGCGAAATAACAGGAAGAAGAAAGGCAAAGAGGTGCTAGTTGTTGAGCAGTCCGGCAACGGAGGTGGCACCAGGAAAGCCAAAGCTGGTGGCTCCGGCAAGGAGATTGCCGCAGAGGCTGTGGCGGTCGCCGACAAGCAGGACGGCACCAACAAGCAGTATTGCAAGATCCACCGCACCAAGGGCCATGACCTCCAGAGCTGCAAGAAAGTCGAGCAGCTTGTCGGGCAGCAAAAGGCTGAATACGAGCGGCGCGACAAGGAGAAAGCGCAGGAAGGTGCTGGAGGATCCGGCAAGAAATGTCCCGGCCGAGGGGGACGCCGCGGCAAGGCCAAGCAGCGGTAAGGAGACAGACCTCCCCGCGGCCGCGACAAGGATGAAGATGACGACGACGACGAAGACATGGATGATGACGAGACCGATGAGCAGGAGTTTCAGAAAGCCACAGAGGTCCTGTGCGTTGACGATGGTGCTTCTCTGCATACTTCGCACAGCCAGCTCAAGCAGTGGGTGCGGGAAGTTAATGCAGCAGAACCACCCGTCGAGTCACACAAGCCTCTGAAATGGTCCAGCACGCCTATCATCTTTGATATTGAGGACCACCCTGATCGCATAACTGCGGTCGGGTGCTTGCCGATATTGGTTTCACCAACCATCCGCAACCTCAAGGTCACTAAGATGCTAGTTGACGGCGGGGCCGGCTTGAACCTGATCTCCTCCGCGGTGCTCCAGAAACTCCAAATCCCTGACAGCGAGCTCGAAGAGACCGGCACATTCCAAGGAATCAACCCAGGAAGGAGCAAGCCGAAGGGAAAGATCACGTTGCCGGTAACATTTGGCAGCGAGTTGAACTTTAGAACTGAGAGGGTCACTTTTGACGTTGCTGATTTTCCACTGCCCTATAATGGGATACTTGGCCATCCAGCACTCACCAAATTCATGGCAGCCTCTCACTATGCCTACAACGTACTGAAGATGCCAGGCCCGATAAGCGTCATCTCTGTCCCTGGCAACAAGAAGGATGCTCTTATCTGCGTCGACAAGATCTACCGGGAAGCAGCAGCCGCAGTGGATCGCAAGTCACTTGCCGCTGAAGCTCCCGGAGGGAAGAAGAAGACCAAGTCCGGCAAGAGTTCTGATGCCCACTCCGGCAAGCCCACCTCTTCGGAGTGCTGCGCTACCGTCGAGGACGCACCATCGAGCTCCACCGGCAAGTGTAAGAGGGCAATCGCAGCTCCGCCTGAGACCAAGAAGGTGTCCGCCAAGGAGGACGGCACTAGTGGTACCTTCACCATCAGTGCCACTCTCGACCCCAAATAGGAAAGCGCGCTCGTTGCTTTCCTGTGGGCGAGCGTCGACGTGTTTGCGTGGCAACCGTCTGACATCCCCGGTGTTCCCAGGAAAGTAATTGAGCACCACCTAGCCGTCTGTCCTCATGCGCGGCCCGTCAAGCAGAAAGTTAGAAAGCAGGCAGTGGAGCGCCAAGAATTCATCGCAGAAGAAATCAAGAAGTTGGAAGCAGCAGGCCTTGTCAGAGGAGTGCTTCATCCTACGTGGTTGGCCAACCCTGTAGTCGTGCGTAAGGCTAACGGGAAATGGAGGCTTTGTATCGACTTTACCGATGTCAATAAAGCTTGTCCCAAAGACCCATTTCCCTTGCCGCGCATTGACCAGATTGTTGACTCCACGGCCAGATGTGACTTGCTTTCATTTCTTGATGCATACTCAGGATACCACCAGATCTTCATGGCAGAAGAGGATGAGGAGAAGACCGCATTCATCACACCATGTGGCACCTACTGTTTCGTACGGATGCCCTTCGGTTTAAAGAATGCCGGTTCAACATTTGCAAGGGTAGTCCACCACGCTTTTGAGCCGCAAATGCACAGAAATGTGGAAGCCTACATGGATGACATAGTGGTCAAGAGCAAGGACAGGGCGACCCTGATTCAAGATTTAGACGAAACCTTCACAAATCTGTGCAAGATCAACCTCAAGCTGAACCCCGAGAAGTGTGTGTTTGGAGTCCCCTCCGGCAAGCTTCTCAGGTTCTTCGTGTCTCAGCAGGGAATTGAAGCCAATCCCGACAAGATCAAGGCTATCGAGCAGATTGAAGCACCAAAGCGCGTCAAGGATGTACGAAGACTTGCCGGTTGCGTCGCTGCTCTTAGCAGGTTTATCTCTAGATCTGCTGAGCACGCCCTGCCATTTTTCAAGATATTGAAAAAGGCAGGTCCAATGAAATGGACTCCGGAAGCGGAGGCTGCGCTGTAGGACTTAAAGAGATACCTGTCCTCCACTCCAACACTTGTCGCACCTAAGCCACAAGAGAAGTTGCTACTGTATATAGCGGCAACCAATCAAGTGGTTAGTGCTGCATTAGTAGCGGAGAGGGAGGCGGATGATGAGCCAGCAACCACGGTAGATGCATCCAGCGACAAGCAGGGGGCTTCACCGGCAAGCTCTGGTCCGGCAAGTTCTGGTCCGGCAAGCTCTAGTCCGGCAAGCTCTGGTCCTGACAAAGATGGATCTGCGCAGGCGTGTGAGAAGATGCAGAAGAGAGTGGTGCAGCGCCCAGTTTACTTTGTCAGTTCCCTTCTGCAGGGGGCTAGGTCATGGTACTCTGGTGTGCAGAAGTTGCTTTTCGGCCTCCTCATGGCCTCGAGAAAGCTGCGCCATTACTTCCAAGCACATGAGATCATAGTCGTCACTCGTTTTCCGCTGAAGAGGATACTGCAAAATCCAGAAGCAACAGGCAGGATTGTCGAGTGGGCACTGGAACTGTCAAGCTTTGGCCTCAAGTTTGAGAGTACCTCAACTATCCAAAGCAGAGCATTGGCAGAGTTCATAGCAGAATGGACGCCAACGCCAGATGAAGAAATTCTAGAAACGAGCATCCCCGTCAAGGAAGCAAGCAAAAAGTGGCTAATGTACTTTGATGGTGCCTTCTCACTGCAAGGCGCTGGTGCGGGCGTGCTGCTTGTCGCACCCACCGGAGAGCACCTTAAGTACGTAGTGCAGATGCACTTTCCCATGGAACAAGCAACGAACAATACTGCAGAGTATGAAGGCTTGCTTGCTGGTCTCAGGATCGCGGCAGACCTTGGGATTAAGAAGCTCATTGTCAGGGGTGACTCACAGCTTGTCGTTCGCCAAGTGAACAAGAATTATCAGAGTCCATTGATGGAAGCTTATGTTGATGAAGTGAGAAAGCTAGAAGAGCACTTTGACGGCTTATAGATGGAACATGTTCCAAGAGCTCAGAATGACATTGCTGATGGCCTGTCAAAGTGCGCCGCACTTAAGTTACCTGTGGAACCAGGGATCTTTGTGCTCAAGCTGACTCAACCATCTGTAACACCATCAACTGGACGGGGCAAGAAGAGAAAGTTGATTTCTGGCGACTATTTTCCGGCAGAGCTCCCCGAAGCCGCCGCCAAAAAGGTCCCCAAGATCAATTCCAAGAGTGCTGAGGAGCAGTCTGCTCCGGCAAACCTTAGTGTTTGTTCCGTTGAAGCAGACGTCCCCGACAAGCTTTGCCCGGGCAAGCTTGCCGGGGAATGTCAAGCTCCGGCTGAGCCACAGGTTCTTGCCGTAGAAGCTGATGTTCCCGCAGCAGCAGAAGTGCCTTTAGTCCTTGTTGTCGAGCCACAAGCTCCAGCATGGGCACAGCAGATTGTCCATTTCCTTCAGATAGGAGAACTTCCCGAAGAGCAAGAAGAAGCGGAAAGAGTAGCCCGGCAGTCAAGTATGTACTAGTTTGTCGACGACACACTATACAGAAAAAGACTCAACGGTGTGAAATTGAAGTGTATTTGCCGGGAAGACGGACAGAAGCTGTTGGCAGAGATACATGGAGGCATATATGGTCACCACATTGGTGCAAGAGCACTTGCCGACAAAGCTTTCCGGCAAGGTTTCTGTTGGCCGACAGCCCTCCAGGATGCAACTGCACAAGTAACCAAGTGTGAAGCGTACCAGTTCCATTCCAAGCAGATACACCAGCCAACTCAAGCTCTCCAGACGATCCCTTTATCTTAGCCATTTTCGGTCTGGGGGCTCGACATCCTCGGCCCCTTCCCCCAAGCTGTCGGGGGCTTTGAGTACTTGCACGTTGCAATCGACAAGTTCACAAAGTGGCCGGAAGTGGAACCAGTGAGAAAGGTGACGGCACAGTCAGCAGTCAAGTTCTTTAGGTCGATTGTTTGCCGTTTCGGGATCCCTAACCGGATCATCACCGACAACGGCACGCAGTTCACGAGCCGCACCTTCATGCAGTACGTCCAAGATCTTGGCGCCAAGGTCTGCTACGCTTCTGTTGCTCATCCAAGAAGCAACGGTCAAGCGGAGAGGGCAAATGCTGAAGTGCTGCGCGGGCTCAAGACCAGAACTTTCGACAGGCTACGCAAGTGCGGAAGAAACTGGATTGAGGAGCTGCCGGTGGTTCTTTGGTCAATCAGAACGACGCCAAATCGAGCCACTGGCCAGACACCTTTCGCTCTAGTGTATGGAGCAGAGGCAGTTCTCCCCACGGAACTCGTATATGGGTCACCTCGAGTGCTCGTTTATGATGAGCTTGAGCAAGAGCAGCTGCGACAAGATGATGCGCTGCTCCTTGAGGAGGACCGTCTTCAGGCTGCTGTACGAGCTGCTCGATACCAGCAAGCTTTGCGTCGCTATCATAGCCGCAAAGTTATTGCCAGAAGTCTCGATGAAGGCGACCTTGTTCTTCGGCGCGTTTAGTCCGCCAAGAATTCCAACAAGTTGACGCCGAAGTGGGAAGGCCCTTACCGGGTGAAACGAGTCACTAGGCCCGGCGCTGTCCGCCTTGAGACCGAAGATGGCATTCCGGTGAGCAACTCCTGGAACATTGAGCATCTTCGTAAGTTTTACCCGTAGGGCGCGGTTGCCGGAACCTATTCCGACAACCACCTTTTGTACAAGTCTTGCCGATGTTGCATGTAATCCTTTGTACAAAGCTGGGCGCAGATCCCGTGCATAAGTA
Source organism: Triticum dicoccoides (assembly GCF_002162155.2). Lineage (NCBI taxonomy): Eukaryota > Viridiplantae > Streptophyta > Magnoliopsida > Poales > Poaceae > Triticum > Triticum dicoccoides. The sequence goes on from NC_041381.1 coordinate 396,285,933, forward strand.
AAGCTCATGTGCTCCGCACATCTTGTCAATTTCATGCATTATATTCTTTCTTGCATGCGTTATCTGACACTTTGTGCAGCACCTGCCCCCGGTAAGCATTAACGAGCCAAAAAGCTCCATATCTTTGTTTTCTCTTCTTTCTTTTTCTCAACAAAGGAAAGGAAGGTTCCCTCGCACACAAGTTTGCCGGGGGGAAGGAGAAGATAATGATGTGGAACAGGCATCGTTCAAGAAAGTTTCGCCTTGACGGAAACCTTGCCGGGAAGACAGAAAAGCTAAGTTGCCAAAGTTTGAGCAATTAGTTTTAATTTTTAAGTTATCTTCCTCGAACGACCATGCTTTGTATGGAAAACCTGTGTGCGGAGGAACCAACTCGTAGCTAGTTGCGCCCTTACTTTGTTTCGAGTCCGCTCAACAACTTAAGTGTGCTGCAACTAGTCGCGACAAGGTTTCTTGTCGGAAGCAGCACCGCCAGCAGGCCGCTGACGTCCCGCACTCAGCGCTCACGGCTCGGGTGCCTGCGCCGACAAGTTCCCTAAAAGCGTAGGGTAAAAACATACAAAGGAAGGAATCTAGTAAAGGAAATAACGTAGAAATCGATACCAGAAATAGAGTTATATTACAGGATAACTTGTCGCAGCTCTAACAGATTGTTCCCATGACATGACCAGCAGCGACAAGGAAAAAGATAAAACGGGTGGCCTAGTCTACGCGATCGGCCTCAACCCTCTTGATCCCGCTCACCTTGTCCACAATGGGTGCGACAAGGGCCTTGAGCGCTTCCAGATCAGCGTCAGGAGGCAAGGACTTGAGGACATTGGCGAAGTTGAGGCCTGGGTTGCGAAAGGCCACCTTCATCAGCACCTTCTGAAGAGCGCCAGCGCAAATCTTGCGTGACTCGTCGGCCAGCTGCTTTGGGATCTTCTCCCGGAGTCGTTGGAGGGCCGTCGCCACGCCCTTGAAAAACAAGCTGAGCTTGGCGCTGGGTTGGAGATGCTCGTCGGAAGGATACCCAGCTGCGCCAGCTCCCCATCGATGACTGCGGCGATGTTCACCAGACCCTCGGTCCAGTGCTCCATCGTCTCCCTAAATGAGTTCTGGGTGACGGCAATGCTCGCCAGCAGCGCTGTGTCGGCCTTGACCTTCTCCGACAGGGTCACTTCTCGCTCCCTGGCGCTGTCCAGCGTCTGAGTCAGTGTGGCCAGCTTCAGCTCGAGATCCGCATTGGAATCCTTGGCGGCATTGAGCTCCTTGCTCCTTTCAGCGAGAAGACCCTGCAGCTCCCCATGAGTGACAGCATCCTTCTCGCGTTCGCGCTTGAGCACGGCAAGCTCCTCGCCGCTCGCCTTGAGGTCGGCTTCCAACTGCGTCATCCTCGTTTCCAGCTCCTTCTTGGCGGCCTCGGCAGCTGCAGCAGCGTCCTTGGCTTCCTTGAGGGCCCCGCCAAGTGTTTGATCGCGCGCGACGAGCTCCTCCTCATAGCTGTCAAGATTGGCCTTCCACTGCACCAACTCGCCTTCTCGCGTGGACTGCTTCTCGGCAGCAAGCCGTTGTTGCTCCTCAGCTCCAGCCTTCTCGAGGAGGAAGGCTGTGCGCTCCTGAGTCGCTCCTGCTCCTGTGCCAGAGACCGGAGAGCTTCCTGGTTGATGCCCCGGAGCTCCTCCGCGCGCTTCTCCATATCCACTCCCGCCTTCGCGACGAGCGCTTCTCGGGACGCTAACTTCGCTTGTCGTGCGCGGTAGAGTGACAGCAGCTTCCACAACAGCTCCTCCTCCTCAGGCTCGCCACTATTGCTGCTTGGTGCGTCAACCAACGACAGCCCAGCGGAGGCGAGCAGCTCCTCATCGAAAGTTTCTCCTTCGACCGGCGCCCTGGAGCTCGACGCCCGGGGAAGCTTGATGAAGATGCCGTCGCCGGCCTTCAAGTAGGCGCCAGGCTGGGGCTCTTCGGGGCCTGCTGCCGCAGCAGCGGCGGAGGGGTCGGCGGTCGGTGCAGCGCCTGGCGCTCCTGCGGCCTCGGGGCCGTCAGTGTGATTGCCGGATCCCTCGCCAGCCTCTGCGGCGGTAGCCTTGGCGGCCTCTTCGCCGGCGGGCTCATCGGCGCCGGCTTCCCCTTCGGCGGCCTCGGTTTCCATCGGCTTTGTAGCAGATGGATCTGATGAACGGAAGAGGGAGAAGGGTCAAGCAAAAACTCAAAGAGAAAATCAGAAGAAGAAAAACCCAAGGGAAGTTTTTAGGCAAGTGGCATACCTGAGCTGGGATCTGCGGTCGCGGTCTCGACCACCGGAGGATCACTGGCGCTGTCCCTTGCCGGAGAACTATCCCTTGCCGGAGAGTTCTCCCTTGCCGGAGAGCGCTCCCGTGCCGGGGACTCCTCCCTTGGCGGTGTAGTCGAAGCAGATGGCACTTCGGGAGCAGCTTCCGGGCACTCCTGGTGAGGCTGTTCTGCTCCTACCCAAATCAACAGTCAAGATATCAGTAGAGAGAAGAGCACCCATGAGCGCCTGTCAGCTAGAAGCAAACCATGTATTTATGCTGGGGGCCGCGCTGGGGGATGCTTTGGGGAGTAGCTGCCGGGTCCGTCAAGGTGGTCTCAGACACACCCCCTGCTGACACGGTGGGATCATCCTCGATGACAATCACTGCGGCCTTGGCTCTCTTCGCTGCTCTCTGGGCCAGCGTCCTGAAAGGGAATGGGTTCAGATTGAAGCAAGTCAGATACAAGACAAAAAAAACACAACAAGAATTGAAGAACTACAAGAACACCAAGAAGCTTACTCTTCTTCTTCCTCGTCGGAGCTGAGCACGGAGATATCGAATTCCGGCTCCCCTCCGGTGCGGCGATGCGGAGGAGTAGGTTCCCTTGCCCGCTTGGCAGCGGTGGTGGCGGTGGACCGAGAAGATCCCGCTCCAGTTGCCGCTGTGGCGTGAGGCACTCCCGCGGCAACAGTGCTTGCCGCGGTAGAGCGTGTCGCACGGCTCGGCGGCTGTTGGTCCGTTTGCCACCCCGCTACGTCCCCGGCCCTGCGGAGCCGCCTCCTTGCCGGGGCTGGGGGCTCCGCCTGCGGCAGGCTGTCTGAAGGTTCGGGCTATTCCTCGTCGGGCTCGCTCGCCTCGGCTTCAGGGCCAGCAAGATCTTCCTCGCAGGCAAACTCCTCGCGCTCGGCAAGGCTTGCCGCCTCTGCTGCCTCTGCCTCCTCCACGGTGAACCCAAACTCACCCGCGGCAGCTGCTGCCGCAGCCTCTTCCGTCCTAGTGGCGATGCGCTGTAGCTCCGCGTCCGTGGTGTCACGGGTGAGGCTTTTCTGCTCGTCAGTGCGGACCGGCACTTCTTTCAAGTTGTCAAAGAACGCCCGCACGACGTCATCCGCAGGCTCTTGCCAAGTTGGAACGATTCCGTGGGAATCGCACAGCGGCATCATGGCACGGATCCGGTCAAGCGATGAATTATTGCACAATGGAATGACGCTCCTCGGCAAAACGAATGGGTGCTGGGGGTCGCGTTTGAACAGCTCCAGAAGCATTGCATCCAACTCCAGGACGATGAAGTTGAAGTTGAGGCCCGGACGCAACCGCATTATATCCGTCGAGTTCTTGAACTCCCAGGCGGGTCTCCCCCTCTCCTGCAGGGGGGCGATGCGGCAGCGAAGGAAATCTGTGCCAACGGCGCCTACGGTGAGCCCGGCAAGCCTGAGGCGAAGGATCCGGGTGATGGCGATCTTCAATCTGTCGTCTTCCGGGGCCACGTTGCTCCAATCGTTGCCGCGCACGATTGGGGCTTGGCACAGGGCAGTGAACGGCTGCGGGTTCTCCTCGACGATCCAGCACCACTCCGCTCTCCACTCCTCCCATTTGCTGCAAAGCTCACCCTCGAGATACGCTTCCTTCTTGCCGACTCTCGAGATCCAGGCGATCCCTCCGGCAAGCGGCTCTCCTCTCTCGACCCGAGGCATGAAGAAGTGGCAGAAAAGGGCTACATTGGGGTGGACTCCGACAAAGTTTTCGCACAAATGTGCGAAAACTGCCATGGTCAGAACGGCGTTGGGGGTGAAATCAAGGAGGCGGAGCCCGTAGGTGTTCATTATGTCGCAGAAGAACTCCGAGAAGGGCGGGCAGAGCCCGCAATAGAAGAACAGCGCGAAGAATGGGTACCCGTTTGGAGCCAGTTCCGAAGCGGCGGCCGGGAGTACCCTCGTGCGCGGATGCGCTCGCATCTCCGTCGACCAGAAGAGGTAGTAGTACTCCCTCAGCTCATGCGCACCGAGCTGAGGGGAGAAGATCGCCCGCTCCTTCTGCAGCGCCGCGAGCCGCTGTGCCTCGGCCGACTTCGCGCCCTTCCCCTTGTCGGCTTTCGGAGCCATGGCGGAGGTGGTGGGGGAGGTCGACGGCGTTAGTGATGCTGGTGACAATGGGGGGCGGAGCGCTGCTCTCTCTCGGCTTCGAGAAGAAGGGGGGAGCGGTGGAGGTTTGTGAAGGTGGAGTAGTAG